>NC_134109.1:105189772-105495909 GCF_040939455.1 Microcebus murinus
TCAGCGCAGTGGCACTAACAGATTACATGAGGGTTTTCATTAGGAAGGAGAGGAGAGAGAGGCGCTCTGCAAACAGCCGGTGTGCTTCTTGGCATCACGGGCAGCTCTGGCCCAGTTTGCTGCAGCTTCAATTAATGCCTGTCCCCACATCTTGGGGGCCCTGGGAAGGGGGACAAGTGGATAAGAGAGCATTGTCACTCGTCACAAGGCAGGGAGGTGACAGATGCTCGCTCCTGAGTGCTTCTGGGCTACCCAGCCTTGTCCTCAGCCTGGAAGCTCTCACGAGGTGGGCGGGCCTGCAGAAGGGGTGAGGCCAGGAGCAGCCTGGGGGATGTGTTAAGAAATGAAGGCAGGCTCGTGGAAAACTGGGTTTATTGAGAGTGTGTGATAGGCGTCTTCTTCCAGTCCCAGTGATCATATTTCAACTGGTACCTTTTCTGCTCTTCCCTGTGCGTGCCAGGTTAGCCCAGCCCTCAATCATTAGAGCTCTGTGGTCTTCAGAATGGGAAGGGCCTCTCGGTGCCTGGTGGGCAGAGAGGGGGGCTGTTTATATGAATGAGGGCTCAGAAGGCAGTGAAAGGAGAGATTCAGGCTCTGATCAGGGTCTGGGTTTAGATCTCAGTCCTAAGACCTTTGGCATTTGACTTCTCTGTCCTCTCCTCTGTGGAATGGATAGAATATCGGTGCTTACTCAAAATTCTACTGGAAGGATTAAGGTGAAGAAGGCAGAACTCAGTGCCTGACACTGGGCATGTAGGAGCTCAGTGCATGTGGGTACTTCTGGGAAAAGGCAGACCTTCCAGATTTCCTGAGGTTTTGGCCCCTTTTCCTGAATATTAGGGTCACTTATTTGTTTCTTCCTCACTGAACTATCCATCCACCCATCCATCCACCCATTCATCCATCCATCCATCCATCCATCCATCCATCCATCCACCCATCCACCCATCCATTCATCCATCCACCCATCCATCCATCCATCCATCCATCCATCCATCCATCCATCCATCCACCCACCCACCTATCCATCCATCCATCCATCCACCCACCCATCCACCCATCCATCTATCTATCCACCCATCCATCCACCCATCCATCCACCCATCCATCCATCCATTCACCCATCCATCCATCCACCCATCCACCCACCCATCCACCCATCCATTCACCCATCCATTCATCAATCCATCCATCTATCCATCCATCCATCCATCCATCCATCCATCCATCCATCCACCCACCAATCCACCCATCCATCCATCCACCCATCCATTCATCCATCTATCCACCCATCTATCCATCCATCCATCCATCCATCCATCCATCCATCCATCCATCCATCCACCCATCCATCCACCCACCCATCCATCCATCCACCCATCCATCCATCTATCCATCCATCCATCCACCCATCCACCCATCCATCCACCCACCCATCCATCCATCCACCCATCCATCCATCTATCCATCCATCCATCCACCCATCCACCCATCCATCCACCCCTCCATCCATCCATCCACCTGTCCACCCATCCATCCACCCATCCATCCATCCATTGATCCAGCCATTCATTTCTCTACCTGTTCCTGAGAAGCCTACTCCAGCCTGCCCTCAGGTGGGCATTGGGCACAGAGAACTCACTCCCCTGTGGGACAGTCCTCCCGGGACTCCCATTGTAGGGGAACCAGCTTGGACCTCTTCCTCCTTGACCTGGGAAGTCCAGCTTGGCAGAAGGGAGACAAGAAAGGGTAAAGGGAACCCAGAAAGGCTGCTATGGGGAGCTCATGGAGCTTGGAACAAAGTGAATTCTGACAGTATTTATGCTGTCAGAACTCAGTGTGGTCATGGGTCAGTGCAATGTTCTCATGGTAAGAGATTCAGGTCGTTTTTACTCCTGTGTGACCATGGAGACTCACGAATAGGGAGGACTTGTGCAAGGTCACATGATTCATAAACCACCAAGACTCAAACCCAGCTCTCCTTTGCCTCTGCCTCTGGCTTTTTCACTTCTGCTATATTCTCCAGCGGCAACTTCGCCCAAAGGTGTGATATTTTGGTAATGTTTTTCTTTTTTTTTTTTTTTTTTTTTTTTTTTGAGACAGAGTCTCACTTTGTTGTCCAGGCTAGAGTGAGTGCCGTGGCGTCAGCCTAGCTCACAGCAACCTCAAACTCCTGGGCTCGAGCGATCCTCCTGCCTCAGCCTCCCGAGTAGCTGGGACTACAGGCATGCGCCACCATGCCCGGCTAATTTTTTATATATATATCAGTTGGCCAATTAATTTCTTTCTATTTATAGTAGAGACGGGGTCTCGCTCTTGCTCAGGCTGGTTTTGAACTCCTGACCTTGAGCAATCCGCCCGCCTCGGCCTCCCAAGAGCTAGGATTACAGGCGTGAGCCACCTCGCCCGGCCGGTAATGTTTTTCTTAAGGGTTTGAAGAGATTGTCCCTTCCATTTAAATAGGATTAAATAGTGCTAGTATTTCAAACATGAGTAGTTCACTGTTTACCCTTGGTTTGTTGAAACGTATCTTAAGTGGGCACAGTACATATCTGTGGATCATGTGTCATCACACCCAGTTAGTACTCAAGATAGACATCTGTTGTGTCTTAAACCCTAATTGAATGCTAAATCAAGCAACTAATTTAGCCTCCTGATGCTTATGATTTGGGTACATAGATTCAGACTGTCTTTTTCTTCTCCTCCCCTCTCTTCCTTCCACGACTATGCAACGAGTGGCTACTTTCGGTCAGCCAGTGCACTGGCACATCTGGGGACCCAGAAATGGCTGCAGCTTTTGTATGGAGCAACCACAGTTTTGGGTAGAGAAGATAATTTGGTCAGGCACATTTCCCCCTTACGACAAGAGCAGATGTCAGAGACGTGCAGATCTGGGTTTGCCCACCACTCCCCTTGCTGGCCCTGGGTCCTCAGCCATGCAGCAGCTCCTCTGAGCCTCAGCTTCCTCCCCTCAGAGAGCAGACTCTGCTGTCTTCCTCTCCAGGTTGCCATGGAGATGGAGTGGGAGGATGTCCCAAGGCTCGCAGCTTTGTGAGAAACTGGTAGCAACATAACCTGAAGTGATGTTTCCAGGGGTCAGTGGAGGAGAAACCACTCTGTGACGGAGAAGCAGGAAGGGTTTCATGAGGATGGGGTATTGAAGCTTTATCTTGAACTATGTGGGGTCCAGGTAACGTAGAGCTCAAGGTGAGAGGGGCAGTCTGGGTAGTGGGGTTATCACCAGCAAAGGTGAGAGGAAGGGTGGGTGCAGAGCCTGTGAGGGAACTGCAGGGTCTCAGGGTGGGATTCCTGAGAGTGAAGGCTGAGAAAAGGGTGGGTCCTAGAGGAAGTTGCTGATTTTGAGTCAGAATAGCCACAGTCAAAAAATTGGCTGGGTTGGATGGTTTTCTCTTCTCAAAAGATCAGCCCAGTGCATCATGTGCAAATTAGAGTCAGGAAGAACTGCAAGCCTGGCTCCCTCCATACAGATCCTTCTATTTTATATTCAGGGATTGTTATGATTCAAATATCCCTTCTAAAATGCATGTTGAAATTTAATTGCCATTGGGACAATATTGAGGTGAAACTATTAAGAGATGTTTACGCCATGAGGACTCAACCCTCATGAATGGATTGACGCTGTTGTCACCAGCATGGGTTCATTATTGTGAGAGGGGATTGTCATAAAAGCAGAGTTGGCCCTCTCTGTCTCTTGCTCTCACCTTTGCCATGGGGAGGCTCATTGTAAAGGTCCTCGCCAGATGTTGGCGCCATGATCTTGAACTTCCCAGCCTCCAGAACCATGAGACAAATACATTTCTCTTCTTTGTAAATTACTCACTCTGTGGTATTTTATTATAACAACACAAAATGTACTAAGACGGTAAATTGGTACCAAGAAGCCAGGCAGTTACTATAACAAATAGCTGAAAATGTGACAGCAGCTTTGGAATTGGGTAATGAGTAAAGGCTACAAGAATTTGGAGGAACAGGCTGGAAAAAAGCCCAAATTGCCACGAATGGAGCCTTAAGAGCAATTCTCAGGAGGGCTCAGAAGAGGACACCAGAACTTGAGAGACTCTAAATCTTCTTAGGGATTACTTAAGTGGTTATGATCAGAATGTTGGTAGAAATATGGATAGTAAAGGCCATTTTGATGAGGTCTCTGATGGAACTATGGAACAAGGTATTAAAAACTGAAGTAAAAACTATCTTTGTTATACAGTTGCAAAGAATGTGACTGAATGGTGTCCATGCCCAAGGGCTTTATGGAAGGTAGAATTTAAGAGCAATGAGCTAGGACTTCTGGCAGAAAAAAAATTCCTAAGCAAAGTATTGAAGGAGCTGCATGCCTACTTTTCACTGCATACAGTAAGATGCAAGAGGAAATAAATAACTTTAAAGTGGAATTTATTTATCAATTTATTTATTTTTAGAGATCAGATCTCACTTTCTCAGCCAGGCTACATTGTAGTGGCATGATCACCATATCCTCAAACTCCTGGGCTCAAGAGATCCTCCTGCCTCTGCCTCCTGAGTAGCTGGGGCTGCAGGCATGCACCAATGCACACAGCTAATTTTTTAATTTTTATTTTTTGTACAGGCAGGCTCTCGCTATGTTGCTCAGGCTGGTCTTGATCTCCTGGGCTCAAGCAATCCTCTTTTCTTGGCTTCCCAAAGTGCTAGGATTTCAAACACGAGGCACCATGCTGGGCCTAAAGGTGAAATTTATAATTTAAAAAGAAGCATAACAGAAAGATTTAAACATTTTTCAGCCTGGCCATGTAAAAAACAAAAAGTCACGTTCAGGAGAGAAAACCAAGAGTTTGGCCAAGTAACCGTTTGTTAATGTGGTCATCAGGACAATAGGCGAATGACCCAGAAGGCATTTCAGAAATCTTCAAGGCTGTACCTTCCATCACATGCCCAGAGCTGTAGGAAGACAGAATTGTATCAGGGGGCAGGTCTGGGCTTGCTGTCCAGAGCCACGTTGGAACACTGATATCCGCATGCCACAGCAGCACCCCTTGGACACTCCAGCCACAGCTCAACTCAGGTGGGCCCAGGTGCAGCTCAACTCTGGAAGGTACAAGCCATAAACCTTGGCAGCAGTGCACAGAATGCAAGATATGTGGGGGCATGACTACCTCCACCTAGATTTCAAAAGGTATCTTGGACTGACTGAGGGCCCAGGCAAAGACTTGTCACAGGAAAGACACCACAGGGACAACTGTCTCACCACAGAGTTTTCTCTAGGGCCATTCCTAATGGAGCTGTGGGAGCAGGGCCACTCCTGAGACCCCAGAACTGTAGAGCTGCCACTGTGCAAAGCCACCCTGGGAGAGCTGCAGGGACAAAACTCTAGCCCTAGAGAGCTATAACATGGGCTGAGCCCAGCAAAGCCATGGGGATGGGGCTGCCTGAGGCCTTGGGGCCTACCCCCCACCCAGTGTGCCCAGGATTCAGGACATGAAGTCAAAGGAGATTATTCTCCAGTTTTAAGACTTAATTTTATTTTCCCTGTTGTGTTTTGGACTTACTGGGGACTAGTTACCCCTTTCTTCTATTTCCCCCTTTTGAATATCTACCCTATATTTAGCCCACCATTATATTTTGGAAGCACATAACTTGTTAATTTCTTAGGCTCACAGCTGGAGAGGAATTTGCCTCAAGACAAATGAATGGTACCTTGAGCCTCACTCATCTCTGATTTGAATGAGACTCTAGACTTTGGACTTTTGAGTTGGTGCTGGAATGAGTTAAGACTTTTGGGCCTATTGGGTGAAATGAACATATTTTGTATGTGATAAGGTCATGAGTTTTGGGGAGAGGCCAGAAGTGGAATGCCATGGCTTGAATGTTCCCTCCAAAATCCTTGTTGAAGTTTAACTGCCATTGGGGTAGTATTAAGAGGTGGGATTGTTAAGAGTTGATTAGGCCATGAGGCCTATGCTCTCATGAATGGAATAATGCCATTATTCAGAAGTGAGTTCATTATCCAAAGAGTGAGTCTTCAGAGGAGTGAGTTCAGCCCTCTCTGTCTCCTACTCTCACCTTGCTTTCCCTTCTACCTTCCACCATGGGATAATGAGGCATGGAGACCCTCATCAGATGTTGGCTCCATGCTCTTAGACTTCCCAGCCTCCAGAACCATGAGTCCAGTAAAATTCTTTTCTTTACAAATTACTTAGTCTGTGGTATTCTGTTATAGCAACACAAATAGACTAAGACAGGCATTAAGGTCAATGCGTTAGCTTGATGTAGCAATACATTACCCATTTTGTTGAGGGTTCTGTGTCTCATATTAGCACATAAGGCCTATGACTTTGACTTAAGGCAAGGAAGAAAGTCAAGAGAGTCTAGAGGCATGGTGTATTGCTAAGTATGACCCCTAATGGTAGAACAGAGATTCCCAGAAGCCACCGAGCAATATGAAGGCCCTGAGTACCTAGAGAGGAGTGAAAATATCTGTTTTCTGGCTACCTGCATCTCCTATCTCTCCTCCTGGTAAAAGCACATCAACCTGCCCTAGTTACTGTGTTACCCCTGGGGTAGCCATACAGTGCCAGACTATAGGCTGAAAGCATTAAGTTTTGACTTCTGCTCTTGAGGTTTCTCCAAATAACACGCCACAACTAGAACTATATCTCTCTGTTGTTAAATCTCCCCCAGTGTTTTCCTTGGTGGAAAGACAAGTTGTTCACTTTGTAATGTAACTTTTTGGATATCTTTCCTGCACACATTGAACTCCTAACTGCTTCAGCATATGCACAACCATTTTGTTAAAAGAGACTTACCCTCTAGAGTAAGCAACAACCTTCTATTGGATTTTATTTTTATTTCAGAGGAAATTACAACTCCAGTAATGTTTCTGCAACAAGCTAGGTGGTCATATACTCTGCCCCATGAATCACCAGCTCTCCAGCTTCTGTCATGGTTTTCGGTGGTGAGGTTGCTTGGATGAGGCATGGGCACCTGATTTAAGCTAAACCAATCAAAACACTTGTCCAGAATTTGGGGATTTTATCCATGAGACAGCATGAGTCAGACACCCACCAGGTGGTTGTATCTTCAACGTGTGGGCTTGGTTGCTGGAGGTTGGGATCATCCATTGCCATGTAGATTAGAGAAGAAGTTGAGAGCCCAGTTTGAGCAGCAAGAGGAAAATGAAGCCTTTATTAGGGACAAGTGAGGGGGGGAGAGACCAAATGGCTTCTTGTTCTGACCTGTTCCTGAATCCAGGAAGCTTGCTTTCCTTTGGATTCTGTTAGACATCCCTGTGTCCTAAAAATAAATCTCCTTTTGCTCCTTTTAAGCTAAATCCAGTTGGTTTCTGCCTCTTGGGAATGAAGAATTCTCTATAATACATGCAGGCTTTTGCTAAACTACAAAATGCTTCCTCCATCCTTCTCTTCCTTGTCCTCCTTCCCCCGTTTCAATCAAATATGTGATCGCTGACACATGTATATTACGCAGAATATCAAATATAGGTCAATGGATGTCACCATGGTAAAACAAGCAAAAGAAAAGCTCACACTTCTCAATGCTTGTTAGTAAAAGGATACAACAATGCGTTCATCCCCCCTGCTGAGGGGGGGTCATGAAGGTCAGCCCGTGCTTTGGTGTGTGAACTTCTTGTTCCCACCAAATCAGTCAGCTGAAGTGGGAATGTTTTATTTAAGCAGACATGTGTCAGCCTCGGTTTGAAACAAAGACACTCTGCCAGTGTCTGCCTACCATCACAAAAGCAGGCTGTGTGAGACATCTTTGCTAAGGCAGTGATTTCTCTCTATTGCCAGGCACCATTTTGGAAAGTTGCTATGGGAGGTTGGTCTACACTTTAAATGACGCCTGAGACACATTCAAGGCTAATGCATTTGAAAAACAAAGCCCTGGGAAGGTTTCAGTTGGTAGGGAGGTGGTGGAAATCAAATGACCCATTGAAGCTAAATTGCCAGCCTCACAGAGCTTTTAGAAACACCATTCTGCCTCGGCCTGGGGCCACCTCTCTCTAGCTTGCTCTTCCAATTAATTATTGTGTTTTAACGCTATCTCCGAAGATAATTGCCTGTCAGCGTATCAGTATGTAACACCTCGGGGTGAACGATGCTCCTTCACGGCTGTCAGTGTTAACACACACAGGGCGGGGGACAGCCCACCTGCTTTCCTGCCATCACGCAGGACCCAGACTCGCCACGGCAACGGCGCCGCCCCTCGCTCTCCCAGTGTGGGGGCGCGGGCGGCTGTGGGCAGAAGCACGGGCTCCACGGCAGAATGGCTGCCTACCGCCGCCCTGGCTGTGAGGATGACTTCTCTTCTGCAGGTCTGTGCCTATTAATTTAATACTGAGGACTGCAGGATAGACACCAAAGAAATGATTTTTTTTTTTTTGCCACCTATCCTGTTGCCCTACCGAAAGAAAGGGCATAGATCAATGGCCTTGGTAATTACAGACTTGGTAAAAGTCAAATATTTTCAAAATAAATCGTGATTGGAGGGGTTCTTTTATATTTTTTAAAGCAAATTGGAAGAGCGATGGAATGCTAGGGTTGGAGCTATTTAGTTAAAGCCTGCTGCATTAAATATTTCAACAGGGGAAAGAAAAAAATTCCTCATCTCAAATTAAATTGAACCCATTCGGTGAATGCATGAGCTTCGTATGGAGTAAGTGTCAATTAAAGTGATAAGTAGTGGGTCTGGCACCGAGTTCTGGATTGTTCTGAGGTCTGCTTCCCCGCGTGGCCGTTCGGTGCTTTGGGGGAAATTGAAACTGATCCACCATGTGCGACCTGGGAGTCTTCTGAGAAACAGATTCTAGTTCAATACCTCTGCGTTAATTGGCATTTTGTTCTCATTTAAATCTCTGTCACAACCTTTTATTTTATTTTATTCTTGTATTTCAGAGGAGGCTACAATTCCAATATCTTCCCTGCAGCTTTCAGGGAGCTCAGAACAAACGAGGTGGTGTCGCAGCATCTCACCCGCCGATCGCGGAGCCGCGGGCCTCTGTCGGGATTTGGGGGATGAGGTTGCCTGCCAGCTGCTCGCTCCGCGGCAGGACGGAGAGGAAATGGAATCAAAGGGGCGTCGAGCATTTTCTCCAAAGCCCAGTTTGGTTCCTGTCTCCCGTGTGCGTGTTACCTGGGCAAGCATGGCCCTCCCTGTGGGGGTGGGGCAGGGATCACCCGAGACGGACACGGCCCTGTAGCCTGGGCGGTAGGAACGCTCCCCGGCTGCGCCCCACGCTCATCCCAAGGCAGCACCTGGGGTGCCTGTTAGGGACCCCCTGTTGTTGGCAAGCGAAGGCCAGAGGCGTGTCGGCTGGATCTTCTCAGGGACCCCTCCTCAGGGAAGGCCTGGGCTCCTGGACTTGATCTTCCTGCCTTCATCTCCAAACAGTGCCAGCTCGTGTCACCTTTCCAGGAGGGTCCACCTCAGCAGTGCCGTAGACGAGCACGGTCAGGGCATGCCGTAGATGGCATGCCGTAGATGCCTTGGACGAGCAGCACGGTCAGGGCATGCCGTAGATGGCATGCCGTAGATGCCGTAGACGAGCAGCACAGTCAGGGCATGCCGTAGATGGCATGCCGTAGATGCCGTAGACGAGCAGCACGGTCAGGGCATGCCGTAGATGGCATGCCGTAGATGCCGTAGACGAGCAGCACGGTCAGGGCATCGTGCAGTCCAGCCTCTCTGGTCCTCGCCACGTGTTAATAGCTCCTACTTCATGCAGACTTTCAGACCCTCCAGTAACCAAGGGATGTTTTCTGGGGGCCACCGAGTAGCACTGCTCTCTCTGTTATCCGTGGCAACTCACATTCCCGCAAACACAATGCAAGCCCCCACGCAGACGTGGCGCACGCTTACCCCATAATGTCCTGGTCCTTCTGTGGCACCGTGAATTTCCCCAGGCCTCCTCCGCGCGTTGGTACACCAGAGGTCTCAGCACTTAGCAGTACCAACCAGGTCATTCGGCTCATTCCATCGCCTGCCAACATGGGGCTCCCTGCACATGTGTCTCCTCTCAGTAAGGGTATTTCTAGGAGTCCACAGGAAGGTCTCACAGGGATCCCCAGAAGTCTGTCTTGCTGCCACTCAAAGTGATTGGCCGTGACGGCCAGGCGTAGGCTCTCTGCCACCGAGTTTCCCCTGGGAGCTGCACCCACAACCTGGCATCAAAGTCTCCCTGCCTTCAGCCCCTGCTCCACAGACAAGCACCGTGGTGAGCAGAGTTGTCACAGGACCCAAGCAGGGAGAAAGGCATGCTTCCTCCACTCTGCTGGACATTTTGTCACCTGGGCTCCCAAACAACACTGCTTGAGCCTCTGTGAAACCACTTCATCAGCCCCTCCTGCAGCCCTCACTTCTCAGCATTCAGACTGCTCTGGGGCTGGGCCAGGCAGGGAGAAGGCTCATGCTCTTTTCCTCCACGCCCCCCCCTGCTCCAGACATCTATGTGCAGACCCCCTCCCAGCACCTCCCCTCCCATGCAGCAAGTCCTTGCTTGGGGAGTGGCCAGCCCACAAGTTCTGCAGACACAAGGAGACCCCAACTGCCCTGCAGGGCCAGCTGGAATCCTGGCTCCAGATCTGTGCCACATTTTGCAATTTTCTTGGCCAGTCAATGGCAGAGACTGGCACAAGCCATCCTATGATCTCATGCCTCCTCCAGTGTGTCCGTCCACTGGGCTCTCCCAGCATTGCACAGAGAGAGCCATAGTCCCATTGCCTTGAATTCACTCCTGAAGTTGTCCTTTTCTTCTCAGGTCTTTGAGCTGTTGGAGGGCAGAGCCATGTCCAGGTAGCTTCATACTCTCCACGGGATGCGGCCAGTTCCCTGGCACAGAGTGATTGTCCAGGGCAGAGCCAAGGGCAACATGAGACAGGGTGAGATGGAACTTAATCTGGAAACCTGTAAGAGGCCCTTACAAAAACATATTTTTTAAGATTCTGATTCAGGAGGTCTGGAAGAGGTGCCCAGGGATGAATGCATTTAAGAAGCTCCAAGGTTCTGATGAACACCATCATTTGCACCACTGGCTCAGAACTCAGCACTGCTGTAGCTTGCATGGTTGTTCACCAGCTGTGGGGTGTGGGGCTTGCAGTGCATGGACTCTCTTCCTAGTGTGTCCCCCGGAAATCCCTGCGTGTTTCCTCCTCCATGGTTGTGTGTCAACATCCCACACGTGGTGCATACCGTGTACTACATCTGCCATACTGTGCTCTAGCACCATCAAATCTCAGTGTGAAGTCTCCTCGATTAGGTCAGGGCATCTCCTTCCTTTCTGACCCGACAGATGCGGACTGCTCCTTATTGGGGGCAATTATCCTGGAATCTCAAACTCTCCATGGTTGAGCCTGGCTTTGGTTTCAGGTCTGCATGATTCCAGAAACTCAGGTATGGGGACAGAGACAAAGAAGAGACTACTACCGCATCACACTGAATTGTAAGCTCTCTCTCAAAATCCCAATTCACCACCCTACTTTGCCATCCTACTTCTGTCACCTTGGGCACCAATAGGTGCCTGGCTGATTTGACTTAGTCCAACTGAGGGACATCAAAGTTAACAAATGCTCTGAGCTTCTTTCTCCTACTCCACTTCCAACCACTGACAGTGTCCTAGGACTTATCAAATTTGATAACAAATCATCCATTGCAAGATTATGGGAGGTCCTTGGGAGATCTGTGACATAGTGATGAATGAGAAGTATTACAGATGTATCTCGGATTTGACTTCAAATTATATTCCAATTTTGTATTCTGCTCTTCAAAATAATTGTTCTTTTACTATTTAAAAATTATTTCATTTTTTCCATGAGAAAAACTGATGCTGCAGTAAGATGCACTGCGTGTATCTTGTGGCGTTGTGTGCTCCCTGCCATACTTCCGGTGCCATCAGACAGCCCCGGCCCAGCGTGAGAAGCCTGGCTCTAGCTTACGGAGCTGCAGAGATCTGCAGTAGACAGAGCTCGCCACAGAATCAGGAAGACGTGACTCCTCAGCTCCACTTGGGCTCAGAGCCCTTGACAGCTGTGGCACAAGGAAGGTGACACCCCAAGGATGGGTAAGGGGCATCAGTGGGGGCCCAGTGATGCTGGGATGCTGGGCCTATGGGGCATAAGGCAGAGATGCCCATGCACTGGCCAAGGCTCCGTGACGGATGCCCTTGGACATGGCAATAGAACAGCAATGTAGCTGGGAAGGCTGAGTGTGGTGGCTCATGCCTATAATCCCAGAATTCTGGGAGGCAGAGGAGGGAGGATAGCTTGAGGCCAGGAGTTTGAAACCAGCCTGGACAACATAGTGAGACCCCATCTCTACCTGCCTGCTGGGCATGGTGGTGTGCACTTGTAGTCCCAGCTACTGTGGAGGCTGCGGCAGGAGGATCACTTGAGCCCAGGAGTTAGAGGCTACAATGATCAGACCACTGTGCTTCAGCATGGACAACAGAGTGAGACCCTATCTCCTAAAAAAATGTAGCTGGGAGAGTTGGAGTCATTCTTGAGCAGATATGAGATATCACTGTAGAATTCCTAGAAGTACCAGGTGGGAGCGGTGGAACATTTTCAGGGGCTGGGAGTCCTGTGTCAGCCCGTAGCAGTGAGGTCTGAGGCATTACTATCAGCGCGGTCTTATGCAGTCTATTCACCACGCAGAAGCATCGTGGGAAGAGAGGCTCATGGCAATCTCGTCACATGGCTTTAAATACCAGCTTTCTGCTGGCGACTCCCACATGTATATTTCCAGCTCAGACCTCTTTCCTGGACTTCAGTCTTGTATATCCAAACACCCACTCAGCATCTTAACTTAGATGTCTAACAGGCATCTAAAACTCAACATACCCCAAATTCCTAATCTCCTCCTACCCAAAACTGTCTCCACCCACACCTTTCCTCAACTGAGCTGAGAGCACCTCCGTCCTCCCTCGGCTAAAAACCTTGGAGATGCCCTTGATTCCTCTCTTCCTCTCACACCCACATCCAAAGGGTTAGCAAACCTGGAGCTTCCACCTTCAAACAGACCCAGATTCTGACCTGTCTCCCCACCCCCGTCCCCGACACCAGCCTGGTACAAGCCACACCCTGTATCCTGCACTCAATGCCAAAGACTTCCTCATGGGTCTCCAGGCTTCCACTCCATCTACTCCTAATAAGGACCAGAGGATCCCTTTAAAAGATGGGTGCGATCAAGTCTCTCCTCTGCTCAAAAGCTCATGGTGGCCTTCCACTGGGTCAAGAGTCCAACTCCAAGTCATGACAACAGCTAACAAAGCCCTGTGTGATCTGTGCTTTGTGCCAACACCTTCTTCATGACCTTTTCTCAAACTTTGAGCCCAGCTCCTTCCTGTCCTAAAACAGTCTGGCACACCTTCGGATCTCTGCTCATTTGTTCCCTCCTTCTAGAAAGCTCCTCTCCCATCCATCTCCTTGGCTAGCGCCCTCACCCCCATCCCGCCTATGTTAAAATTTCATCTTGTCCACGAGGCCACGCTGAGCACCCTACTCACCACTGCAGCCGCACCGCCCACTACACTCTCAGCCTACTTTTCATTTCCTCTCTGCTCTTGCCACTTTTTAGCAGATCGTGTAATTCACTATATATCATAGTTACTGTGTCTCTCCCCTCCCTAGGATGTAAGTTCAGCCAGGGTAGAAATCTGTGTTTTGTTCCCTGATTGGCCCATGAGTAGGCACTCAGTGAGTGCTGAATGTTCAGTGTTGCACAGAAGGTTTGTGAGTGTGTAGCAGGTAGCAAAGGAAGTGCATCGCCAAAGACGGTGGCAATGTGACATAAAACCAGGAGGTCTTGGAGTAAAGTGCACCAGTTGTTTGAAGATCCAGTTCAAAGGTACAAACAAGATTGTTTGAGAAAATCAAGATAGGTGGGGTCAACCAGAGATCCCAACATCTTAATGTTGAATAAAAACGTTAAAAAACGACAACCAAACCCCCTCTTGATGTGTAACTTCATTCGCGTACAGTCATTACACCCTCCAACGATTCTACAGCATAGATTTAATATTCCCATTTCACAGCTAAGGAAACAGAGGCTCAGATAAAACGAATTTGCTCAACGCTACCTAACTAGGAAGTGACTGAGCCAGCCGGGTTTGGCCAACTCCAAGTCCCGAGCTCCCTTTCCTGCCCCTCTCAGCACTGTGCGGTCCAGAGGAGTAGAGAGGAAGAAAGAACACTGGCTGGGCAGACAGAGCTCGGGTTATCACTTTTCATAAATATCCAGTCTGGAAGAATTCCTTTGGAGACTGAGGTCATTCCAAGAGATGCCAACTAGCATTCCTTTGTGCAGCCTGGTTCTCCACTTAAGCATGAAGACCTCATTCCTTGGACCTACACAGACAGAATCATCTAGTGACCTTATCCTGGACTGTCCTCCTCCTCCACTCCCCACCCTGAAATCCTCACAATTGAACTGGCCTTATCAAGTTCCATTTTTCCTTGTCTTCTAGGAGGATATAAAATCAACAGCGATCTGGAGAACAATTCTGGCATTTTAATCAGAACAATAGAATTAGAGGCCAAAGGGTTCCGTGTTGACAAGACAAAGGCCACATTGAGGGCTGCAGGCAGCCAGCAGAAGGGAGTCATGACTGTGTCCGGCTTAATGACAGCCAGACACAAAAGAGGTTATTCACCCGAACGAAGTTTTAACATTTCTGTAGTGTGCAATTTGGGCCTCGTTGGAGTTGTTTTGTCTATTTTTGCGGACGCTGGCCCGTCCCCTTCCTTGGCAGGGCCAGAGGTGCCTCCACAACCCACTTGCAGATGTCCCAGCGTGCCGGCCCACTTCTGGAGCTGATGTTCATTAGCGGATACAACTGGAAATTCTTGGGCTGTTGCAAAATAGGCTATTTGGAACCGAACTCTGGTCTCCGAGTGTGTGGATTGTTGGAGCTCTCTTGGCTGCAGGAGACGTGGATGTGGTCATTGTGCCTCCAGTGCTGAACAGACCCGGCTAGACACATGTGGCCTGTTGTTAGGTCACGGCAGCTGGAGCAGGTCTCTGGCAACGTAGGCGTCTCCACTTGAGAATCCCAGGCCCTGAGCGGAGGGTCACGAAGCCGCGATGGCAGACCCTCAGGGAGAGCGTCGCGGAAGCCCTTTTCTCTTGTCCCTGCAGACACTGTAATTGCCTCGCCCGTGGCACTGGGCCACTTCGTGGTTGGCAAAGGCCACTGCAGACCTTGACATTCAGCTTTCGTTTCGTTCTGCTCAATGCTTTTTTACTTCTGCGCACTCAGCGATTTCAGTGGTTTCTTGGGCGCTGAGCGCCCGGCTCCTGCGTTCGCTGGGCCTCTCACCAGCAACGGCAGCGGCTGCCCTGCGAGCTCTCCCGTGCCGCAGGCACGGCTGTGAGACCGTCCCCATAAAGGCTAATTGATCGCCACCACAGCCCCAGGAGCAGATGAGCTGATGATCACATGTAGGAAAAGAAGCCTCAAAACCCGCCAAAGCCAGATGCTACGTTCCATGTTTCCCAAGGATTGCCTCACCGACGCCCGCAAAAAGTTGACTATGAAATTTCCATTTGTAAACTGAATCTGGCCCTCCAGCCGCCACGGCCAGCCTCTTCCACTCCGCGACATTCCCCGCGCCACCGTGGGGGCCTCATCTGTGGGGACCGAACATCCTTCCAAGGGGAAGAAACATTCTCTTGCTCACACGGTTGCCAACGGCGTAAGGACCCGACTACCATATAGGGCAGTTTTGCTTTTCTGGATACAAAGACACCCCCAAAGGGACCCGCCAGCACATTCTGGGCAGTCACTCTGGTCCCAGTGACTTGCAGGCAGCTCGCTTAGTCACCACTTGTTCTCTTAGTCCCACGTGCCTGGCAGCTGCGTGGCAGATGTCAGTGCTGACCCATGTGTGCATGCCTGAATGAACGAATGGATTTTTAAATTTCAGAGACCTTGAGAAATTCTTGTTCATAAGAATCGCCTGTGAGCTCCAAAATGCCACCTCTCCAATCTATCTAAAATTCCGCCACTAAATTTTTGTCATCTCATGCTACTTTGCCTAATGGTAGCTGCCAGTCACATTTAAGTCTAAACTAACTCATTTAAATAGAATTAAAAATTCAGTTCCTCACTTGCACTAGCTACATTTCAAGTGCTCAACAGCCACAAGTGGTTGGTGATTTACCATATTGGACAGCACAGGTATAGAACGTTTCCTTCACCAGAGAAAATTCTACTGGACAGCCCTGCTCTAGGGAACCATTTCTTAAATCTTGCTTGGTTTACAGACCAACGGCAAATCTGATGCAAGACGTGGACTTTCTCTCCAGGAAAAACAAAACAAAACTGTGAGTGCATTGACTGTATGCACACTCAGACCTTCCGTGGACCGATATGAAGAACACCTGCTTTGGGTTTAAATCTTTCTTAGAATTAAAACAATCCCTTGGAGAAACAACACATCAAGGGGTTATCAGTTACCTATACCCGAGCGTGTGTGAACTTATCAAGTGCTCTTGGGAGCTCCACCCGTCTGGTTTGGAGCAAGAGGAGTAGGTGAGGGCCCTGAGGACCTTGGTAGCTGGCAGAGAAGAGACTGGGGCGGAGGGAAGGCCGTCATCCCTAAAGACACCCTGATATTATGCAGTGATTCGGGAGACCAGTTTGTCCTGCACCCTGGGGTTCAACACAAGCAAGACCCTAAAGACAGCGTAGCATGATGCATGCACATAGTAGGTGCTTAATGCACAAAGATGCCGAAGTTCTATAGTGGGTATTGTGTTGTGCATCCCAAAGGAAACAAAGATGAAGTAAACATAGTTTCTGTTCTCATAGAACTTAGAGTCTCCTCCGAGAGAGACACTTACTGAAACCACAGCAACAGCAAATCCTGATGGCTGACAAGTGACTGCATCTATGCCAGGCACTTTGTTATGTGTCGGTCATATCTTTTCTCATATTCATCATCCCGGCAGCCCTATGGGTAGGCATTGTTGTCACTCCCGTTTCGCAGACGGCACCTGAGACTCGGGAGGGACTAACTTGCCCAGTGACGGTGCTGGATCCAGATCGCGTCTCCCTGAAGCCAAGGTCAGCGCCTGCTTCCTGAAGTCAGCCTTGGCAGGCCCACAAGAGGAGCGCGGCCCAGGGCACACTCGACCCACCGGGCCGAGCATGTCCCAGAGCAGCGGGGCAGTCTTGGTGGGGGTTACAGGGGCCTGAGCACAGGCTGGTGAGGTGGTGAGGGGGTGGGGGCGGCCGCTCAGGAGCTGGCAGCCCACCCAGGACAGGCAGCGTGGCCTGCACTGCCATGGCCATCGATGTCATCGAGGGGGACAGCTTCCCTTCCCTCCCTGGCCCCACCCGGACACCCTGGCTCATCCCTGCTCAGCATGAGCGTGGAAACAACGGTCAATTTGGGAGCACAGGCTTAGCCTTCCCGTCATCCTCCAAGTCCAGGCTCCTCTTGGCAGGGCTGCGCCCCTCGCATTATTGGTGACGATTGTGCCACTTGCCCATCTCTTTGAACTGCACAGCCTGGTGTAGCGCCGGACCCTCACCCCACGTCCCCATGGGGCGCTCAGGCCCAGGGGCCGCACTGACCTGCCTGTGGTCAGAAAGGGGCTCGGACCAAGGCACCCGCCAGCCTGCCTCGTGCCTGAGGCTGGCATGGCCAGGGAGCCCACTCCGTGTTTTCTAGGGCACCATAGGGTCTTAAAGGCCCAGGGGCTCAGAAATAGGGAGGGGAAGGCCCGAAGCAGGTGCTCTAGAGATGCCAGCTGTGTGGCGTCGTCTCTGCTGCTTCTCCCATGATGCCTCCAGCTCCCACACGGGGCCATCTCTCTCCCTCCCTCCTTCTCTCTCTCTCTCTCTCTCTCACACACACACACACACACACACACACGCGTCTGTCACCACTGCTGACCACTGTGTCACTCTGGGGCTTCCTGCCCCTGCTGCCCTGGGGCTCCGTGAGCAGAGGGGACCCTGAGTGGCAGCCCTGCGCGATGTGTCCCCCTCACACCCTGTCTTCCCTAGCTTCAAGGTCCCCGTCCTCGCACACTCGGGGGGGGCCTCCTCCCTCCCTGTCAGAGGCCTCACCTGTGCCCTGGTCCACCCTCAGCCCGCTCAGGAGGACCTTGCCTCACACGGGCGGTGAGGGCTGACGAGAGGGGGACGCTGCCTGGCCACAGGGGCCAATGCCCCGCCGGCCCATCCCCCCACAGCAGCCCCTCAGCCTTCCAGGCCCCAGGTGTGGGATGTGGGGTCTATCCCACCTGCCCGCCTCCGCCAGGACAGCCCACCTGCCCGCCTCCGCCAGGACAGGCAGCACAGCCAGGCTGCTCCCTGCTGCGGGCAAGTCTGCGAGGGCGGCTGGGACAGAGCCAGTCTGACTCCCAGCGAGCCGCCTAGCCCCCTGAGCCCCTCACCGGGCAGGGCAGGCAAGCGGGGCAGGGCAGGTGAGCCACCAGAAGGTACCTCGGAAAGCACGTTGTAAATAGAAGCTCGTTCTCTCTCAAGGGAAGTATCGGAACACACCCACACGCTCAGACACGCACACGCAGGCATGCTCCAGTTTGCGGTGAGATCCAGCAGGGGT
This sequence comes from Microcebus murinus, assembly GCF_040939455.1. NCBI lineage: Eukaryota > Metazoa > Chordata > Mammalia > Primates > Cheirogaleidae > Microcebus > Microcebus murinus. The sequence continues at coordinate 105,208,351 of NC_134109.1, forward strand.
TCTCCGTGTTATACCACAGTCTGTTCGCGGGACAGCGCTGGGGATGCGGGAAATCTAGGTCGTGCCCTCCTCGGGAGAGCGTGTCGCTGGGGGCAGGAGAGCGTCCCAGGTGCAAGGACAAGTCCAGAGCCAGCTGCAGGAGGCGCTCAGGTGCTCGGGGGCTGACCGAGAGCAGACGCCGGGGAACCCGGAAGGCGCTGTCCTGTGTTCTGCAGTCCTGCCGAGGACAGTGGAGGGATGGCTCTGCTTTGCGAAGCCAGGAAAGGGGCTCAGGAGGACGCAGGGATTGCCTGCGGTTCCACAGCCGCTGGCGAGGTCCGACGGACGGGCACATGAGCCGGCTGCTCCTTCTACGGCCTGCCAGGGCCTCGTCCCTTATCGTGACCTGGGAGATACACACCCCTGCACACTTACACATGCATGTGCGCACACACACACACACACACACACACACACACCCTGGCTCCATACAAAATAGGCTGTCAGGAGGCAACGTAAACATGATTTGACACGGAGCCACCTCAGTGACATCTGCTGGAATAGGAAGCATCGGGGTAGTCAGGACAGCTGCTCTGGAGTCAGACCTGCCCCGGGTAGAGTCCCTGCTGTCACCTACTGGCCGTGCGACCCTCAGCGAGTTGCCAGTGCAAGTGCCTTAGCTGTAAGCTGCTGATGGCTCTTGCTTGTCACGGTGTGATGATGCATGCCTGAGAGCTCAGCCCTCGCCTGGCAGTAGCTGGGGCTAGGGTGTCATTCTCCTAGAAGAAAGAGAACAGAGAAGCTACACTGCGGAGTCCCCTAAGCCTGACACAGGATATAACAGGGCACTTGGCCTCAAAGACAGCATTGGCCTAAGTGTTTTAAGTAATTATCTCATTTCATTTAGCAATAATTCTATGAGGTTGTTATAGTTATCCTTATAACAGAGGGGAATGAGGTTCAGAGAGGTCACCCAGCCATTAAGTGGCAGCACAGAGATTTGATTCCAGGTCTGTCTGCCTCGAAAGCACAAAGACTTCCTTCCACTCTGCACTGCATCTCCAGAAAGTTTCGCCTTGTGTCCTGGCGGGCAGATGGCCTACAGCACAGGCCCTGGAGTCACAGAGCTGCTCCGACTGAGCAGGGTTCTGGCCTCATGGGGCAGGGGCCTGGCATGACGGCCACCTCAGCACAGCTGGGAGGGGTGGTGGCTGTGCTCCAACAAGGGCAGGCACTGCTGCCAACTGGGCCAGGCCCACTCAAGGGTGGCTTGATCCTAGGACCGTGTGGGCAGTGAGGAGGCTGCTGCCATGTCCCTGCTGACTGCCAGGTGTCATCTTGCAGCCTGGATCTGGGGCCCTGCTCACAGCCCCTCGGCCAGTCCCAGACCGGGCTGGTCCAGCACCTCACAAGGCTGCCCCAGCCATGGCGCCCAGCCCAGCGGGGCTCTTCATTATGTTTTAGGGCTTTCTTCCTAACCAGAAAAACAGGTGTTTTTTTTTACATGAGGTGGGGGATATTTCTAGGATCCGCTTTCCTGAGGCTGGAGGACAACCTCCCCTGGCAGCGGTGGCAGGTGCAAGGAAGGAATAAGGACTTTGGAGTCAGACAGCCCGAGCTCAGCTCCTGGCTGAGCAGCCTGGGCAAGTCAGGGGGGACCTTAGGACTTCGGCCTTCCCCTGGGAGATGGGAGCCATGGGACCTGCCTGGCAGAGCCATCCTAAGAGCCAAGGACAGTCCACACAGGAAGGTTCCCAGGACAGGGCTGACCACAGAGAGGGTGCTCAGAAGCTTCGAGATCCAGCCTTGGCAGCCAGGCCTTGTCCCAGGATACTGAGGCAGCCCTGTAACCACGGCCCCCCGTGTACCCCTCTTCTTGCCCTCTGCTCTGGAATGAACCCCACCCCCCCCACACACACACACAAACCCGCAAGAACCGTTCCACCAGGATTCAGAACTGAAGAATGTTTGCGTAATCTCAGCCAATGATCTAAGCCTCAGTATATTTTCCCTTCCTTTTTATTTTTTTTAATTTTAATTTCATTTAGCCTGGCTTCCATACTAAAAATACCAACCCTCGAGATAAAAGCATGTGCATTATGATTTTGCCTTATTCAACCTTCCACGATACAGCGCGTGCTTGAATAATGGAAAGGGGACGCTCCGTGCAATTCTCCCAGCCCGCGGAAGCTCCGTCTGCCGGGAAAGGGTCTCGGGGAGGAAATTGATCATTTTCTCCCAGAACAATTGTGTCAGAATGAGGGAAGGGCTGAGGAAGGCGCGGGTCAGTCACTTTTCCTTCTCTAAATGCAAGTAAACTTTGTTCCAGATGAAATCGTGCTGTGGTCCCTAAAATCACGAGTCCTGATACACAGCGTGCATTGGTAACAGGAAGAACCAACACTCTCTCCCGCCCCTGGGCCGCTGCCATGTGCAGAGAGGCCGTAAATCCTCACCCGCCTCCCTCTGCCTTCAGAGGTTAGTGGGGGGCACCTGGCCAGGGACAAGCAGGGATTTCCGAGCTTCTGCTGCCTTCTGTGAAACCAAAGCCCTGCCAGGGAGCGGGCCTCTGCCGTTTGCAGCTGCAAGGGCGGCTGTCCTCTGGGGATGGAGGGACAGGGGTGAATGAAAGGGACATGGGTGCCACTCTGCTCCCTCCCCAGACGGCTGGCAACATATTCAGGCAAAGGTTTTGCTACGTTCTATGGGTCTGGCTCTAATGCCCCTAGGGGTTACTGTCGGTCCTTGGGAGTGGGGTGTGAGTGTGCCCGTGTGTGTGCATGCCTGCGTGCACGTGTGTGTGTGCTGGATGCCTAGACTATGCTACTGCCCCCACCTCTCCACCCAAATTCAGCTCAGGGTCATGTCAAATCGGATTCCTTGGGCTTTGGGAAAGGCATCGCTGGGGAGGGATTATGTCTCTTGGACTGCCCGGTGGGGAAGCAGGTCCAGCCCCTATGGGCAGGACATGGGGTCCCCTAAGTGCTGGGGAGCCAGCCCATGGAGATTTGTAAGAATAAAGAGCAAAGGTACTGGAGCTCAGGTGAGCAGAGGGAGGTGGAGACCTCGGGGTGCCCACAGGGGCCCCTCCAGCAGACAGCGAACTTTCTACTGCTGCTGTTATTTTCCCTTAATGGGAAGTGTCATATTTAACCTGTGGCTTTAGATTTTTTATCCCTTTGTTACAATTTCTTTCAGATGTCCACAACCCTGTCTTCATCTATTTTTTGCTGCTATCACAGAATACCACGGACTCGGTAATTTATAAAGAACAGAGGTTTATTTGGCTCACAGCTCTGTGTGCTGGAAAGTCCAAGAGCAGCCGCCAGCATCTGGGGAGTGTGACCCAGGGCGGAAGGCATCACAGGCGGGAGAGGGCGGGAGAGGGCGGGAGAGGGTGAGGGCACGCAGGTAGAGAGGAAAGGGGCCCAGCTGACCCTTTCACCGGGAGCCCACTCTCGTGATAATGGCATCAATCCATTTGTGAGGGCCGAGCCCTCACAACTAATTTCCTTCCTCTTAAAGGCCCCACCTCCCAATACCATTACATTGGCAGATAAATTTCAACATGGGTTTTGGAGGAGGGAGCGTTCAAACAAGGGCACCCTCCTTCCTGCCTCGGCAGAATCAAGGGATGGAGAGGTGGCAGGAATGTGGCTCCCCCTTGCCCTCCACTGAGGCCACAGCAGTAGCAGGACCACTCGAAGGAGGGCAAAAGCTCTGTGTTGTCAGCAGGGATCTGCAAACCTGCAGGGAGCAGCTTCCCTGCAGATATGACAGGAGCAGATCCAAGGGTGATGCCTGTCCCCAAGCATACCATAGGAAGGCCACCCTCCGACAGGGCAAGGATGTCTTTAAGTTGTGCCACAAAAGCCTTTTCAGCGCATACCAATGTCAGTGGCATTTTGCCCCGAGCATAGAAAGAAGGCCTTACATTTTCTTCAATTGCAATTCCCTGTTCCTTTTTTGTTTGTTTGGATCAAAATAGAAACTGGCCTGTAAGCAGTCAATGAATGAGTGGATCATTCATTTATTCAACAAAGATATACTGAGCACCTACTATGTGCTTTGACCTCTTCTGGGCTTCTAAGAGCTATAGGGGGCATCAGAAATTCTAAAGTAAAATCATGACTTTAGGGGAAAACTTCCTCTAATTTTTTTAGAATCACATCATTTAATCAACTATTGGCCAGTTGGAAAATTGGCGGCCACCCATTTCATGTTGATATACCTGTTCCATTTCTGAGCCGGTCTAACTATTAGGAGGTTAGTGATGAATTCTGCCCTACTGTGATGTCTATGCTGTGGAACATCCCAGAATTTTCATCGCTCTTCTCCGGACCTGCCCCTCAGAAATGTATGCTCTGGCTGTGCTCATTTATCGTCTAAAGATTCCCAGTTCAGCCACTGCATCCCAGTGGATGTGGTTTTTAGGTTCCACCCTGCCCCTTCCCCCATCATCAAGATTTCCTTTGCAGTCCACTTCCTCGTTCAATTGTCCCAAACTCTAGGACACAGACTCCCGGGAGCCTTATTTCAAGGGTTCTGTAAATCTTTTGGTACTGTATTTCTTAGGACTAGATTCAGCTTCGTACAATGAAAAAAGCTCAAATAGCAATAGCTTAAAACAAGATTGGCAGTTCTTACTCCCTCAAGTAGAAGGCCGAGGGGGGCAGTTTGGAGCTGACGTGGAAGCTCTAAGATTCTAGCAGATGTTGCAGCTCCTGCTTTCTTCTCTGCCATCTTCACAAAGTGGCTTCCATCTTCATGGTCTGAGATGGCTGCTGAAATTCAGCCATCACATCTGTGTTCCTGGCAGCAGGAAAAGGGGAAAGGAAGGCATGTTTTCTCTTTTATGAGTTTCTAGAAGTGCCACACAAAGCTGCCATCAGCCGGAATCTGATCACGTGCTCACACCTCAGCTGTACCGGAAGCAATCTCTTATCTCGGCTGTAATGTGCTCAGTCAAAAAGTGGGATTCTGCTAATTAAGGAAGAGGGGAGAATGGATGCTTGGTAACCAATTCGAAATCTCTGCAGAGCACCAAGCTTTATTAGAGAAGTGTCGTCATCACAGGGAATGGGAGGGCGGGAGACAGGTACATATTTTTATATTATAAACAGGCCTTCCCCCGCAAAGGTTGGGAATCACAATGTCATTATTTTAAAATATTTCTCTTAAAGGGCAGTGTCTGGAGCACAAAGAACACACTGAGGAGTTCTGAGAGCCTGGAACGGCTGTTGTTCGTTTATCCAGCACCTTCCCCTCCCCTACGTGAGAAGCATGCCTTCCCTAGGTCCAGCCAAGGGGTTCCAACCACACAGCCCGCGCTTACAGGCCCCGCCCGCCTGGCCGCAGCGGGTGGGGCGGGGTGGGCGTGTGTTGCTCTGATCCAGTGAGAGACCCAGCACCTCCAACCTCTCCCCTGCCTGCTCTCCTCCTGGCAGCAGCAGTCCCGGCAGGCCTGCGGGCCCGCAGCGTGGCTGGGCGGGGAGGGGCGGCGAGAGAGTGGGCACGATCTTTAGGCGGAACACGTCTTGCAGCCTGGCTCTCGTAGAAACACGGCTGACTTCTTGCTGCCTGTCTGAAGGGAGGAGAGCCATTCCTCCAGCCCCGTTCAGGGGCAAGGCAAGGTGGGAACACTAGGGACCATGTAACTTGCGCCACCAGGTAAAAGAAAAGGACAAGATCAGCGAGAACCAAACACGCATTGGCGCCTTTATCCGTGGGCACTGTGCTGAGAGCGGCAGGCGTGAGCCGAGAGCCCCTGGGGAAGATGGCGCTACGGCGGGATTCCAGCAGCGGGTGGGCGTATGATGAGGAGGTCCAGAGAATGGCAGGGGCCCGGAGCAGGCTTAACCTGGGCAGGGAAGGTCTTAAAGATGAGCAGTTATTGTCCAGGCCAAGGGGCCGGGTCGATTGGCAGAGACAGGAGGCGTGGGCAGAGTCCCAGGCAGAGGCGAGGGCCTGTGCAAACAGCCAGGGGTGAGGAGGGCACGGTAGGGTCGAAGACGTGAGGGACGCCCCTCGAGTGGACCCGTGGAACGTGGGAGGTCAGAGGCCGCAGGTGCCGATGCTCCCGCCACTGGCCTGGAAAGGCTTGCTAGGGAGCGTGGGCTATTCCAGAGCCGGTGGGATGTCACTGACGATTCTCAGTGGGGGAGGGGGATAATCAGGTTTGTATTCTAGAAAGTTCATTCCTGCTGCACTGGGGACACCAGAGGTGGGAAGGGAAGGGGAAGGCAGGGCGATCAGGAAGGCGGCTGGGAAGGGTCGTGGCTCCGGGCTGGGCGGGTGGATGGAAGGGGCGTTTAGGGTGCAGGAGCAGACCTTGGGGGTGGGTGGGAGGCTGTCCAAGGCAGGGGGACTCCGGGCAACTCCTAAGGTGGACAGCTCACTGCAGGGGGTGCCATTGCTGCCCTGTGTCAGGTCACTTCTCCTGGGGCCTCGGTTTCTAGATCTGTAAAACAAAGGAGTTGGATAAGACCTTTTATACAGTCCTTCAAGTTACCTCCTTACACCTCAGAGCCCTTGAGAGCGTGACGGAAGGGCCAGGTGCGCTGGAGGAGTTGGAAAGAACTGTGGGAACAGGTTGGACATGAGAGCACCCTGGAAAGAAGGACTGGGACGGAAGGACGGGACAGGTGAGGAAGCAGTGGGTGGAGTCGGAGCACTGCAAGGGTGTGGGGCGGGAGGGGCAGGGCAGACGCCAAGACCAGCCATGACACAGAGAAGCTGGGCTGGGGACAGTCCAGGTGGAACTGGATGCCAATCCCATCACGGGCATGGTATATAATCAGAGGTGTTCAAAACCACATTTGATGTGTCCATGTCTGGAAGAGTGCACGTGACTGGCCAATCTTCCACACCCATGCTAGGTGGTGGCCAAGCATGACCTCCTCTGTGAGCCCCCAGTAACCTTAGCAAGCGCCCGCTGAGCACCCATCAGGTTGTTTATGGATGTTTAACTCCATGTCTGTGTTGCTTTAAAGAATGCTAATTGTCTGAGGGCAGGGGTGTGCCACAATGATGTCAATTATAGTAATACTATAGCCACCACCTACTGAGCATATATGAAGTGCCAGGCACTGTTCCAAGTATTTGGCAGCATTATTTCTTTATAGAAATCCTATGGGGCGGGTACTACTACTATCCCCATTTTACAGATGAGGAAACCAAGGCCCAGAGAAGTTACATAGTAATTTGCTCAAGGTGGCACATTGAAACAAGGACATGTAAATCCAATTTTGTTCACCTCTATGTCCAAAACCTGGTGCACTACCTGGGACACAGGGGGCTGCCAATGTCTATTGGTTGAAAAGGTCCGTGGACAAATACAGCCTGGTACCCCCACTCAACCATGTCAGGGCTGGCCTACGGGTCGCTGTAAATATACGCATCCCCGCTCACTCTGTTCTTGAAAATGGCCTCTCTCCTGTGATGTTTGTTCCCAGGCAAAATGCTGCAATGTGCCAAATAAACAAATAAGCAAACAAAAAACTCTGTGGCTGCTGAAGCAACCCATCCCCGATCGGCTGAAGGGAAGGCGGCGGATGTCTTCAAGGTAACGTGATGAGTAGACCAGCTGGAAAGGACTAGCAGGTGGAAGTGGCCAATCAGTTGGCCCAAGAGGACCCAGCCAGCCAACAAGCAAATCAACCAGACATGTGCTGTATAGAGCTAAGAATCTAGGCTTGTCCAAAATTTACATTGAAAATTCAAGCTTTGAAAGTTGGAATGAACCTCATTCAAATCCATTGTGTCTAAAACAAATGTTGGAATCTGTCAGGAGATTATTTAGAAAAGTAAGATTAAGTCCTTGTTTTAAAACTTATAATTACTTCCATTGTTTAAAAAATACCACAACATGGATGAATCTCGGAAACATTATGCTAAGTAAAAGAAGTAAGGCACAAAGACCACATATTGTATGATTCTATTTATATGAAACATCCAGAAAAGGCAAATACAGAGACAGAAAGCAGATTAATGGTTGCCTGGGGGTTGGAGTGGGAGCTGGGATTGACTGAAAACAGACACAAGGATCTTTCTGGGGTGATGAAAATGTTCTAAAATTGGATTGTGGTGATGATTGCACAATCCTGTAAACTTACTAAAAATCATTGAATTATACATTTAAAATGGATGAACGTTATGGTGTGTAAATCATACTTCAATAAAGTTGTTTTCTAAAAAAGTAAAAATCATGGAAACAACCAAGAAATCGATATTTTATAAAATCTCTGTGAAAGATCTTAGAGATCACTGAATCCAGTTTGACAGCAAGTCCAGGGAAGACGTGAGAAGTTGCATGCAGCTGGAATCCAGACCCCTTGACGCCCAGGTAGAGCCATCCTCTTCCTCACAGAGCTTAAGTGGGTGTCTAATTGAAGAGGGCTTCACCTTCACATGTCCACAGACACCTCCAATGCGGACGCTGGCCAGTGGGGCTGCTGCTCTCTCCCGGCCTGTGAGAGAGGATCCCTGGACGCCCTCCTGGGGAAGTTCATAGGAGAGGCCAGGAGGAGAACGGACTAGGGTGGGTGAGACCCACCCATCCCTCGGGATCCCAGGGAGTGGCAGGTGCTGGGCAGGAAGTGGCACTTCTGGATTCTGGGCTCACAGGCATATAGTGCCTCTTTCCAAGCCAAGGGTACCAAAATCTAGCTGCCTCCTTAGTCAGTCCCTACTGGCCCTCCTGGGGAGACTTGAGACAGCCTCTTAGCCCAAGTGAGAGGAGGTAATGTCCCTCTCTTCCTGCAGTAGAAGATTCTGATGTGGCCTTGACATCCAAAGTGGACACAGCCTGTCATCCAGCCATCCACCCAACCCAACACTCACCCACTCATCCTCATCCATCCATCCATCCATCCTGTCCCCATCCATCTAAAAATCCATCCACCCACCAACCCATCCCCTCATGCATCCAGTTTCCCACCCATCCATCCATGCACTCATCCCTCCTAAAATCCACCCACCTGTTCCCACCTGTCCACCCAGCCACCCAGCCCACTCTGAGCCAATCTCCAGGCTGCACCCAGCTCCTGCCTTCCAGGAAATGACAGCCTAGAACACACTCATTTGGCACCTACCTTTTCAAAGTACATTTGCACTGGTGGCACACGTATATGCACCACACTTGTTACTCCCCTGGTCTGTCGGAAAATATCTGATGTTTTTATTCCTTCTCTTCCTACATCCAGTGTACCAATAACTCGCATGGGCTCTCCCTCCAAGGCACATGCTGAATCCACACGCATCCCTCTGTCTCCTCCACCCACCAAGGTCTAAGCAACCATTTACTGCTCACCTGGACTATTCCATCAGCCTCCTCACGCACCTTTCTGCTTCCACCCCTGTTTCTCCACGGCCCCTCTCCTCACAACAGCCAGAGCTGGCCAGACCCCTTCGCTCCCCAGAGATCCGCCGTCGGGGAAGACAATCCCAGCTCCCCGTGTCCACCCTCAAGGCCGACCGGCTCTGCGCCTGCCCGCATCTCTGCCTTGTTGGGTCCCTCTGCCCTTGCTCACTCGGTTACTGCCACGATGGTTCCGTCTGTGCCTCAGTTGCTCAAGCGCCCTCCCTCCCTCCCCAGAGCCTTTGCCCCGGCTGATGCCTCCCTGGAGCCATCCCTCAGATCCCTCGGGGCTGGCTCCTTCCTGCCTGCAGTCTAAGCTGTTAGACACTGTGGTTCATTTCCCCACAGCACCACGGCTCTCTTGTGAAGCCAGGGACTGAGCAAATGCACCGACTACCCACTCACTGTGTTAGCCAGGGCTCTTTCCATTGCAAATGACTGGTGTTAGTTTTAAAAAATGAAAAAAAAAAAAAAAAAAAAGCAGGAGGGGCTTATTGGCTCGCAAAACGGAGAGTTTGAGAAGCAGGCCGGTTCAAGCACTTGAATCACCCGTCCCTTCAAGGCCTCTTTCTCCCCACTCCCGACTCCACTTTTCGGCGTTGGTCTGCTCGCAGGCAGGTGCTCCGGTACTCACCGCTGAAGCCAGTCCCGCAGCCCTGAGGCCTGCGCATCACTGGCTGTTCCTGAGCACACAGGACGGCCTCTTTCTCCAGAGCTCCAGAGAAACCCTGGGAGGATTCCGATTGGCCTGGTTTCCCAGCTCTGAACCAATCAGAGTTCAGATTGATTGGACTCTGTGTGGTAGAGAACTCTGATTGGCCAGTCCTTGTCATATGAATGCTCAGGTGTGTCACATGCCCTTGGAGACACAGACCCTTCTCTTTGGCTCTGAACAGACAAAACACATCCATCCAAATTCCCAGGATTTCTCCCCATCTCCTTACCACCCCTACCCATACTCTTCCTTCCTCCCACCCACATCCAAACACACACCTCTAAACTTGGAGCAGGAATGAAATGGGTTTATCTTACATACCTTTCCCTTCAAGGGAAAAAAGTTGGCCATCAAGGCTGGGTCACATTCCAAACAGCTGGCTCTTCTCTTTCCCTCTGTAATCGGTCTATACTGAGCAACTTTTAGACGCCAGCCCCTTTGCAAAGAATTGCAGAAAGTGCATCAGCAGCTAGATTAGGGTCTGAGCTCAGGAGGCTTGCAGCCTAGCCAGGAAGCAAAAGCAGACCCACAGCAATGTGCTATGAAAGTAATTCATCCCTTTGTTGTGTGGTCAGAGAAAAGGAAACCAAGGCATCTAGGAAGGCTCGGAGGAGGAGACAGAAATCAAGCTTGGTGGCTGGAGTCATTTGAAGGGGCAGGGAGGTCTGTTGCCTGCCATCACGCCTTTCTCCTGCCAGTCGGGGGGGAGTGGGATCGTGCTCACCCATGCACAAGCACCCTGCTCCTGTGGCTACACTTGGAGGTCCCGGATGGCAGAGCTGTGCCTTCTCCTTCCTGGGCACCCAGTGAAGCCTCCTGATGCCACAGGGGTCTTGTTGTTGACCATTTGGGGCCAACCCTACTTTTGTGGGTCTGTCTTCATATTTGTGACTTGTTCTCTTTGTCTCCACTCTGTTATTTATCACAAAGTCTCTGCCTTTGTCTCTCCAGCTCTGCGTGAGTTTGTGTCTCTAAGACCCTGCCTGTCTTTGTCTCTTTTAAGAGCATCACACCCGCTGGTGTGAGGTCACACTGAGGAGGCCCAGTAGTCCCTCCCAATAATAGTTGATACCACTGCCCTTCTGTTGCCACCACCGCCATGGATAGATCTGTTAGGACTTCAAGGCCAAGTATAATACTATGGGCACCGTCCACCTGCATTCAGTCATTCATTCATTGGACAAAAATGAAGGGTAAACAGGACTGCAAAGGGCATATGTAGTTGGTTTAAGAGAGCCAACTATTCTCAGGCATTTTAAAACCCTTTTTCTGTCATGCAAATGCACAAAAACAGCTGAAGTGCTTACTCTAGCTGGCTCTTTTCTATTGGCTGAGCTGATCTCCAACTCTGCCTAAGCTGGTGCTGTAGACACTGGCGTGTTTAGAATCCAGGCCTTTTAGTACTTCAAGATCTCTGCTGAGTGCCAGAACCTGCTTCAGTCAGGGAACGAGGGACAGAGCTGGCTGAGGACGTAAGGAAACAAATCCTTGCGAAACAATGAAGTATGCTCCAAAACGGAGGTGGGCTTTTGGGAAGGTTTCTGAAGGGGTGGTGTAAGCTGGCCTTTGAGGATTAGTAGCCTGAATTGGTGGTTGTCAGGATATAAAACTAAAAGTTCAGCAAATATAGTCCCTGTCTTGGTGCCTAGCCAGGGCCCAAATCTATCAGTCAATCAGCCGATAGTTAACATGGCTTTCTGCAAAGTACAGGGAAAATAAAAATGCCCACACTTTCTATCCAGTGCTTTGTGTGTGATGGTTCCTGCCCCGGAGAAGCTGACAATCCGGGGACACCGGTAGCAAAGGCTTCCGGAGTGCCAGGCAGGAGACAGCTCTCAGCTGCGGGGCAGGAAGTGATACATAGGAGAGAGGGGAGGTTTGAAGGACGGGAAACCCCACCATCAGCCTGTCTTTTCCAGAAGACCATTGAAAGGGCAGAGTAAGGGGTCCTTCCTAATAACAGTCACGCTGGAATCCTCCTCCCCAATTTTTGCAGAGTAGAAAGTTGAGGCTTAGAGAGGTTAAGTGATTTGCCCCAGATACAGCTAGTGGGTGATGAAGTAGGACTCCACTCAGGTCTTTATGGATCTCACTACTTCACAGGGATTTTACTGCATTTCTAAAAGAGGGAATAGATACATAAATTAGAAGCCTTTGGGTGAGGGCTTTGTTTAGGTTCATCTACCAGATTTTCTAGTATGTGTCTAAAAACATGGGACACAGAAAGGATACATTTCGACTGGATTTCAAGATCAGGAAAAGTCCAAAACATGGGTACCCTTCAGAAGGGGCATTTTAATAGGGGGACGGAGCAGCTAGAGGCAGCTGGGTGTGTTGGAGCACACAGTCAACGCTTGATGTGTGTTAACTTGGCCACCGAGTTGTATTTGTTGTATTTGTCACAAATACAAACAGGACATGAAGCAAAGATGCTTGTGTCCTACTGGGCGAGTGGGGCCTGTCTCGGCCTGGATGGTGAGTGAGGTGCAAGGGCCCCTCACCTGCTGGTACTGTGTGCAGGGGGTCCACCCCAGACAAAGCCACCTGCTGGGCTGTGCCACACAATTGGGTCGTGACTCTCGACACACACGCCAGGGTCTTGGGCAGCTCTCCCCGCAAAGCAGCGTGGAGAAGGACTCCCTTGACCCTGCCTTCCCTTCCCTTTGGGTAAAAGGATAACTGGGGCATTATTTCTCCTCTAGTGTGTTCCTGAGAACCTGGCAGGTGACAAATTGCCCCACACTCAGCGCTCAGTGCTGGGGATTCTGGCACTTCCAGGGCTCCCTCCTGACCTTTATCCCTGCTCCTTCACTGTCTTGTCAGGTGACCTTTGACCTTGAGGAAGTCACTTAATCTCTATGAATTTCAACTTTATCTGTCCCCTGAAGATAGCAACCCTTCGCAGGCTGGGAAGAACCAAGTAGAGCCCCCAGCTGGAGTGTGCACGAGCGGGCCTTGTTCAACACAGCTCAAACAAAAGCACCGATCACGGCTCCAGCGCGAGTGTGAATCTTGTCCTTGTGGGGTCCTGCTTCCCCCTCTGTAAAGTGGGAACCCCTGGGCTACCTGCCGGGCAGGGGTGCCGGGATCAGTAATGCGAGGCAGGGCGCGCCGGCCTTTGAGAAGCATCGCCTGGCGTCCACATGCAAGGACCTGTTACGTTCCATGTCAATGAAGAATCCAACAGTTGTATTTTCCAATTTGCTAGCAAGGAACCATTTGTTCACAAACCTCTGCTCCCCGTCCACACCGGGGAGTACCAACAGCTCCAGGAATGTTTGCTCCATCACCTGGCAGAGGCAGTAACGGGGGAGGGGTGATAAAGTTTAAGTCCACTCTGGTTTATGAAATGCTACGGCTCTAATAAGCCACTGTGGAGAGTCGCGTGGATGAAGGAAAAAGAAAAAAAAAAAAAAGACAAGGAGAAAATAAAACCTCCCCTCTCAAGTATTTAGAATCAATAAATATGCTATGGAAATAATGCATGAGGCGTGCGAGGACTGCCTACCTGCCAGGAGAGGACTCTTGCTAGCTGGAGAACTCAGCGGGAAATAGGAACATTCTTAAGCCTGGTGTTTGCATTGATGTCATCTCAGTGTGAATAATAAACCCTCTCACCTCGCCTCCCCCGGCCCCATTAACCACTCATTCTCCTTAAATAAATGGAAGAGAAACAGCTTGTGGGAGCAGCCCCTTAAAGTGGGCATGCACCCTGACTTTGTCACCAGCATGCTAAGGGACCTCTTGGGGCCTCAGTTTCTCTATCTGTAAAATGGGTTGAACTAGATCAGAATTTTCTTTTCCTTTTTAAATTTATTTTACATATTGTTAAAAAATTGGTTTAAAAAAAAACTCTAGTATTAACACAGAGAATTAAAAACTAATAACAGACACTGAAGTGAAGTAGGGGCAGATCTAAGGCCCCCTGCTGCCCCACTCCTCGCCTACATCCATCACAGCCCCTTCCAGAAGCCCAGGGCTCCGAGCAATACAGCTCTAAAACCACTACTCTTCAGATGGTCTTTGGAGACCCCTTAAAAGGTGACTCTCTGTGATTTTCTGACTCCTTTGTCATTCTCTCACTCTTCTAGCTTTCTTTGGTCCTGTGTGACATGTGGCCGTAGTTCTCAAGGCTGCATGTCCCAGAAAAGCCCGCCTGGGCTGGAGAGCTCCTCACAGGACGTGGATCGCACATGCGGGTGTGCCTGGCACACAGCCCGGAGTGCCTCCTCTCTTCCTTGACCCCATCCCTGCCAGGGGCGCCAGCCTCCAGCCTGTGGCACATGCCCCTTTTTTGTCACCAGCCCCCTTCTGTGGAGACTTAATAGCCGTGCACCTTCTCCTATGCCCTGTGCGTATGTGTATGCATATGCACATACGTGTGTGTGCATGTGCGTTCAGGTGCGTGCATGTGCGTGCATGTGTGTGCGTGTGTGTGTGTGTCCTGGGGCCATGCCCCCCAGCCCCTGAAGGGCTGTCTGCCCACCCTGGCCTCCTCCACCGAAGCCTGAAGGGGCGTGCGTACAGCGTTTTCAAAGAACCTGGATGATTTTTTTCTAATAAAACTGTTTTTTTTATTGCTGTTCCCAACCCACCTAGCACCAGCTGTGATGAGAATCACTTGTATGGTAAAGTGCTATTGATAAAATTGCTCCCTCCGGAACTTAGCTATGCACTCACGCAGCGCCTGGCTGCCTCTGCTCCGCCCGCCCGGCAGCCTGCGCGGCCCCAGCTCCTTCCCGCAGGCCCGCCTGCCCCGGCCTCTTCCCTCTTCCCTGTCTCCTCCTTCCACGGCTCCTTCTGGCCGTTTCCTCTCTCTTCCCTCCTGCCTCCCTTTTCTTTCTGCCTGAGGTCTGCTGCGGCCTCCCCCCGCTCTCTTCCTCCCCTCCCCAGGCCTGCCTGCCCTTCTCCCATCGCCCTCGTGCTCCCCTCTGCCTCCTCACTGCCTGACTCCCCCTCGGTCTCAGGCCAGGTCCGCTCGGTGAGGTCCGCAGGGAGGTCCCAGCTGTCTCTTTGGAGAGAGGCAGTCCCAGCCCGGTCCCAATAAGTAGGCCCTTCCCTGGCAGCTGCTGGGCCTTGAGGACCCCGGCATCCTCAGATGTACCCCTCCTCGTCTGGCCCCTGCTCCCCTCTCCTGCCAGAGGTGCTCTGGAATACATAAGGGGCAAGCAAAGATAGGCAGATAGGAAAAATTATGATAGGTTCGGGGAACAGTGTGTAATCTGAAGGAACAGCATGACAAAGGGATGCCAAAGGAGATGTTAAACCCCCTGAGGTTGGGGAGGTAGGTGGGGACTTGGCTGCAGATCACAAAAGGCTCAACAGCCTGGCTAAGAAGTTTGACTTTGACCTATAGTCCCTTCCAATCGTCAGGGTACTCAGAGCTGTGGTGACAAACTTGACTTGCGAGAAGGCTTCAACAGTATGTCGACTCGCCCAAGCGTGCAAGCTTCCGGACCAGTTCCGTCAGCCCCGCGCTGTCACGTCTGGGGACTTTCTCAGCGGCCCCGTCCTGTGTGCGTGTCTGCTTGCTTCTCGGGGACACAAGGGGTCTGCGCGAGGCAGCCAGTGCTACGGGCTCCCTCGCTCACTTCCAGCAGGAGGGAAACAGAGCATGGCTCCCCGCAGCGCTCGCCTGAGAATCCGCGCGCCCCCTGTCCCGTGAGCCAGAACTGGACCCCACGTGGCTTCTGAACTGACGCTGGCAACAGGGACGCAGTGATAACCCTTGCGCCAGTCGGCCGCTCCCTCTGGCTGAGGATAAGCCCCCAAATTCAGGCTTCCCCCCAAAGAGGGGGAGTGGGTGGGGTGCTGGAGAGTCTCCTCCACCCCCTCGACAGCTTAAGGGTCCCCTGGAGGAAGAGGGGATGGGACGGAAGGTACGTGAAGGTACGTGAAGGCCTGGGCCAGCAAAGAGCATCTTCCCAGAGCAGCAATGTTAGCTGAAGAGTTTTGGGAAAATATGTCATATTAAAATCATCACAGGTATATTATTGACTAGAATGTAAAATGCACATGCAGTTTTAAATTAAAACATGAAGGTCTGATGTGGTGGGTCACACCTGTAATTCCAGCAGTGGGGGAGGCCAAGGCAGAAGGATTACTTGAGGCCAGGAGTTCAAGACCAGCCTGAGCAACACAGTGAGATTCCATGTCTACGAAAATTTAAAAAAGCAAAATTAGCCGAGCATGGTAGTGCACACCTGTATTCCTAGCTACTCGGGAGGCTGAAGCAGAAGGATCGCTTGAGCCCAGGAACTTGAGGTTACTGAGAGTTATGATTGTGTCGCTGTACTCCAGCCTGGGCATCAGAGACCCCATCTCTAAAAATCAATTAGTTAATCAATTAAAACATGAGATTTCAAAGAAAATTTCTATTTAACTAAACTGTGTGAGGGTTAGCTTATACCTATTTTATTACTGCATTTCTAACACATAGAAAATGCACAATAAAATAACTACTTGCTGAATGAATGAACAAATGAATCAATGATTAAGACAGGCTATTTAACCCTATTTCCAGTCCTGTGGGTACCATCACCTCTCCTTTATTAGAAATGATTTGGTAGAAAATTTTGAGAAACATTGCAATAAATAAGAAGGGGTTCCCAGCGAGTTGTTTTCCTTTTTTTTTTAATAGCAGCCTATTGAGATATAATTCATATACCATAAAATTCACACTTTTAAGAGTACAAGTCAGTGGCTCTTAGTATATTCACAGAGCTGTGTGGCCATCACTGCTATCAGAGAGTTTTAGAACCAAGTGTGGAAAGGGTCCGGCCCACAAAGAGTGAGGGCCGTGCGTGCTGGGGACAGGAGGAGCCCTGGCTGGAGGAAAGTGTGTCTGGCGGAGGCAGAGAGGCCCGCCAGAGAGCTACGGCAATATTAAAGGGAGAGCACTGGAGCCTCAGTCTCGGGGTGTCACCAGCAAGACCGGAGAAGCAAGGCTCACGTGAGAGAGGTTGCGGAGGTTGTAAGTGCAGCTTGGAGTCTGTCCGTGGCGGGCAGAGACTGCAGGGCAGAGGGGCCTCCTAGCTCTCAAGCCGTCAGATTTCGACAGCTCACATCTCCACTTGACAGACGGGCAAGATGCAGCCAAGAGCAGCAGTGGAAGTCCCTCTGTCCTGCCTGGGGCAGGGACGTTGGATCGTGGGTCCCCAGGTACAGGCCCTGTGCAGATGCAGAGCAGGCGTGACCTGCCCAAATTGCTCTGGGAGTGGCACCCCAGGCACTGTCCTCCTCGACACGGGCACCCGAGCTCAGCTACTCGGGAGCCACGCTTGAAGGCCGGCGCTGATCTAGTCAGAGAAAACAAACCCAGATTCCTGTTCCACTCAGGTAGGAGCCCTCAGGAGTGCTGGAACTTCCCGCAGTGTGCTGCTGGGGGTGGGGCGAGCAGGGAAGGGGTGTCCAGCTGCATCTAGTGGGTGTGCCTGGAGGTGCTGAATCCGGGACAGTGGTTTTCTGGAAGCTCTCCACGGAGCGGGCTTTGCAAGACCAGCCTCAGCAGTGTCTTCCGTACCACATGGAAAGGTGGTGGGAAAAGCTGGCACGAAAGCAAAGACCCAGACTCAGGACGCCCGTCTGCCTCTCGTGAACGGCGTGGCGGCCGCTCAGTCTGCCTTCTGGCCTGCACAGTATTCGGCTCTAAAACTGGGGGTGAGACTAGCTCAGACTGAACACCAGCCCTCCAAATGTTCCATGGGAAAAAAGTTTGAGATACGCTGTGTACCATTTTGGGGGATGCCCAATACTGTGTCACCCTCCTGGAGACATGAGGGCTCTGAGCGTTCCAGCAAAGGAGACGGCCGACCTCGGCTCACTGTGGAGTCTCCCCACGTACTTGGTGGACGGGGTCTGGGCGGAGAGCTGAGAGCATCACTTCCCAGCCCCATCTAACGTCAGCTGCCTCCCTGCGTGCCGCTTCTCAGGTGAGTGGCGTGGGTAGACGGAGAGCCATGGTAAGTGGACCTTTTGGCCAGGACTTCACCAACGATTGGCTGAGCACAAGCGAGGCTTGGGGAGAAAGTCAGGACAGGGGAGGGAAAAGAGACAACAAAAGCCCGTATCTGTCATGTTATGACTCAGACTAGTTTTAAGGAGGGAGGCTTCACATAAAATCGCTTGTGGCTGCAGCCAAACAGGAAGGCTAGGCGTAGAGGCGTTTATACACAGGATGGGATTTTTCAGGTGGGGAGAAATCCCAGCCACGCCCAGAGAATGGGGTGGGGGCCCAGGCCCCACAGCGAGGGAGCAGCAGGGCCCAGCAGGACCCAGGTCTCCCAGGCCAGCGTCCCGGCCGCCGTGCCAGGCTCACCGGCCCCCGCCGCCCCCTTGCACACACGGCGCGTGGCGCCAGCCCCGGTCGGCTCTGCTCCCGGGAATGATCCCTCTTGACAGACAGTGGAGGTGAAAGGGCGAGGGAGTGTTTCCAAACGGTTGATCCGACAGCTGCAAATTTCATTTCGTGTTGCGCGTTGACCTCTAGCTATTTCCCCAGTGTCGTGGGACCGAGAGATCGATAAACCCCACAGATAGCTAACATCCCCTCTGGTACCCTCGGCTCCAGTTAGAAAATGGTCCCATCCACAGCCCTCTGCAAATCTTAGCAGATTGTTTTCTGCAGAGCCGGGAAAACTGCAATTCGGCCGCAGACCCTGGTGGGGCCCGAGAGACCGCGGCAGGGTGGAGGCCTCGGCAGGGTGGAGGCCACTGCTGGCCCAGCCTCCGGGCCCAGGACAGACGAGGAGACCCCCCAGCCCACGGCGGCCACCGAGGGAGCCCCCGCCCACTTCCTATGAGTCTGTGCTCGACCACACGGCCTGCGTTAGGGCATTAATGTCACACGAGAGTCAGGACCATTGGCTAACCCATCCCCAGAGACCTCTTTAAAGGAAGGCTTGGGTGCAGGGAGGGAGAAATGGGCTTGTAGTTATAAGAGGGATTTCCCTCGTTCTCCTCCTTCTGCTCCTCCACAGCCGGCTGACCGTGGCCATGGCGCTTTCTCTTCTTGCTGAGCCTCAGTTTCTCAGCTGCACCGTGGAGCGATTGCTGTCCCTGTCTGAAAGGACTGTCACAAGGATTAAATGAGTTGGTAAGCGCAGAGCCTCACCCAGAGCCTCGAGGAATTAGTGGGAACCTCCGTGAACCCGAGTAAGGCTCAGTTCTGCTGAGACGTCGCAGTCCTCAGACCTGAGGCTGCTGGGGGAGACCCTGCATTCACAGCCAGGACCCGCAAGGACTGCCCTGCTCAGAGGGCGCCAGCTGTGTGCAGAGCCCCTGGATCACAGGTGGCTGGTGGCAAGGACGGAACGTGAGGTTTCTGGAGTCTCCTCCCCAGTGCCAGGCTCTAGGTAAGGCTTTGCTGAAAGCACACATCCACGAGGCAGTGTCTGGCAACGTGACAGGATGGCACGTGGCCCGCAGGACATGGTTAAAAGGGAGGACAGCTGGGTAGGCGACCATCCTATCACGCCCATGTGCCCACGCACACGCAGAGCTATGCACGCAAACACGACTGGCCGAGTAACCAAGGTCAGTACTGGCATCGACGTCTTCCTCCCATGGCCAGCCCAATCTGAGGAGCAAACTCTTCTGACCTGCCCGCACCCATGCAATGCCAGGGCTGGAATCCCCTGAGGCCTGTTCCTCCCAGCCCGACCTTGGCATCCCGTGCAGTGGGTTTCAACAGAGAGAACGCCCATCTAGCATCTGCAGAGAGCACTTTGACCTCAGCATGACACTGATCAGAAGTGTGATTCTGAGAAACTCACTTCCCGCCTCTGGGCCTCAGTTTTGCCATCTGTGAAATGGAGAGATGGAGCTGCCTGTGCTTGCCTATCTTGCAAGGCCTCCTGGAGGCAAGCCGCGGCCGGCCTGTGGGACGTGGGAAGGGCATGGCAGGTCGTCGACTCTAATGTCTCACAAATATTGATTTCACCAGATGAATCTTCAATTTTTTTTACTGAGAATCCCGGGTTATAAGACAGGCAGACCTGAGTCGCTCGGGCTGGGCTGGGGGTGGGAGCCGGGCTGAAGGCCTCCTCCTCCTCCGCGAAACACCGTTTGAAGAACAGCCGCCTCATTTTAGAGGCTAGGGGGCTGGGCTCAGAGAGGGCCCCGCTCAAGGCCACGTGCTCTGCACAGCACCACAGAGACCCTGCCCGTGAACACAGAGGCGCAGGCACCCCTACTCCTGCCGGGGGTCCTGAGGGTCTGCCCACCACCTGAGGCCCCAGAGCTGCCTGCAGTTTCCAGGCAACCAGCACGCACGGCCCAGCGCTGCCCACTCGCCCCGTGGCTGTCCTCCCAGCCAAGACTGGTTTAGAAAAGGCTGCCCGGCTGGCAGGTAGGAACAAAAGGAGTGGGCCCCGTTTGACAGACAGTGTCCCTCCCATTTGCATGTCATTAAGCTGCAGGCCAGTTAGCAGAGGGGACACATAGCTTGAGATTCCCTGCCAAGCGGGCGCAGAGGCACTGGGCCTTCATTTGCATTTTGGACACCTGCCCTGAGCCTCCGAAGCCAATTTGAAGCTGAGGGTTTTCTGGAGGAGGTGACCCGGGTGCTAAAGTGGATTGGGGGGTGCCTCCCTCTCAGTGGTGCCCCCAGCTTTCCCCGGCTTCTCCCAACACTGTGACACAAACTGGAACAGACTTGTTTGAGGGGAAAGGACTTCCTTGCTCTGAGAGTTCAAACTGGGCCCCGAGCAACGGCTTGGGAGAAGACGCGTAAATTCCACTAACCCGGGCTTATCCGGGCTCCCCCCGGCCAGCGGCCCCACCGCACTCACACCAGCCCAGCCCAGCCAAAAGGAAAAAAAGAAGAAGAAAGGAACACGGGCCACATGTTCTCTGCACTTCCCTTCTGGGGCCCCCTGGGGTGCTCCTGATTGACAGGACGCTAAAGGCAAGAGGTTTCCTGTGATAGAGAAAGAGATTTTCTCGAAGCATTCAACTCCTGACCTTTAAGAGCTCGGGGAGCAAAATGATTTTCAGTCACTGGGGCCTGAGTGAAGGGTATGTGAATTGATCGACTGCCGGGCTCAGGCCTCCCGAGGTCTCGATGTTATGTCATTAAAATCTTACAATCGAGTTATCCTAATGTATTCCAGCAGCCGCCTTCGCAGAGGCGATTAGTAAATAGACTCAAAGTTACATGGTATAGAAGGCCTTCTCCAAGGGCCTGCTCCAGTCCTGGGAAGGCCAGCAGCGAGTTGGGGCCCTGCAGCCCCGCCTGGCCTCTGCCATTTGAGGTTTTCTCTTTTGGCATTAGCCCATGGTAACTACTGTTATTGCTTCCTCTCATATTTCTTCCTCCAGCGCCTTTTGTCTCAGGAAGACGCCTACCCCTCTGGCCACAAGGTGGCCACTGGGCTGGCTAACACGGCTACCCGTGTTCCTCTGGCAACAGGGATTGTTCTGGGAGTATCCCTGACCCAGACTGAGCCAACCAGAATCTTCCCTGGGATTATTCTCTTTTACTGAGGATCCTGCGCTGGGAGAGTGTGAACAGGGGTTGATGGCAGGCTCCGTCCCTGCCACATGTGGTCTGTCTGCAGAAGGCGGTGGAGCTCAGCAGGCAGCAGGGAAAGAGGGATGGAGTGAGAGAGGCCTGGTCCATGAAGTCCCTTCTTCAGTTCTGTTGAGATGCCCTCCTATCTTTCCCAGCTTCATGAGCCTTAAAACTCCTCTTTTGCTTAAGTTAGCCAAGGTTTGTTTCCGTTGCTTTGCAACCAAAATCCTGCCGTGCAGTAAGAGCTGACAGTCCCAAGGCACAATAGTCTGGGCCTAGGGGGAAATAAAACTGATAAGGAGTGATACAAAGTGTGATCATTCAGGTCAAAAGTGGAGACCACAGAGGCCGCTCAGGGACAGTCCACTAAAATGTGAGCTCCATGGAGGGAGGGCCCTTTGCGTCTCTCCCGGCTCCTGAAACAAAGCCAGGTGGGCATCTCCTCTCGCCACCTCCCCCGTGGGCCCCGGGGTCTTGTCTACACGTGAGATCTCTGCTTCCTGCTGAGCCTCTACTCGGGGCCTCCTCTGTCTCCTGACTGGCTTGCCCGCCTTTCTGACTTTCTGTTCCCTCCTACCTTCAATTTGCCCGTGGCCACGGTGACTGGCTCTGCGTCACAGCTCCTACGTTAGCTCTTTGTTCTTTCCTTGGTGCTTGGTGCCGGGTTCCAGTGAGGCTCCAGAGTCAGAGAGAGATGGAATCCAATGGGCCCGGCGTGGCTTTTTCGTGTCAGGCCACCTCACAGGTCAGGCTGGCGTCTTTGAGTCAAGCGCCCACGCCTGAGCCAATGGCACGGTACAAACCAGGGCCACCCAGGCGGTGGAGGACCGGCCAGCCAGTGCTCGCCCTCAGGGGCCGCAGCATCTCTCCCACAGAATCCCTTGCTTAGACGAGCCTGGGGGGACCCACGCACTAGCTGCACTTCCTTATTCCAGAAACTTCATCTGAGGCATAGGATTTTTATCTGGTGGTGGGAACCCCTCCTCCTACTGCTTGCTCACAGGTGCCTCCCTAGTGTGTTTCTTGCTTGAATTGCAAATCGAATCGCTGCATAAACCCTACATAACTCAGAGCCCCATGTTGGCAGTATCTTATTTTTCAATTTCTTTTATTTTTTAATTGAATGAGCATATTTTATGCAAGCCGCTCTACCTTGGTGAAGGCTGTCCCCTGTGATTCATCAGAGTAATAACTAGAAACACCATTATTTGGCTGCATCCTCCTGCTGAGAACACCACATAACTGAGAAATGTTCATGCGTCTCACAGAGTTTGGGGGGAGGACAAAAGGAGGGGCAGCAAGAGGAGGAGGCGAGGGAGACAGGAGGGAAGAGATGATTATGTGCACGCACGCAGGTTGGCAGCCAGAGACGGGGCGCGACACCAAGGGGAAGACACAAGCCCACAGAGGGGTTGTTGATCACACGTGCGCACACACGCACACACACACACACACACACGGAGGCACAAAAGGAACCGCACACACCTCTCTGCTCAGCTATCCCATGAAAAGAAAAAGCCCATAAACTCGCAGAATTTCACAGTGACGAGTGGGGTCTGGTGGCCCCATTCCGCATGTAAGGACGAAGCACAGAGAGACAGCAGATGCCCCGTGTGCCCCATGTGAAGACACCAGCGTTCCTGGGTTTCTGCCTAGAAATAGATACTTCAGCTAGTCTTTCAGGCAGATTTGTATTTACTGAACTCCTGTTGCTGGCTTAAAGATCTGCAGACACCCTTATCACTTTGATCTAAGGTGTGACTGGGTTATTCCTATTGAGGTCATCTGAGCACCTGGAAATATTTTGAAATCCTCTCCTCAGGACAGAGGGGCCCTCAGTTCATGTCCTACGAACGCTGGCACGCGCTCGGGCTGTGCGAACGGGCACTCTCAAGGCTGGGCAGACGGGACGTTCGATGCGGACTTCTGGGGACCGTCGCACTTCCCCTCCGGATTCACAGGCGTTTCCTCAGCGCAGCTCTTCCCGCCTCCTGCTGGATTTTGCCTTGTCCAGTGCCGATTTCCAACCTCTCCCCTCTCCGACCCCCTCTTCCTCTCACCGCCAGACTGGCTTTTCTAGAACATTGCTCTCGTCTTGCCCTTCTCAGAGCACACCGCAACCCAGGCTGCGCGCCCGTCTTTGCGCCCGCCGGCCACCTTCCCGCTGCGAGTGATGGCGCCGGCGGAAACCAGCTTGCAGGGGGCTGGGGACGACGGGCGCTCGCCCCGTCTCACGGCTGGTGCTCAAGCGGTGACGGCTGCATTCTGAGGGCCGCAGATGCCCGCAAGACGTCTCTTTTCCTCCGGCTCTCAGCTCTGCTGCCCTGCATGGCGACTGTTTCTGTCCTTTTACTTTCAGCAGTTCAGTGTCCTCATGATTTATGTATGTCTTATGAACAATATGGAGCTGGGACTTTTAAATCCACTGTGACAATCTGTATTTTAACCAGACATTTAAATCTACTGAAATATATTTTGCTTACTAATCTATTTGGATTTATTTATACAATTTCATTTTTTTGTATTCTTTTTACTCTGTTTTCTTCTATGTTTCTTTTATTTTTTTTCTATTCAATTGGGTGTTATTTTTTTCCTTTATGCCTTTCTTTTCCTTTTACTGGTCTGTAGCATATGATATGATATATATATATATATATACGTATACGCTATATATAGCAAATATGCTATATATAAAATAAGCTACTGTGTATGTGTGTATATATATGTATGTGTGTGTGTGTGTGTATATATATATATGGTTACCCTTAATGTTTTAACATGGATACTTGACTTAACTAACTCTGAAATTAATAAAAATCCATATCATCAAACAATTCAAGACCTTAGAATACTTTAACCACTATTCACCCCTTCCCATCTTACATTTTATTCCTGTCTAATACTTTGTTTTATATCTCAAATTATTTAACATTATCACCATAGTTTTATGTGGGAAATGCTGATGGGATTCATCCTATGTTTATCATTGTTTTTCTTGCTTACCATTTCTTTTTGCCTCCTTCTTCTCAAAGTCATCCTGCAGTAGATCTTTCAAAGTGGATCTGCTAATAGGAAACCCTTTGGACTTTGTTTGGAATGCCTTCACTTTTCCCTTTTTTTGCCTCTTGATTGGAATTCTTATTTGACAGTTTAGGTTTTATTCCCTTCAATTCTTTGAAGACATTATTCCATTTTCTCCTTGCTTTTATTGTTGCTATTGGTTCTATGGTTGCCAACTGTCCTTCCTTCATAATAATCTACCTTTACTCTGTTATTTCTCTTAACATCCTCTCTTAGTCATTGTGCTTTTAGTATAATGTGTGATGTTACAGGGGTAAATCTAATTTCATTTACCCTAACTGAGATTCTGTGATTTCTGAATCTAAAGATTAATGTCTATCGATAATTCTAAATACGTATCCATCATACTACTTAACACTGCTTCTCTCTCATTTTTTCTACTCTCCTTCTGTAACTCCCAGGAGATGTATGTGAGGCCTTTTGATCCTGTCCCCCTTCTCTCTTGACCACTCTTTCATATTTATACGTCTTTGACCCTCACATGCTAAGTATTATCCTCAGATATATTTTCAAGTTCATGAATCCTCTCTCCAATTGTGTCTAATCTGCTCTTTAACTCACACATTTAAAAAATATCAATGACTATTTTTTTCATTTCTAGTAATTCTATTGGGTTAGTTTTTATAACATGGAAGTTATTTGCTCATGTTGCCCTGTTATTTCTTATGTTACTGATTTCTCCTTTGAGGATTTTCCATTCTAACTAAACTTCTTTGTGTAGACTAATAATTCTGCTACCTGGAGTTCTTATGGGTTGAGGGTGTTAGTGTATAATATTGCTCTTTGTTGGCTATGCTGACTCCCACTCAAGGTGGACAGATTCCTCCTGTGTTCTGCTGTGTAGGATTATGAGGCTGCTTTCAATGAAGCTTAATCTGTGGGGAATCCTTTGAGTTGATGGTATGTTGCCAAAGAGTTTGGGTTTGCTTTTGCCCAACTCCCCAGGGCCATGCCTATCCATCCTGGCATTATTTTAATGTCAATTTATAGATTTAGGGATTCCCGGGACATACAGGTAGCACCACAACATACCCCAGACCCTCACAAGACATAGACCTGCGTTATAAATTATCGGAGGACACTCCTCCATCCACAGAGCTCAGGCCAAGACACATGGCTTTTCTGTTGTCTCCCTATTACCAACATTTTTCTAGTTTAACCTCTTGCTGCAAGAACAATGCTTGAAGGATCCTGCTTTCATGCACAATTCTCATTTTAAACTGAGCATAGGCCCAAAGCTTTGTCTTCTGTTCTCACGTGCAAACTCAACCTCAGTCCAAAGACTGCCCACCACCCCCATGCTAAGGCAGCTACAGCCTAAACTTACATGCCAAATGCTCTGATTTTTATTCCATCTTTCTTTTGGATTCCTTGTGATTTCCCATGCTCTTTGCAAGCTTTTAAACACACACACACACACACACACACACACACATGCACACACACACTTAGTATTAATAATTTATATATAATTTTTAAAGGAACTTTTGGAGGGAGGGAGTTCAGGTCATTTAGGTAAATGCTGCCAGGAACAGAGTTCCCTCCTCTTCTGCATGTGGACTTCATTCCCAGGGCAGTTGGTGGTAACAGCAGTGGCACCTAGCAATTCCAGGGAGTGGCTCATTCTTGAAACAGGCATGACTATCATTGTCCTGATTGGAGTCACATGCCCATCTGTGATCAATCATCATGACTCAGCCAGCCTTCAAGGGAGAGATTAGCATAAGGCCGACCCAAGCCACAGAGATGCCAATATCAGAGAAGGTGGAAATATGTGCTTGGCAAGCAACAACGACAGGTGTCGACCACAGCCACTCTAAGGTGTACAGAGTGTTATCTCATGTGATCCTCACCCTGTGAGATAAGATTCACAGTCCTCTTTCAAAGATTCACACAGCTGCCGAGGGACACTGGAATGTTGGTCTCCTGACTCAAGTCTTGGGCAGTTTTAATCAAGGCTAAATCTCTTGGCCTAACCCTCAACGCCGTGTATTTCTCAGTCCTTCTTTATCTGGCCCACCTCACCTCCTGCTACTTCTCTACTCAGTAAGCTCTGTTCAGCTTCCCTGTGCTTCACCCGGCCGCTCCCGTACCTGTGATGCCTCCCACAGCCTTCCCGCCGGACAGTACGAGAGCAAGAGCTGGAGGGAGACCTACAGTTTCCCTCTCCTGCCGGCTGTGATCAGCGGTGGCCGCTACGGAAGCACTATGTTAACTTTACATCCAGGCTCAGCGGCTAGCTTAGGTCTGGTTCTTAGAAGCAGAGCCTGAGCCTGGTATTCTTGTGCACGCTATTGATTGAGGGTGCGCTCGCTCCTGAGAAAGTGGGAGACGCAGGAAAAGCTAAACAAAAACGTGGTTTCGGCCGAAGCCCAGCCTCGGCCTGATCCCCAGAGCAGCCCCACAAGGAAGCAAGGCATCTGCATCTTGGCATCAGCGGTCGCTGGCTGTGTGCAGACCCCAAAGGGGGGTGGGAGGGAGCATCACCCCCCAGGTATCTCCTGGGTAGGAGGCTCACGCCCGCGGAGGCAGACGCTCTGAGAGGGGTGGCTCTGTGAGCCGCCAGCCCTCCCACTCCAGCAGCTGCGGGCTGGGAGAACTGGCCGGGCAACGGAGTCTGGGCAGGCACCAACGGCACCCTCGACGGTGGGAAGGGGTGTCGCGATTGACTGATGAAAGCAACGCCAGTCGCGAAGGCGGCCCTTCGCAGAGCACTCCTGAGCCAGATGGCAGCCTTCACACCGCGCACGTGTGCTCCCCGTTAACCCTGACTGTGGCCGCAGAGCTAAGTGCCGTTGTTTCCCAGGACCACAGGTGAGGACACCGAACGAGGTGCGGAGTCTCCTGACTCAAGGTCACGCAGGATTCGCTGCTCCCGCTGCGCCCCAGACCCTGGGCGTTGCCCGGCAGGGTGACGCTGGCGTGAGCACGGGAGCACGGCGGCTGGGACGTGGCGAGGACGTGGGGACGGTCTGCCTTGCATGGGAGTTCCCACCTTCCAGAATCCTCTGGCCCCTGCTCGCGTGCTGCAGGGCTCGCCAGCTCACACTGCCCGGGCCACGGCTGGGGGCGGTGTCCAGTTCCAGAAGCAGGAGCTTCCTTCTGAAAGGGAGACTGACTGCGTGGGGGCCGTTCCGCCGCAGCCAGCCCAGGCCGGGAGAGATTCGGAGATCATAACCCACGAGGAATGGCCGAAAGCACTGGGGAAGTTTGGCCTAGAAGGGCGCTCGGAGAGGAGCCCGCTGGGACCCTGCCTCACAGCGGAAAAGGACCGTGGAGCTCACAGATTCAAGCAGGTGGGAGCAGAGCGCCAGGGAGGAGGGGCGACTTGTGCCAGGGCTAGCGCCTGGTGGCTCTAACCCGCAGCCCCTGGCGGAGTGCTGTGCTGGTAAATGCTGAACAAGCAGCTCCCGGGGCAGACAGGGCCCTGGCTTGTAGCAGTCCCCGGTGTCTGTGGTGTTTGTCCTCCCAGCGTGGCCACTTCCGAGCTCCCCGTGTGACATCACGGAAGGCAGAGGGGGAGGGACGTGCACAACTGGCTATTGTGAGTCAGCAGAAGCCGCCTCCTGCCCACCGAGATTCCCACTGCAGACTCACTCGGAAGGACCGGCGGTTTCGCGACACTGAGCCCGAGGCACCCCCAAAACAGCATCCTACGGTCACACGGGTCTGAAACGCAGAGCATCACGAATCCCATTCTCAGAGCACGGCCCGGCGCGTTGGCTTAGGAAAGGTCCCAGAAGTCCTGCTGCAGAGAAAGCTGTGTGACTTCGGTGAGCTCAGCGTTCCCAAACCTGTTCGCCCACCTGGCCATTTCGTCACCCACCTCTCAGGAACGTCCCGGAACCAGTGTCCAGTGGAACGCACTCTGGCAAATGGCAAACAGACGACGTCGCCATATAAACAAAAGGCCATTGCCTTTGGGAAAGAGTTTCGACTTGCTGTTCTGTTCTGCTTCAGAGGGTAGAAATAGGACCCATGAGTTAAAATTTAGGGGAGCCAGAATTCAACGTGGTAAAACGAAGTCTTTTCTAATAATGAGAAGCACCTGTCAGTTGCACGAGGCTGCACGTTGAAGGAAGGAGCCCCCGCACGGAGGGCGAAGGCCTGCACGCAAAGGGCGGCAGGAAGGGGCCCCTCCTCTCACCGGGGAGGCAGTGGGAGAGGAGTCTCTCCAAGACTCTCCGCGAAGTACTAGAATTCTAGTAACTTGAAGTGCACAGGCCCTGTCTGGGGCCTCAGAGCGGGGCTGTCAGATGGCCGCCCCTATGTGGGAATAGATATTCCAACTCTATGCGTGTGCAAGATATAATTTTAGAAGGGTGAGGATGTCGTCACTTCCCAAAATATACTTCTTGACTGTCTAGTTTCTGCATTAATTCACAATTAAAACTTTTCTTCTTTAGCTTAATACTTTACTCCGTGCTCAAATGCACATTTCCCCGGGAAAGGAGTTGCCCCGTGTGAACCGCTCCTGGCCTGTGACGTCCCCGTGCTGTGCTGAGGTTCTCAGCCGCTCCCGGGCGGGCGCAGGTCTGCTTTGGAAAGGGAGAGCCTGGGGCGGGGGAGGCGTGGGGCAGGGGTGCTGGGTGTCTGGGGCGGGGGCTCGAGAGCAGGAGAGGCTGCAAGCCAGGAGGGAGTGGGAGTGCCAAAGACAGTCTTGGCTGCCTTTGTGAATGTGTTTGGGGCTGGGCCTGTCCTAGAGATATCCCAAAACTATTTTAGGAGGCAGCAAATTTAGCTGGTGGCTGGTTTGCAAATCATCCAGATATGTTGGTATTTCTGATGAGACAATCTGTCTCGGAAGGAGACATTTAAAGCCTTTATAACCAAAAGGGATGTGCCTTTTTGAACACTGCCATGGAAAAAGCACAACCACCACAACCTATTTTGTTGGCCAAACCCAGCAGTGGGTAGAATGTTCACGACCGTGGCAGCCTCCTTTGTACAGAGCTTTCCAAGTGAAAACCTGCTTCTATCTTTATTATCTGGCACAACTCTCAGAACAAACTGAAAAGGCAATGGTTGGATATTCACTTTATAGGTGGGGAAACTGAGGCACTCACCTAAGGTTACCCAGGGAGATGGCAGAGCATAGAGTTCAGCTGATTGTTAATTTCAAACCCCACTGTAATTAATTTTCTAAAATTTAATTTGCATCCTGACAAGGTAATTCAGGTATTATAATTTAAACTGTAAAATAGTAGCACAAGATTTTTAGTGAAAAGTAGCAGTCCCCTGCCCCATGCACTCCTCAGCCCTGATTTTCAAAAATCTAGATGTAATCACATTCTATTTTTAAGGCATATCTTCTTTATTTATCTTCATATTTCTAAGTAAAATGTTTGTCTTCTAATTCTTAATTTAAAAAAAAAATTAGAGGTAATCTATAATCTTTCTTCTATGAAAGACAAGGATTTAATTTTTTTATACCCCATTTACACACACACACACACACACACACTCTCTCGTCCATTCTCACCCATACTTCCCCCTTTCCCACCTCTGCACATCACAATATAGTTACATCACAAGTTTTATTTCCTATATGATAGTTTTAATATGACTGCTCCTTTTGTATAGCATCCTGTTATTGTTGCGTAGATGAAATATCTTTGCTTATCTCTCTGTGATTTTACTTTTTTATTTGAAGTTTTTATTTACTCTCTATATTGTTTCTCTTTCTCCTAAGTTTATTTTCCATTGGGTCATGTTGGCATTTGCCTTTCAAGACAGAGGTTGCCCTCAGACATGTGATAATCTCGCCTTTGCTTTCATATTGACTCATAAGATGCTAAAAGGCATTTGGAAGCTCTCAGTGATGGAGTGGATGGTTTCTCTACGGGATAATGAGATGGAGACCAGCCAGTTCCTTGGGGCATTCCCACATGTCAGTAATTGTAAGAATTATCTCTCGGGCCTGTTGTTCTCCCGAGGGGAAAATAAAAAAACAAAACAAAACAAAAACACCTCTAATCTTCTGCAGCCGGGGAAAGAGCAGGGAAGAGGTAGCTCTAAGCCTGCCACCAGCATTCTGGGAACCAGTGGCAACAGGGTCCCAACATTATTAATCTCAGTCCCCGCACTCAGGCCCACCTTCAGTGCCTGCCGTTCCGGGCCGGAGGCTCCCGCTGAGCCTCTCCAGGGAGGGAAGCCCTTTCCTGCTGATGCGGGGAGGAACAGTTGCTTATTTGCACCGAGAGAGGAGGAACTCCACGGTACAATTTTTCTGTTACAAGCTGTATCAGCCCTGCTCCTGGGAAACAGACTCCGAGCTTTGCCTGCCGGAAGCTCACTGGGGAGTGACTGCAGGACCAGTGACTAGGTGTGGGCAGAGGGAGGAGGGAGACTGCAGGCACAACCAATGCCTCAGCGCATCCCAGGGTGGGTTCTAGAGCTAGAACAGTCCTGCAGAATTGCCTTGCCCTGTGGCAAGAAGGCTGGGCCTTCATGTACCTTCACTGACCAGTCACAGCAAGAAGTGTCCCTTTAGCTAAGAGAAACTCCTGGGGAGAGACCGGAGCTGAGGGCCACCAGTAAGTGCCCCAGCAGGCTGGAGAAATGATCCCTCCATCCTCAGGCGGCTTGTGGGCCACACACCATAGCAACGGCTCCAGGGCATCCTAGCCCTGCTGCGGTGACCTTCCTTCATATAACCCTTCAGGATTCTTACTAGACCCTTCACCTGGGGAAACACACCGGAGGATGGTTGGTATGAAGAATATGCCCCCCGCCTTCAGCACTGAGGCTGGTCTCAATGCCGTAATGACACCCCCATCTTTTTCTTTTACTCCCCAATTGTACGAGTATTGATGCTGGACCGGATGGGTAACCTGGTGGAGTGGCCCAGATCCTCATCCCTGAAGAACCCGAGCCCTTGTCCTCATGCCCTTCTCAAGCAGTGGATGTGGAAGTTGTCCATTATCAGTCAAAATCAGGCAGTTGAGCACCAAGGGACAGCCCAGTGCATCACTTGAGTGCCAACTACATCCTTCCCTGCCTCCATTCTGTAAGAGTGGCCCTATACCCTCCTATTGATCAGAGTCAGCCTCGCCTGCCAGGATGGTGACTCCTTTCTTCGTCTACTGGTCTCTTAGCACAAGGAGCCCAAAGTGACCAGGCAGCGGTCACATATTAAAGTTTAATGGAACTCGTGCTGTGTCCCTGGTGGACGCACAGCGTGCTCCCCCTGGAAATCGGGAACTGGACACCCACTGTGCCTGAAGTTGTAGGAAAACCTTCCCACGTGAGTCATTAGGAATGATAATATGCAGGGTCTCTGCGACTGCTACTCCTTGGTTCTCAGAATCATTAATTCCACCTACTGGAAATACAGTTAATGCCCATGAATGAGTCCATATTTTTTTTTTTACCTTGGGTTGCTTCTCTCTCCGCACAAAGTAGATGGTGGCCAGATGCATAGCCTAAAGTTCTGCCCACTGGGAAGATTTACACTCACAGCTAAATTTTAGTTGGGCTGTAGTGCAATAGATGTTGTGCTTCTTTCTTAGTAGAGAGAGATGAAAGATGTATTATCTAGCCCTTTACTTTAGAGGGAATGTTCCAGATCACTGAAGCTCTGAAACCTGCTGTGGCAATTCCCTGAACCATTGTAAGCTTTCTCTCCCAACCTCTGAAGTACATGTATTACCAAAGTCTCCAAAGTTCTCGCTCACCCAATCTGATTAGCGTCATGACATCAACAAGGTAGGCCAATGGGGTGTTCTCTGGAATGTCCAGAGGCTCAGGTTCCTTTAGACTCAATTGTGACAAAGGATGGGAAGCTCTGGGTGGGGATAATAAAGGTGTAGTGTTACCCAGCCCAAGTGAGTGTAAAATATTTCTGATTTTCCTTCCTGATAGGGCTAGAAAAGAAAGCATTTACCAAACCAATGGCCATATACTATGTACCTGAGGCTATGTTAATTTGCTCTCACAAAAATCACATCTGGCAGACCAGCTGCAATTGGGATAACTACCTGTTTGAATTTACATATAGTTCATTATCATCCTCGAAGATCTGTCTGGTTTATGTAGGGGGGTCATATTATTGAATTAAAAGGGGATATGATGGAGCAAGGTGACAGAACAGGAAGTTCTAGCCCTCAAATCCCCACAGAAACACCAATTTTAAAACCAGAATACCTTTATGGGAGCTCAGGAGTCTAGCTGAGAAGTTGTGGCACCTTTGTGGAGTGAAATACCTAAAAATAGATGCATTGAAGAAAGTAAGAACAGTTTCATTTTACCTGCATCACCTGTCCCCAAAAGTGGCACAGCTCTGTGCCAAGAGACCCCCCCTTGGCCCATGATTTCTCCTACAGGGGAAAGTGAGAAGGAAGTGAGCACCCAGCTTCCTCAGCCTTGCAGGACCTTGCCCAGGAGATCCACTTCTGTCTCACCTCACCCAGAACACTGAGGAGACTGGCAGAACAGAAGCATTTGGGGCAGTTAGGAGCAGGGAAAAGAAGAGGGAGTTTGTGACAACTGGCATACAAATCTCAACAACTGGCCTCAGATCCTGCTGGCAGGCTTGTTGACTCCCCCACCAGGAGCCACATCCATGAACCCCAGAGGGTACCTCGCCTGCAGATCTCCTAACTAGCTTATGTGTTCCCCCAGCACCCCATGTACCCCCAGCACTCCATGTGCCCTCAGCACTCCATGTACCCCCTTCCCCATGGCAGGCACCACATACTCCCCTGAAGATGGTACACACAAGCCTGTGCAGATGGCACGTGCAAGGTTCCACAGGGAGCACACTGATATCAACAAGAAGACCAACTCAACTGGATTGGGAGGAGGTGTACAACCTTGAACATTTCAAGGCACTTTGCTAGGAAAAATAAGCAGGAGCTCTTAGCACCTGGTCTGGCTTTGTGGAATCAAGAGAAGGCACACAGTCCTAAGACTTCCCTCCACAAGAGGGAACAAGAGGAATGAAGCAGGCACACTCATAGAGAAGGTTTGAGGGACCCCCAGAATCTCTAGTCAGGCTGACTGGCAAAGGTATTTCTCTCCTAAAACCAGTCAGTAAAGAATGGAGTAGGTGACTGTTTCTTCAAATGCAAAGACAGCAACACAAGGCAGTAAGGAACACAAAAAATCAAGGGAAAATAATATCACTAAAAGAACAGAATAAAAGCTCCATGGATGATCTCAAAGAAATAGAGATCTACAAATTTCCTGACAAAATTCAAAGTAATTGTCTTAAAGAGAACACACATATACAACTAAATGAAATCATGAACACAATACATGAAGAAAATGAGAAGTTCAACAAAGAGATAGAAATCATGAGAGAGAGAGAGAGAAAAGAGAACCAACAGGAATACTAGGGCTGAAGAATACAATGACTAAACTGAAAATTGAATAAAGAACTTAAACAGCAGACTTGATCAACAGAAGAAAGAATCAGTGAACCTGAAGACAGATTATTTGAAATTATCCAGTACCGGAAATAAACAGAAAAATAATTAAAAAGAGTGAAGAAAGCCTATAGGACTTATGGGATACAATTAAGCAGACCAATTACAGGAGTCCCAGAAGGAGCAGAGAAAGAGAAAAAAAGCAGAAAGTTTATTTAAAGAAATAATGACAGAAAACTTCCCAAATCTGGAGAGGAAAATGCACATCCAGCTCCATGAATCCCAAAGAATTCCAAATAGATCAAACATAATGATGTATTCACTGAAAGACATTATAATCGCCTTGTCAAAAAAATCAATGACAAAAAAAAAAAAATTTGAAAGCAGAAAGAGACAAGCAACTCATCACATATAAGGGAAACTCCATAAGACTATCAGTGTATTTCTCAGCAGAAACCTCACAGGCCAGGAAAGAGCAGGATGATATACTCAAAGTGTTGAAAGAAAAAAAATCTGTCAACCAAGAATACTATACCTGGCCAAACTGTCCTTCAGAAATAAAGGAGAAATAAAGACTTTCACATAAAACAAAAGCTAAGGGAATTCATCACTACCTAACCTCCTTATGAGAAATGCTAAAGGGAGTTCTTCAAGTTGAAACAAAAGTATGCTAATTAGCAGCATACAAAAATATAACATAACAGCATAAAAACACAAAATTGACTAGTAAAGGTAACATATGTAGCGTAATCCAGAATACTCTAATACTGTAATGGTGACACATAAATCATTTTTAACTCCAGTATAAAAGTTAAAAGACAAGAGTATTAATAGCCATAGCTCCAATAATTTGTTAATGGATAAAATATAAAAAGGTGTAAATTGTGACATCAATGACATAAAATGTTTGTAGAAGGGTAAAAGTGTAGAGTTTATTATGTAATAAAAATTAAGTTGTTATCAGATTAAAATAGACTTTTATAACTATAAGATGTATTATGTAAGCCTCATGGTAATCACAAAAATAAAATCTGTAGTAGACACACAAAAGATAAAGAGAAGAAAAAAGAATGAAAGCATAACACTACAAAAAAAACCCACCAAATCACAAAAGAAGACAGCAAGAGAGGAAGAAAGGAACTACAAAACAGTTAGAAACATTTAACAAAATGGCAATAGTAAATCTTTACCTAGAATAATTACTTTAAATGTAAATGGATTAATTTCCCCAATGTAATGACAAAGACTGGTTGAATGGATACACATTTTTTTAAAAAGCTTCAATTTATGCTGCCTATAACAGACTCACTTTAGCTTTAAGGACACATATATGCTGCAAGTGAGGGTATGGGAGAAGATATTTCATGCAAATGGTAATCAAAAGAGACCAAAGGTGGCTATACTTAGAAAAAATGGGCTTTAAGTCAAAAACTATCATGAGAAGGTCATAATATAATGATAACAAGGTCAATTCATCGAACGGATAAAACAATTGAAAATATATATGTACCCAATGTTAAAGCACCTAAATATATCAAGCAAATATTAGCAAAAACAAATGGAGAAATAGAGAGCAACACAATAATAGTATGAGTCTTCAAATACCACTTTCAACAAAGGACAGATCATCCAGATGGAAAATCAATAGGAAAGCAATGGCATTGAGCAACAGTACACACCAAATGGACCTACCAGACATATATAGAACATTTAATCTAACAGCAGCAGAATATACATTCTACTCAAGTGCATATGGAACATTCTCCAGGATAGATAATATGTTATGCCTCAAAACAAATCTTAACAAATTTAAAAAGATTAAAATCCTATCAAATATCTTTTCTAAACATAAAGTTATAAAACTAGAAATCAAAATGGGAAAAAAGTTGGAAAACTCACAAAGAGGTGAAAATTAAGCAACACAACCCTAAACAGCAAATGGGTCAAAGACAAAATCTAAAGGGAAACCAAAAAATATTTTGAAACAAATGAAAATGAAAACACAGCATACCAAAATTTAAAGGAGGCAGCAAAATCAGTTCTAAGAGGAAAGTTTATAATGATAAACTCTTACATTAAGAAAAATGAAAGAGCTCAAATAAACAACCTAACTTTACACCTCAAGGAAAGAGAAAAAAGAGAACAAACTAAGTCTAAAGTTAGAAGAAGCAAATAATAAAGATTAAAGCAGAAATAAATGAAATAGAGACTAGAAAAATGATAGAAAAGAACAACAAAACTAAGAATTTGTATTTTGAAAAGACAAACAAAATTGACAAACCTTTAGGAAAACTAAGAACAAAAGGAAAAAGCCTCAAATAAATAAAATTGAAAATGACAGAGAAGACATTGCAATTGGTGCCACAGATATACAAAGGATCATAAGAGACTACTGTGAACAATTATATGCCAACAAATTTGTTAACCTAGAAGTAATGGATAAATCCTAGAAACATACAACCTACTGAGAATGAACAATAAAGAAACAGAAAATCTGAACAGGCCAATCACGAGTAAGGAAATTGAATCACTAATTTAAAATCTCCCAGCAAAGAAAAGCCCAAGACCAGAAGGCTTCACTGATAAATTCTACCAGACATCTAAAAAAGAATTACCACCAATGTTTCTCAAACTCTTTCAAAAAATTTGAGAAAAGGGAACACCTCCAAACTCATATGAGGCTAACATTACCTTAATACCAAAGCCAGACAAGAACATTACAAGAAATGAAAATTATAAGCCAATATTTCTCATGAACATATATGTAAAAATCCTTAATAAAATACTAGCAAACCAAACTCAACAATACATTAAAAGGATCGTACACTATGATCCAGAGGGATTTATCCCTGGGATGCAAGGATGGTTCAACACATGCAAATCAATAAATGTGATATCCCACCTTGACAGAATGAAGGATGAAAACCAGATGGTCATCTCAGTGGAATCTCATAAGCTCTCCTCCCTGAAAAGTCCTCTCTTTCCTCTGCAGTCCCTAGCCTTGGACAGGGTGCCCAGGCTCCCACTTTCTAGCCCCAGCCGTGATCCAGCCTGATCAGCCCCTGGATCATTATTTCTCAAAGAGGAGCACAGTCCACCCTGGGGTGTGTGTGATTATTTCAGGGGGAAACAATGCCACTGGATAAACAGGGGCATTATCTTGGGGTGACAGTGACTGCCTGTCGGAATAAACAGAATTATACATGTACGTATGCAAGTTTTTTCCACCCAACAAATACACATTGTGTCCCAGAGCTGAAGCAGGAGGACATATTTCACATTCAAAGATGGAACCCTGAATGCCTTTCCCCGTGGAGAAGCGGTTCTACACGCTGGGTAGGATCACTCACTGATTCACGCAGCAGGGATTCCCTGTGTGCCCTGGGTGTGCCAGGCTCCACAGTAGACCAGAGCTAAATAGGAAACCAGACCAGCAGGGGCCCTGCCCGGGTGGAACTTTCACTCCAGTAGATGTAAATGGTGACTGGTTTGGAGAAACACCCACCTGGCCGCACAGATGTTCATTTGAATGAGTAAAATAAAAAACCAATTTTATACAAAAAAAAGTTCTCCTTATTAACAGTCATGTCTTCTCTTGTAGAGGGAAAGAAAAGCTGAGGCAGAAAATTCTACAAGGCCATTAAGAGGCCACAACTGAGACGTGTAGACCAGAGATCCAACATGAGCCTCACAAGCACCACACCAGGACCCTCCAGGGAAATGGCTCAGTCAAGGCCAAGAGCATTAGCACTGAATTAAGAGGAGGGCGAGCTAATGGTAAGGGAGCAGAGTGTGGAGGAGGCCAGCGAGGGAGGTCACCAGGAACCACGTGGGGAGGGAGCGGGGAGGGTGGCGGCAGTGGCGAGAGAGCCACAAGTTCCGAAGGAAAGCGGCACCTGCAAGATGGCCCCTGGGGTCCCACCCGGGACTTCTGACTTCCCCCAAGGGCTGAACCCCCAGGTGGCCGGGGCCAGGGCCGCCTGGGGTTAGGGTGCTGCAGGGTTACGTGGCGGGTCGGAGCCGTCCCTTTGCTGTCTCTGTGGCCTTGCTCCCTCCTCTAGGTCCGCCTGGCTGTCTCTGGCACCCCGTGGAGGCCGAGTGTGGGGCGTTGTGTCTCCCCGTTGGGAGCAGGGCTGGCTGCAGCTGAGCACTGAGAGTGGGCAGCAAGCCCTTGTTCCCTGGTAAGGCACTCTCAGGTTGACAGAACCGGGCAGACACCAGACTTTGGAGCAGAACAGGGAGTGGGCATCTTGTCCGCGCCTCCAAACGCACTCAGCGCCAACAGGGACCCTTGCAGCTCAGAGCAAGGCAGGGCCCAGACTTTGCCTCTTTGGGGCCCACAGGTGGTGAGCCCCAGGCCGGGCCACAGCATGGCTTAGCGAGACCCGGGACATCCTCCAGCTGTGTCAGCCATCCTGTCATGCATGCCTGCCTGCTCGGTGCCCAGCCCAGGGCAGGCATGGAGGGTGCAGGAGGAAATGCCAGGTGCTCATAAGCCGGGCAGGCCACAGCCAGACAACTGCCCTGCTGTGCGGCGGTTGACCCTGTCACTGCTGCTTTGGATGCACCACGGATGAAGCCCCTGGAGGCCACGTGGAGCCCCTCCAGCCCCCCCCCCACGCAGAGGGCCTCGGGCTCTGAGCCAGGACCCGAGCTCCCCACCCCCGCCCAAAGCAGGTGCTCCCTGAAGTGACAAGGGGACGGGGGCGCGGGTGGCAGCGTGTGAGTTATGGTGTGCCGGTGCCTCACAAACAAGTTTGGTGCCCGCCTGTCGTCATGAATCACAGCAAAGCCTAATCCTTCATTAGAACATTCAGCAGTAATTGCTGGCGAAATGCCACTTGCCTTTTTCTCATTTTAACAAAACATTTATGCATGAAAGATTTAATGCCAGGTATCAAGCATATCATTGTAAATTTACCACTAATTAAGCCTAATTAAAATAATTAAATGGCTGTGGAGTCACCATGTGAATTAAAATCGCTTCTCCTCTGTACTAAGCTGTTTCTCACTAGCCAGGCCCCCGGTTTGGAAGACAAATATCTCTCTCCCTCTCGATTTTTCTGTCGCCCTGCTCGGCTTCACGCGGGGTATTTGCACGGCCAAGGAGATTTGATAATTAAGATAATGCTGAGATTTGACGGTGCGGTTTTTCAATTTCGGGACCCCAGGAGATTTTCCTTTATCTCGGTGAAGTATAGACAATTTGACAAATCTGTTGCTCGGAGCAGTCGCCGGCGTTTGCATATTCATTACTCATTGGATTTTTAATCAAAGTAGCTGATGGACCCCTCGCACCACAAATAACTCGGTCATGAATAATTTATCCGCGCTCGCTGGCGGGGCGGTGCAGCCTCCCGGCGCCCCGGGGCCCCTGATTGGCTGGCCGGGCCGGCCTGCCCCGAGCAGCACATGGCCGCTCCAGATGTTCGGGTCTCCATATGTGCACAGCTCATCAAAATCGGCAACGGCCGCGCCCAGGGGCCTCTGCCATCCCCAGACAGGCCATCTGGAGTTGGAGGGGAAGCAAACCTCGGCGAATTGTGGGATGCATGGTTATCTTCAGTGGCACCTGGCAGTGGCCACCGAGGGGCAAGGTGGGGGGGGCGGGCGCCAGAGGGCAGTGGAAGCTCTGCAAGGAGGCCCAGATCTGGGCGGCAGGAACTGTCGGTGTGGGGGAAGCCGCTGGCAGGGCCATCGCAGGGACACTGGCTGGCCCTTTGCAGATCATCCTGTGGGTGGCCCATAGCTGCCCCTGCCCCCCTCTCCCCCGTCGACACAATCTCTGCCGTCAGGGACACACACACCTTTCCCGGGGGGGGGGGGGGAGCCAGACACGTGTGCTGCTCCCCACTTCTCTGCCTTTGCATACACTGCACCTGTGTCTGCAGTCTCCTCCTCCCCCGTTCTGCCCCCAGCACAGCTTGTTTAGAATTTTCCTAGGCCTCAGGCACTCTTGTGGAGGCCTCATGCCTAATCATATCAAACCCATTCAATTTAGCCACATGCCACATCAAATGTATTTTATATATAAGCGTGGAAGAGTGGAGACGCAGTTGACTGGTTGACATAATAGCACGTTTTGTCGGCATTTAATGGACCATTTACTCATTTTGATTTTGCAGTTGTCTTTGCCTACAGAGCCCACGG
The DNA here is from genome assembly GCF_040939455.1 of Microcebus murinus. Taxonomy (NCBI): domain Eukaryota; kingdom Metazoa; phylum Chordata; class Mammalia; order Primates; family Cheirogaleidae; genus Microcebus; species Microcebus murinus. Next base: position 105,248,514 of record NC_134109.1, read on the forward strand.
CTCTTGGCTCCCAGGTCTCAGGCATTTCTGTAGGCGCTTGACAAGCAGGTCTGCCTGGCCCTGGGCCTCCAGCACCAAGTGGTTTCAAAGCCCCTGGTCCCATGTCAACCTTTACCAGCCCCTTACAGCTCAACTTGTGGAACCTCGGCTGGGGGGCCTTCTTCTGTGACTGTCACAACCTGAGGCTGAGGTGAGGCCCCTCCCTGGTGCTCCTGGAACAGCCCTGGTCTCCATTCTAGCCCCGTCGTCCATGTGATGGTAGATGGCACAGCCTCTTTCTCCACTAGACCGTGAGTGTGGGAGGGGCGGGACCGCTCCTTGTTCTTCTCTGTCCCTCCCACCTTGTTCGGTGCCTGGCACATGCCATGCACAAAATAAATGTTTAATGAATGAATGAACTTTGGACTTCATGTTTCAGAGAACAGGAACAATGGCCCTTGAAGGGAAATTAAGGCAGAGCAGTAAGTGTGTATGGAAGGCAGCCAGGGACAGCCCTTCTTGCCTGACCCCAGATCTCCTGTGCAGGGTGGGGAGGAGGACACTCCTCTGCCCTTCCAGCTGCTCCCCTGGCGCCCTTCTCAGCTGATGGCCTCACAGGTGACAGTGGGGTGAAGGCCCCAGGGCCCAGATCTGCTGTGTCACCCAGACTGTCCCCACTAGGAGGACTCCGATCAAAGGAACAGACCTGCCCAGGAGACTGAGCTGACGAAGATGGACCTCGGTCACACATACCCACCCTAAACTCAGGGAGTAGGTAACCGCACGCCTCCCGCGCTGCAGCAGGTGGGGCGTGCCCGCTGCAGCGCGTCCCCCACAATCTGGCTGCACACCCCCGGGTGCTGGTAGGAGCTGGGAGAAAACTGCAGAGCGACTGTCAGGCAGGCAGCAACACCAGCAGGCCGCGCTCTCCCTGTGACAATTAAAGTGAAAATATTTCATGATATTTTTTCTATTTTTTTAATGTGGGAGGGAAGGTGTGATCGTACAGCGTGCGAGTGCGTGTGCGAGTGTGTGTGTGCTCGGTGGGGAAGGAGGGAGTGAAGAAACAGCCTGAGTCATAAGCAGATGCTTCCCAGGGCCTGTCAAGGATGCCAATGACTCCCCCCACCCCCGCCCTGCTGAGCGACTGCCATCAGGGCCCCGGGAGCAGGCTGCTGACGGCACACACCACCGTGCCCTCCCGTCCACAGGCTGGACTTCCCCACCGGAGCCCACCCGTGCTCTGTCACCAGAGAGGTGGAGGCACCGCACGTCCTGGGCCGGCAGGCCCACTGCAGACGGGGAGGGCCAGCCTTGGGCAGGCCTGGGGACCTGGGGACGGTAGGCCCCACAGCCAGAGCCCTCAGCTGAAATTCCAGAGGGAGACAGACAGGGCTGACCGAAAACAGGGGCCCAGGAGAGGCGGGGAGTGATGGCGAGAATGACATTTAGAACAGTGAAGTGTTGTCCCTCGCGGGACCAGTGGACTCCCGGGGGCTGGCGGAAGAGCAGCACGCTCACACCAGAACCTTTCTTCCACCGCCCGTGCCTTCCTCTGCAAACCCACCCACCTGGCAGTGCCTGTTCCACCAGACGCGTCAGCCGCAGACGGCCTGCACAGCGTGCCCTTCGGGGACCCTGCCCCGACCACCCCATCCCCAGGGAAGCAGAGACGCTGTGGCTTGCACAAGCACTCTCCCCATCACTCGCTGAAGGTGGGGGCCAGAGAAGGGGGCTGGAGGACTCTTGCTCTAGGTGCAGCCAGTGTCCAGACTGGGATGACGTCAGGATGAGGGGCGTGTCAGGCAGACTGTCCCCTCTGAAATGTGCATGGGGCCACATTGGAGAATCTGCCAGGTGAGGCCGGAAGAAAGGCATGAGGACCCGGAGAAAGGAGCGGCCATGTTACAGGTGGAGCTTGGAGTAAAAATATACCGATTCTGCTGCTAAGGGAGGAGGCAGAATCAGCTGGGCTGCCCAGGATGGTTATTCCTGGGAGCCGGGAGACCCTCATCTCCCTCACCACCGCACACAGGCATCGTGAAGTGCCAAGGAAGTGCCAAGCCCGCGGTGCTTAGTGCCACACCTCTGGGAGTGCCCCCCGAGGCCCCAGTCCTGGGAGGTCTTCTTCCCTGCTGACTTCCAGGAGCGCACACTGGCACACAAGCGTGCAGCGGGGCCCGGCGCGCAGTGGCGGTGCGATTACACCCGCTCGGAGCTCCCCAGCCTGCCATCTGCAGCGCAACCGTTCTTGGGATGCATTTCAGATCCTGCAATTGCCAGTCTCGCTTGTTTGTGTTGTAGTCAGAGCAATAACATATACTCCCGGTTCCTTGACAACTAACTTTGTTTTTCTTGTCTCTGTGTTCTATTGTTAAATTTACAAAATCTGTGTTTAACAGCAGTATAATCATTTTCAAGTACAAATACAAATAATATTTTAGGTATGTTTTTAACTTCACAAACATTTATTGAAGAACTATTGGATAAGAGGAGTGATGATGGCTACTGAGGACACAGGGACAATAAGAATAGTGACCTTATTGAGCATTTAATTCATTTAATTCTCTAAAAAGCCCTATAGATTCGTACTATTATAATGCCAATTTTCACCCATTTACCAATGAAAGAACTGAGGTCACACAACTAGTCACCGGGAGAGCCAGGGTTTGGGCATTCGAAGTCTAGCTCTAGAATGCACACACATGATCACTATTAGAAACAGAAAATAAAAATCCTGTGACTCCTGCTTGCTGTCAAATAGCAGGAACGGACTCATAAACAGACCATTTAAATTCTTCTGTTAATGCTAAGAGAATAATATGCACTGCACAATTAAAAGCTGTAGCTTTATATAACATTTATTTCCATTAATCCAACTGTAATTTTTCATGATAAATGTGTTGTAGATGACGAGTGTAATAGCAAAGGCTACTAAGCAGAGAAATGCCTCTCTCTTGAGCTCTCGGTTTCTTTCCGAGGGGCCCCAGCTTCTGTGCCGGAAGGGTTGGCAGGAAGTAAAACAGGAAAGCCAAGCATTGCTGGTGTCTGTCGCAGTCAGCAGCCTGTTCTCACTGGCCACATACTGCTTTGTCTCATAGTCCCAGGGAACTGCAAGCGCCTTGAGGGCAGAGCCTGCGACTTTCCATTCATTGATTCGTTTATCCATGAAAGGAAAAAACCATTACATTGAATACCTATTAGGTGCTAGGCAGAGGCACAGAGACAAAGGGGGTCTTTGTCTGGAGAGGCAACACAGGCAAAGAGACTCGGGGAACACAGTGCCGCCAGGGCTGGCCCAGAGCTGAGGAAACGTGCCAAGAGCCCAGAGGCTGGACCGGCCACCTCTGCCTGGGAGGTGGCTGTAACCAGTCCACACAGCGGTGTTTCTCTTTGCCATGAGGATAAAAAGGAGAGAAGAACAATGTCAAGAGTGGCCCAAGTGTGGAGTGGCAGTAACATCCGCAGTCCTCGTGTGAGTGAGCAGTGCTGTCGTGACCGTGACAGCGCATGAAGGCACTTTGCTGTACGCCAGGTCTTGCATGCGGTCCTGCTCTTCTTTCTAGCCCACGCGTCCCGTGGCTCATTCCCTCCTTCTCGCTGCCTTTCCCTCCCCTCTTCTTCATCTTGTCACTTTCCCCTGATGGTCATCTTTGTGTCCGTATTTCCCCTTCCTTTCTTGACTGTGCTTAGCTGGACAGGATGGAAAACTGAGATTCTGAAAAGAACCAGGAACCTAGCCAGAGGAGCCATGCCACCAGCCTGGTTCTACTCAGGTGACATCTTCTCTCTCCCGGCCTCCACCCCTTCCTCCTGGAAGTGTTTTTCACACTACTCAGGAAAGAGCCTGAGTACTTCTCATGTGAGCGAGTTGTCAGCTTCAACCCTGGCCTTGGACTCCATCCTCTTTCACTGGGCAAACGTCATGAGTGGTGCTAAGTGCGTCCGTTCATGTGTCCATTCATGCATCTATCTGGCCACTCATAGCAGGACATTCCGAGTCCCTGTGCTAACGCCAGGGAGGTTGAGATGAATGCACTGCATTCATGACACATACACACATAAATGCACAATGACAGAGTGCAGCAGTATAAGCCAGAGCTGAGAGCATAGGTCTGTGGAAAATGAGCCATGAAAAGGGATTGAAGAGTAGTCGGACAGGTAGACTAAGGATCAATGGAGAATGAGGTCACAGAAACCAAGAGCAGCAGTGTTTTGGAACAGGGGGGCAGCAAGCAGGGCCAAGTGCAGCTGGGCGGTCCAGGGAGAGAGAGAATGGAAAACCTTCCGGAGGATCGGGCTGTAGGAAGCCGTTGGCACTGGCCAGCCACAGTCCCGGGGGGTGGGGCCGGAGTGGAGGCTGCAGAAGTGGAGAACTTCTAGTGCACACAGCTCTCCAGAAGCTTGACTATGAAGAAAGAGAAAAATAGGGCAGTAGCTGGAAAGAAACATGGACGGAGTGTTTGGGGATTTAGTTTTAGGATGCAAGAGACTTGAACATCATGGCAGATCCCACCGCCTCCACCTGGGACAGGAAGAAAAGAAAGTCTGTCAGTTTCCCTCTGTCCTTCTCCTCAGAAGGTACTAGGTTCTTTACCAGCACCTGTCATGCAGAGAGAGGACAGACGGGCTTCTGCTGTCCCTGGCTTTGCTGGAAAGCCGGGGCCAGCAGATTCCCCCAGCTGCTGCATCCAATGGGTATATGTCATGGTTGCTTCCAGAAGGCACCACCCCAGGAACAAGAGTGCTGAGGGCCGCGAAGCTCTGTCCAGGGCAGGTGTGCTCTCTCACGCGTCTCAGCTACGCAGGTAGAGGAGTGGGCTTTGCACAGAGACCCCACGCCGCGCCCTGTGAATCTGGCCAGGGGGATCATTCCACGCACAGGCCTGAAGACCATCCTATGGGAACTCCCCTCTGGGTCTCTGTCCCCTCGTAGCTCCCTATGCATCAGGCAGAGGGACCCTGGAGCCAGCAGGTGCAGAGTCCTGCCCCTGTGAGCCACGGACCCTGCGAGTGTTCGGCTGAGTCAGTGAAAGCAGGGAGTAGGGGAGGCCACAGGGCAGGGACGGAATCAGCACAGGTGCAGGAAGGTGCTCACACGGTGTGGGTGCTGAACATGGAATACCGAAATCACACAGGAGAAGTCCACAGCATCCTCAGGTCTAGGGGTCTTCTGTTTACAGATGAGGAAACTGAGGCCCAGAAGGAGAAAGGACTTGCCTGAGATTGTACACAGATCTGTAGCAGAGCTAGGACTAGCCCTAGCCCTTGAATTGTTGGCTTCTAGCACCATCCGTGCCAGCCACTGGAGGCATGGCCAACTGCATCACGGGCTGCGTGTGAAGTTCACTGGAATTCAGCATCATTTTCCAGGTAAAGCACTGTGGCTCGGGGTGGTCACATGGATCCCTCTGGGCAACGATGATGGATGCAGGAGACACCATCCATCCACCTCGGGGAAGCCCACCCTGAGCCCGCACCTAGGTCCTGCTGCAGGCCCCAGAGCACCCGGGACACATTTGGAAAAGTCGTGACATGTGGCAGCTCTTGTTCTGTAGCCACCATGCGCACGGGACCGCAACTGCACGGGGACCTGGCTTGTTTGTCATGTTCACTGCGCTGCCCCAACACTTAGCCCACGAGCGGCCCAGGGTGCAGCTCAATTAGTATCTGTTGAAATAATTAATTAGTTAATTAATTCTACCCTGTAAAACCAGCCCTCCAGGTGGAAAGGTTTCAGAATTCTGACCTCGAACCTGAGCAAACTGTCTCCCCGCCGGGCAGCGCCAGCTGCAGAAGCAGGCCCCTTCTGCGGCCCTGCTCCCCGGGGAGGCCCGGGTGGGGCGCTTAGGAGTCAGGGGCAGCACACACCGCCGCGCCTCCCACTCCCCTGTCCCGCCGCTGCCCGGCCTCGCCCTCTCGGTCACCTGCACTGCGTGCTGACAGCTGGTGGGCCGCCCCAACCTGCCTCCATTTTGACCATGCACCCAAGATTTGTGTAGTTGACTCGGGGGCCCGAACACGGGGGCTTTGGTTGATTTTATCTCGTTGGGTTTGCCCCTTCGATCTAGATTGTTGCCGTGTGTGTGCGTGCTGCCTTTCCTCCAATGTCTTCACTGTCCTTCCCAAATACAGGTCCCCTGAAAATTTGGGGAGCAGTTGTTCTATGCTTTCATCGACTGTGTCGATTGAAATGTAAACCGGTCAGCATTTAAGGCAGAGTCCTGTGGCATAACACTAGAGACCCCCTCAGGCTGACCGTGCTCTTTTACTGATAGTGCATCGGTTGAGTTGAGCACCTCCTTCACCGCTTACAAGAGCATCTTACTAGACCACCAGCCACCGCTGAGTTTTCCCCAAACCTGGGTCCAAAGACTGGGAAAACAAGACTGTGTGGCCTTTGCCATTTTCTCTACGCATCTTCCTTTATCTCTTAGTGCCTCTGGTCCCCACACCTCCTCCTTTTCCTTGTTACTACGGTTTTTACAAGAAAATGTATATAGCTTATACATACTTACAGCCACAGCATAAGTACTGGGGAAACCCTGATCTAGCCCAGATTCCTATTGTGGGTTTTCTCATGATTGCACAGAACCTAACATAAAATCAATGTGTAATATGTGTTTGTGGAAGAAAAGACAGATACCATGAGTGAATTTGTCAAATTTGCTGTTGGAATCCAAATCTATAATACAGATTAATATTCTTCTGAAATATGGGTGTTTTCTTACCCCTGTTTGCCTAGGAGAGTCAGACAAAATTAGCATGCTAACACTTTACTGGGAGGGGTACAAGAGTGAAAGCAAAAGAAAGAAAGTATGGAAAGAGGGACTGCTGGGCTGAACAGTGTTCCCCCAGATTCATGTCCACCCAGAACCTCAGAACATGACCTAACTTGGAAGTTGGGCCTTTGCAGGAGTAATTAGTTAGGATAAGGTCACACTGGATTAAGGTGGGCCCTAAGTCCAATGCCTGTGGTCCTTACACAAGGAGAGATACCAGGACACACAGACACGCGGGGAGGAATGCCACGCGAAGGCGGCAGCAGGTTGAGTGATGCTGCCACAAACCCAAGGTCGCCAGCAACCACCAGAAGCCGGAGGAGGAAGGAAGGAGGCTCGCCGAGAACCTTCAGAGAAAGCCAGGCCCTGCTGACACCTGGATTTTAGACTTCTGTCCTCCAAAGCTGTGAGAGGATAAATTTCCTTTGTTTTAAGCCACTCTGCTTGTAGTACAATGTCGCAGCAGCCAAGGAAGCCGACACAGAGGGAGAGCAAATGCAAAGCCGTGCAATAGAGGGTCACGGCTTTGCGCAAAAAGCAGCTGGACGCCTCTGGAGACGCTGTTGGAACCACTGCTCCCCGGAGTGGCCTGGCAGCAGGGAGAAGTGATAGGAATGTGTTCACAGTCTTCTTCCCACCTTCTTTCTCATCGGTCAGAATGTGCCGCCCAGGCTGTAAGTCCTCTGAACCCTCAGATTCTGCCTCCTAGGAGCGAATGCCGGGGCGTCTACCTGTGCCCGCAGCACAGTCCTTCCGCTGAGCCTGGAAGCGGCGCTAAGAGTCAGAGCTCTGTGCTCTGTGTCTGGCACGGTCAGGCTCCACGGGCAGTGCCGGGGTCGTGCAAACCGAGGGAGGCTGAGTCAGTGCGGTGTCAGGAGACAAGGCCCGAGGGACTTGGACAGGCCCCTCTGGTGGAAGCCACGGAGCCAGAGGCGGGCGAGGCAGCAGATCAGGGAAGGTGCGTGCAGCAGACCTAATGATGGGAAACGCACACGAGAGAGTAAAAGTCGCAGAATCGGGACCCCAAGTTCAAGCAGCAATGCAAGCGTAAAGGCCTAGCAGCGACACCAGAGGTGACCCGGGTGCACAACCAGAAGCCGTCCCGTGGTCTGGGAGCACGTGCTGTCCGCGGGGCAAGTCTCTGTCGAGTGGGCAATCGGTTGCTGCCTGGCAGGGCTCGGGCTACGTGTCGGCAGAGTTTCTAATCTGTGACAAGGAGCAAAAAAATCCAGATTTAAAAAAATATATATTCTCTCAATTTTTCAACGTTGTTATCTAATGAAAAAAATATGTCTAAATGCTTTAAATGTGTGACAACTAAATTAAGAAACTTAAAATGCTCCTGAAGGACGTGACAGAAGATTTAAACCAATGGAAAGACATACCATGTTCCTGGATAGGAAGACATAGCATCATAAGGATGTCAGTTCTCTCTGAGTTAATCTATAATTTTAGAGTAATCCTTAATAGCAATTTGGGGGAAATAGACATGGGACTCTATAGTGCATATAGAAAAAACGAGCAGTGATAGGGAAATACTGAAAAAGAGTAAAGGATAGGGGAGACTCTATTTCATAAAACATAGCGTAAAGCTTCAGCAGTCAAAACCGTGATCCTGGTACATGAATAAACACAGAGATAGATGGAGTCTAAAGGACAGTCTAGAAACAGACACAAACACACAAGGGAACTTAAAATACAATAAAGATGAAGTGTCTAGAAGGGTGAATGGATCATTCAGTAAACCCTGCGTAAACATCTAGGAAGAAAATAAAGTTTGATCCGTGCCTCCACCTCCTATGAAAATGGTCTCCACCCAATCTAGGGCACCATTTATTTTACCCAGGGCTGGAGGGGCATGCAGGGGGTGTTTCTATGGGCCAGGCCCGGAAGAGCACAGATCTCTGCTGCTCTATTAGCATCAACTCAGTCACATGACGTCAACTTAGTCACGTGACCACAGCTGTGAGGCAGGCTGGGAAGTGGCCAATAGGAAAGCAGGGCTGACTTCGGTGGCCAGCCATTGAGTCTCCGCAGGACTGTCCTTCTGTACTTTTTAAAACTTGAAACACGTGACTGTACTATTCAAAATAATGAATGTAAGAAAACGTGAGGTAGTCTGGCCCAAGAGCCGCCAGTTTATGATCCGTTTATAAATGGCATTTGATTCTGTGACAAAGGAGGCAATCCACATCAGCGAGAAAAGTGTAGCCCACCCAATAAACGGTGTTGGAAAATGAGAATAACCAACTGGGCAAAAAAGTAAAGTTAGGTTTCTCACCTCACACTGTGCCCAGTAAACAATTTCTAGATGGATTAGAGAACTAAGCTCAATAAATGCAACAATGTGACAGAGGAAATGGCCTGGAAAAGATGTTTTCTGTCTCTTTAAAACTTACCCCACTCTTTGGGACCTGCGGCCTGCATCCTTGCCTCGGGCAGGTGGTCAGGAGGGGCCGGGGAGTGTCTCATGTTCTTGATGTTACAGGAGATAGCCCAGCTGAACTGTGGGCTCCATCCCGGCCCAGCGCCTGGCCTGGGAAGGTCTGGGTGGGCTCCCGGTTGTCTTTGGCAGAGAAGGGACGATTAGAGCCCTTAACTGCAGTTTAACAACAGCAGCCTGGAACTAAGGGCCCTCCCTTTAAAAGTTCTGTATTTCTGCTTTTGTACAGGAATTCGGATTTTGAGATGATAGTCTGCCATTCTCCTCCTTTGCTGCCAAAGTAATAAACCTCTCTTTCCTTCTCCTCAACCTCTTGTTCTTGTTCTTCTGATGCGGCCTCGAGGACAAGTGCCGAGCTTTTGGTAACCACAATGAAAGTATTAGAAAGAAACACAGCCTCAGAGAAAGAATATGCCTTTGAAAGACTCGGGATTCAATGGCAATTGATAAATTTGACCACATAAAAGTGACAAAGGACAACATAAAGACAAGAGACAGACTAGGAGAAAATGTTTAATGTATGAATAAAAGACACGGAAATAATATCCCACATATATAAATGACACTTACAGATTGGCAAGAAAATAGGGAAATAATCCAATAGAAAAATAAGTGAAGAATGTTGAAAGGTCATTCACAGAAAAAGAAATGGTCAATAAGCTATGAGATGATGTGTATGCTCACAAGTAATCAGGAATATAAAAATTATGTGGCAAAGGGGTTTTGTGTATTACTTAACAGACTGGCAAAATATTGAGCATACAGGGGAGGAACATGTTTGGAGATGGACTGAAGAAATGGTTTTGTTAAGTGTTGCTGGCAGCTGTATATTAGAACATCATTGTTGGAGGGCGAGTCAGTGTAATCTGTCATATTTTAAAATGTGCAAACACTTCAACTCAAAATTTTGAGTTGCCATTCTCATACTTGCACATATACACCAAGTAATATGTCTGAGATGTTCATCGCTATATATATTGTCAGAACAACAAAAAAGAAGAATCAAACTAGATGTTCATCAACAGGGGGAAGTTAAACCGATACATCCGTATTGTAGGGCACTCGATAGCAGTTTTCTTTTAATGGGGTGTATCTGTATGAAAAGAATGAAGCTATCTTCAAAGATACATTGCTAAGCACCTGGGATGCATGCTACACCAAGTCCCAGTCCCTTGGCATTGATACCTGGCCCACGTGGGCTGCCCCAACCACAGAGCCCACACCAGTGTCACCCTGAGACGGTGGGTGAGCTGCAGCACCTCGTGGCAGTGTCAGGGAGCCACCTGCTCGGCCAGTCCACGGCGGCATAGGAGCCTCTCCTGGCCAAAAGCCACCGCTTCCCTCAGCCACGTGAAGACTGCTCTGCGAGAGCCCTTAATGTAAGTCGCCTTGAAAGTTGTGGGCACCAGGGGCTCAGCCTAGAAACACACGATGCTTGAGGAAAAGCACTGTGCTGGGGCACAGGGGATCCGGGTTCTAGCCTGGCTCAATATGTGAGCACAGCTAAGTTGCCACCTTACCTGAGCTTCGGTTTCCTCATTTGTAAATCAAAGCGTTTGACTGGTCAGAGCCTTTCTGGCTGACATCAGAGGTGAGAACTTGGTTGAACACTTTTGGGAGGGAGAGAGAGTACAAATGGTGAGGATTTAAGAATCACTTCAAACTGATTGTCCTGCACTAACCCCACCCTGCCAGCCCCGCCTGCTGCCCTCGTCAGGACAGGGCAGGCATTCTCTGAATGGCTTTGTCATCTTCTCCTTCCTGACCTGCTGACACTTTGCTGCTCCCTGGCCCCTCCCAGCCTGTCCACGCCAAGGTCCCAACATTGCCCCAACACAGACACCAGCCCTCTTAGCTCACACGCCTGGGCTTCAGCAGGCTGGGAAGCGAAACCCGCAGGCCTCGGGCTGCAGCTCTGATTGCAGGAGAACTGATGGCAAAGGCACCTTTCCCATCCACAAAGGAGCTTTGGTGATGGGGGCGGGGAGCAGAGAAATTTTTCATCACCATCTTCATCCTCCACTTCATGCCGGGAGCCCTTCACAGTTTGCAAAGTGGTCCCTCTCCCATTTGATCCTCTGGGTACTGTTCAGAACCCATCTGGCCAGGCCAATATTACAGTTCCCATTTCACAGGTGAGGAAACTGAGGGTTGGATTAGAGGAGAGACTTGACCACAGCAGCCCATGAGGCAATGCAGGTCTTTTACTGCCACAATCAGCACCATTTCGCCCACAGCACATGGCAGGGCCCCACCCCAGGCCTAATGTCCCTTGTTCAATAATATTAATAACATTAATAATAGTGCATATTTATTGGATGCTTTCTGTGGGCCAGGCACCATTCTGGGCTCTTTATATGTATTCTCTGATTTAATGCTAAAACAAAACAAAAAACTCATGACATACACACATCCCTATCCTACAGATGAGGAAAAAAAGGCCCAGAAAAATTAAGTATCTTGACCAAGGACTCCACTAGCAAGTGGTGGAGCTGAGAGTTGCATCTCCCTGGCCCCACTCTGGGGAGACAGAGGCCTCGTGGCTGCTGGAGTGGTTGGGGAGGTAGCTCACTTTAAATCAAAACCTTGAAATGACAAGCTTAGAGAGAAAGGCATGTCGAAAGCCAAGATAGGCCAAAAGCTACACCTCTTGTGCCAAGCAGTTAGCCAAGTTGTGAGTGCAAAGGGAAAGTTCTTGAAGGAAATTACAAGTGCTACACCAGAGAACGCATGAATGGTAAGAAGGCAAACACAGCCTTATTGCTGACATGGAGAAAGTTTGAGACGTCTGAATCAAAGGTCAAACCAGCCACAACATTCGTTTAAGCCAAAACTTAATCCAGAGGAAGACCCTAAGAAGAAATCAACGCCTGGCTTCAAAGCTTCAAAGGATGGGCTGACTCTCCTTGTAGGGGCTAGTGTAGTGGGTAACATTAAGTTGAAGCCAATGATTATTTACCATTCTAAAACGTCTAGGGCCCCTAAGGATTATACTAAATATATTCTGCCTGTGCTCTATAAACGAAGCAACAAAGCCTAGATGACAGACATCTGTTTATAGCATGAGTTACTGATTTTTTTTTTGAGACAGAGTCTCACTCTGTTGCCCGAGCTAGAGTTCCATGGCGTCAGCCTAGTTCACAGCAACCTCAAACTCCTGGGCTCAAGCAATCCTCCTGCCTCAGCCTCCCATATAGTAACCATGCCTGGCTAATTTTTTCTATATATATTTTTCATTGTCCAGCTAATTTCGTTCTATTCTTTTTAGTAGAGATGGGGCCTTGCTCTTGCTCAGGCTGGTCTCAAACTCCTGAGCTCAAACGATCTGCCCGCCTTGGCCTCCCAGACTGCTAAGATTACAGATGTGAGCCACCATGCCCAGCCTGAATATTTTAAGCCCACTGTTGAGACCTACTGCTCAGAAAATTTTCTTTCAAAATATTACATACTACTCATTGGCAAAGCAACTAGTCACCCAAGAGCTGTGCTAGAGATGTACTAGGAGATTAGTGCTGTTTTCATGTCTGCTAACACAATCTCCATTCTGCAGCCCATGGATCACAGTGTAATGGCAACTGTTAAGTCTCATGATTTAAGAAATTTATTTCATAAAGCTACAGCTTCTGTAGATGGTGATTCCTCTGATGGATCTGGGCAAAGTAAACTGAAAACCTTCCAGAAAGGATGCAATATTCTGGATGCCATTAAGAACATTTGTGATTCATGGGAGCATGTGAAAATATCAGCATGGACAGGAGTTTGGAGGAAGTTGATTTTGACCTTCATGAATGATTTTAAGAGGTTTAAGACTTCAATAGAGGAAGTAACTACAGATGTGGTAGAAATAGCAAGAGAATCAGAAGTGGAGCCTGAAGATGTGACTGAATTGCTGCCATCTCACCATCAAACTTGAACCAAATGAGGAGTTGCTTCCTACAGAAGAGCAAAGAAAGTGGTTTCTTGAGATGGAACCTTCTCCTAGTGAAGATGCTGTGAACATTGTTGGAATAACAGCAAAGGATTTAGAATCTTATTAATACTTAAACTTAGTTGATAAAGTAGCAGCAGGGTTTGAGAGAATCGACTCCAATTTTAAAAGAAAATATATTGTTGGTAAAATGCTATCAAACAGCATCACGTGTTACAGAGAAATCTGTCATGAAAGGAAGAGTGGATTGATGCAGCAAATGTCATTGTTGTCTTATTGTAAGAAATTGCCGCAGCCACCACAACCTGCAGCGACCATAACATTTTGAACACATTTATTTCACATTTTACCTAAGGATATTTTTCTTTTTCCTACATGATATTGTACTGAATATAATTCTGAGTATTGATTTTTTTTTGGTTAACATTAATTACATCATAAACATTTTCCTGTAGTGTTAAAGAAAATTTCAAAAATATACTTTTAATGACCTCATAGTATTTCATCATATGGATGTACCATATTTCACTTAACCATTACCTAAGAGTTGAACATCTAGATTAATTTCCAAATTTTCATTGTCATATGTAACAGTGTAGTATGCTTTGTGCATTTTCAGATTTTTTTCTTCGGATGATTTCTAGAAGGAGAATTATTTCTTAAACAAATACAAAAATTATTAACAGCTGTCTCTGGGTTGTAAGAATATGGTGGTGGTGGTGGTGGTTGGCTTCTTTGCTCTTTCTTTTTTTTTTAATTTTAATTTCTTTTTATCTAATTACCTCCAAATACCATCATGCTTTAACTCTTTCTTGAATTTACAAGTTTTAAACAAAGAACATACATTATTTTAATATCTATAAAAAAATGAAATTTTAATACTACAAAAATTACTCTCTGGGAAAAAAGAAGAGTGAATATATGTAAAAAAGTGGAGATAATGAGAGTAGAACATTCTTTTCATAAAACTGGCTGTCAAGAAGACTTTTCAAAGTTGAATGGTGTAACAGCGGGCCGAGGGTCAGGGCGGAATGAGTTTGGGGGCAGCTGTTCTGTGCTTGTGTTTTCAGTGCCGGAAGGGGTGGGGGCTGGCCCGCGGGCTGTGAGGAAGGCCCCAGAGGGGAGTGACTGAAAATGCAGGACAGACGAGCTACGGATGGGCCTGACCGCAGGCCGGCACGGACCAGTGGGCCCCTCAACTCACCATCCACATGTCCACACTGACGAAGAAACGTCACCCGGGACACTGGGCGTGGGAGTTAGTCCCGGCCGCAGTGTCAACAGGGCTGAACCGAGAAACACAAACGTGGGCCGATCGCGCTCTGCCTTCGGGTCCTAACAGCTCAGAGAGCCGGGGAGAAAGCCAGAAAAGCGCCGGGCTCACCCCAGCAACTGCGGCTGGCTCGGGGCACCAGGGCCACACTGACAAGAGAACCAGGCAGCCCAGCGCTCCCGTCCCCAACCCACCCCGCCTGCACTTAGAAACGCCGCTGCGGCACAGCCGGCGGCAGTTGGCACGGTGGGTGCCGTCCTTAGGGACAGGGCGAGTGGGAAAGGGGATGTGGGCAGGGTTGCTGCAGAGCGGGAGTGGGAGGGGGACTGGGAAGGCTGGATCCGAGAAGAAATGACACTGTGAGAATCCCTTGGCAAATGCCCATGGGACCCCAACAGCTGGGCCAGGGCAGATGGGTGAGCCAACTGTGGTTCGCCCCAACAGTGGAATGCTACTCAGCAGCAGAAAGGAGGAAATTATTGACACACGGAACAACTTGGATGAACCTCAAAGACTTTGTGTGGAGTAAGAAAAACCAGCTGCAGAAGACTGTGTGCTCCCTTTTATGTGATATTCTGGAAAAGGCAGAACTATAGGGATGGAGGAGAGATCAGTGGTCGCCAGGGGTTAGGAATAGGGGTGTGGGTGACTCCATAAGGGGTCTTTGGGGGTTGATGGAACTGATTGTGATGGTTACAAGAATCTATATATGTGCTAATATTCATAGAAATGTACACCAAAAGAAAAGAAGGCAATTTTGGTGTATGACAATTTTTTAAATAAAATGAATAATATATTTTTTAAATAACTTAGAAAACAGATCAATGGTTTCCAGAGGTTGGTAGGGTTGACTACAAAGGGTCAGCACTAGGAAATTGGGGGTGGGGGTGATAGATGTTCTGTATCTTGATTGTGGTACTGATTATACAACCAAAGATTTATCAAAATTCGTAGAGCTATCCACCGATGAATGATTTTTACTATGTGTAAATTAAAAAGTAAATAAGAAAATTGTTAAACTTGGATTAAAATTTTTAAAAAACTATGCAAGGGGTTATGCACACCAATTTATCCCTCCAGATCTAGGTTTTTACTTATTCCTTGAAAAATATATTTCCAAAGGTACCTAGAAGAAAACTCAGGGAATAAAGTCACTAATGAAACTCAGAATAGAAGAAACTTTTTTATTTTTCATTGTGTTATAGCAATGACTAATAAACAAAGACTTATCCCGGGGACAGTTTCTGAAATTATGAGAACTAAAATATGTCTTATGAGCACTCAAGCTGAGGAAAACCAGCTTCACCTTAATTTTCTCAATGGCACTGTACACCAGAAGAAAACAGATCAGTCTTATAAAGAGTCTTGATGCGGGAAAGGTTAAGCCCTACCCAACCAATGTGTTTTTCATCTGAGAGGTCAACACATAGTTTCAGATAGGTAAGTTTCAGAAAATATATCACCCACATGGCCCTCCTAGAAAAAAAAAATTCAAAGTGTGTTTCAGTCATCTGAGAGATGGATTAAAATTGAAGACTCAAGAAAGGAATTGCTACAGTGCAAAAGAACTAGAGACAAATATTCAAATCAATTAAAATATTAAAATATAATTATCAAATTAAAGCAAAAGAAAGAAACAATTCTTCAAAGAGAGGCTATATATGTTTTAAAAATAACTGAGAAAAATAAAATGGAGTGTTAAGCTCTGATTAAATTAACAAATTTAAAAAGTAAATGTAAATGTAAAAATTCGATGTATGACACAAACAACTGCATTCAGCAACCTACCAGGAAACAATCTGCCTTGGTCTACTAGGGTTGACCTCAGGAACGTAGGAATCACTAAATAGCCTAATAATCAGTCTAATGACACTACATGGCATTTCGATGTCAATTTTTTAAAAAGATTAACTTATATTTTCTGACAATTATTTCATACATTTAAACTTATTCTTAATTTAAAGTCTCAGAAAATTTAAAATAAAAAGACATTTTCTAACACGATAAAGAATCTCTTTCTCTCAAACCAACAGCCAAATTGCAAGTCGGAAAACACCATTAAAACCAGCTCTAAGAATAGTAATGGTGATTACCATTTAATTAATCCCTACTAAGTGCCAGGGGTTTGGAAGGTGCTGTGACAGTGCCACTCCGTCCTACAGCAACGCCGCAAAGCTGATGCATTGGACAGGAGAGGAAACTGAGACTTACGAGGACCACGTGAAGACATTCACAGACCTTTTCGAGGAGCCCAACAGAAGTGGAGGATGTCCCAGTGCCCAGCAGGGCCTCTAACTGACCTCCCGCCACCTACTTCCCATAGGCACTGTGGGAAGAGGGGGCAGCGGCAGCAAATGACCTCGGTGAGCAAAGCTGGGGCACCAGGGCCACCTCTTGTGGGGAGCTCTGAACACTCCACTGTAGAGGGCTGTGCCCAGGCGGCTGTCAGGAGGCCGTGAGAGTTTTTGAGGTAGGAGTGGAGGTCAGAGAAGGATCCTTGAGTGTTGGAGGCCAGGCGGGACAATGCTAATAGTGAACAACATTGACAGCACTTGGAAATCTCCAGTTCATGGTAAATCATGTAGGAGGTGGGCATGGGAGGCTTGGAGGTGCAAGGGCATCAACAAAGGTGACGAGGGAAGTCTTCCAGAGCAGGTGGCACAGGGCTCAGCCTGGGAGGGTGGGGAGGCACAGGGAGGAGGCCCGTGCTGCAGCGGTGCTCTGCGCTGTTTGTAAACACGCAAGTGAGAAGGCAGTGGACGGGCCATCTGCAGAGACTGGTTACCTTATGGTACCGCCTTCATATACAACACTATAGATGTTTTTAAAAATGTGGCAACAAATACAGAACACTGTCTTAAATTGAACCATATGAGATCTCCATTTGGTAGGTTATAAAGCAGTCACATGTCAGCAACTTCATATGGTTCTATCTAATATATAGTATGATCTCGTTCTTGTTTTTAAAAGAAGGAAAAAGCGATTGTGCACGTTCATGTTCATGCATACTATGATAATGGGAAAAGGCTAGAGCAGGGATGGAATGAGGGTGGGCTGAGGAGGTAAATTTATTTTCCCTTTAGCAATACACTTCCATATGGAAGAAAGGAAGGAAGGAGCCAGCCAGCCTGGGAAGGGGCGTTTTGACCAGTTTTTCCCTAGGTGACTCCGATGACTAAGCTAGGTATGGGAACCGAACCCCTGGCCTCAAGGTCCTGTAAGTTTCTCAGTCTCTCACGTTACTTTATTCCATGTCACTTGTTGTTTTCATCTTTCTCTCTTTGAGCAAGTTTAGCCCCAACCCAATAAGATATCCAACTCTACATCATGAACTGTCTTAAAGAACCCTTTGAGTACCCAATGGCCCTAGCCAGGAAGGACTAGAGCCAGAGCAGAAAAAAATATATTTTAATGCTCAAATGCTTCAAATAGATTAAGCATTTGGTTTTACTTGGATTATTATTTTTTCCATGAATATAAACCATTTTGCATTTTGGAATCCTTCTGCAAACAGAGCAGTTTGTCTTTGTGTTTGCTCATTTAAAAACAAATATTTGCCTGCCAAGCAAATACTGTCTCTTAGGATGTGCTATTAATAGGATAATTAGGCAGCCGGTAATGAAAAGGATTGCTGGTAATTATGGCAAGATTTGTTTTGGCATTTGAAGGCAGCGATGGAGGCTGGAGTGCTAAAATCTACCTTAGAGTTAATTAGCACAATTAGAACACACCTGAAAAAATAGCCCAGCTAATGAACACTTCACTTTACTTTTAAAGTGACAGCACTCAGTGCTTCCCGGCTGCTTGGGCAGTCCCAGCCCTGGTGTTTCTGATGCGACAGAGGGTCGTGGACAAGGCAGAGGACTTGCATTTGCCCAGCCTCAGTGTCCAACAGTGCTTGTTCTCCGTGAGCTCCTTCCTCTTTCCTCTCCGCACCGCCCCTCATCATCCCGCTTGTTTGGGAGCAACTTCCCTCCTGTGCTCACCAGAACCTCCTGGTGGCCCTTCGAGATAGATCAGCAGGTGTAGTTTCTTTCTTCCTACTTTTCAGATAAGGAAATTGAGGATAAGAGCTGCCCAGGGGTTACCCCAAGGCACGGATGAAGTCAGCAGTCACAGCCCTAGGCCTAAGAAAGTTAGAGAATGAGTTGGAGAACGGCAGTTCTCTAATTCCAGGTCTGCACAAAATACTGAGTTGCTGCTTCACTCTAAAGCAGGTCCTCAGGGCGTAGGTTCACCGCTGAGGATCTGGTGAGACAACACACGCAGCATGCCGCTGTCACCATCACCGTAATTACTATTATCACTGTTATCATTATGGGTGTTGTTGTATAATGTGCTTTCTTCCTGGCCCTTTGTGTGACCAAACCCTTGGATTGTCCTCATTCAGACCTCCGGGGCAGGTGGGCAGAGCGTGACAAAGGGCGGGCTGGAAACTCCGGGGGAGTGCAGGCGTCCTGGGTCCGTGAGCGCTGTCCTCTCCGCCAATCCACAGGAGCCTGCCAGAGGAGACTTTTGGCTTCTCCTCCTGCACCGCACCTTCTAGTGTCTCTGTCTTCAACTGCAAACAAGAGTAGCCACCGATTCACCAGGCAACGTGCTAGGCACTTTCCAGCACGGCACTTAATCTCCACAAGCAACCCCACGAGGAAGGTCTCATTGTCTTCTTAGGAAAGAAGACTTTGGGGCCCAGAGAGGTTAGGTAACATGCCCTAGGCCACACAGTCAGGATTAAAGGTGACCCGCCTGGCCCCAAGCCCAGGCTCTTTACATTGTCCAGGGCCCCAAATCTCCTGCTGAGAAGCTGAAGACCTGGGGCCACTTCAGCACATTCTCGGGGGTTGTCAAACCTCTTGATCACCCCATGGCCATCAGCACTAGAAATCCCACGAACAGGACTTGCATTTTGTAAACTGAACTTCAAAAGGAAAACCCCTCATATAAAAGCTAAAATTTATGTTCCCTGCAGTAGCTGGATTTGCACTGATTAATTAGAAAATTGCATTTATAAACCCTTTAATCTGTATTTATGTGTTGCTAAGGATGCAGCGAGCTGGGCAGGGAATTACACCCAGATTAGCCTTGATCTGTAAGCAGCCTGGATTGGAGCTGCATTCTGTGCAGAAAGGGGAGAATCAAAGGATTTAGGGCAGGGATCCCCAGTGAGGGCCTTGTCCCTCTCTTCCCCCCTGGACCCTAGGAGTCCAAGGCCTTCAAGGGCTACCCAGTAAGCCCGGCCTGGCCTCTCCAGTCAAAACAAGGGGTGAGATTACGGAACGAGCTAATTTCCAGCTGAGCATGGCCCTTGGTTTCCTAAACAAAATTGGTTTTATTCTTCTCAACATGTGTTCAGTGAGATTAAAGATCCACCAACTGCACAGCTTAATACGAGCTGCGCTGGACACAGCCACGTCTCCCGGCGTGGGGGAGGAGAGTGGGAGGGGGAGGGGCCTAAAATCCCGTTGATTAATTCAGAAATACCTTTAATGCATAAAGGATATTGAAGTAGGGATCGCAATGCTTTGTGATACTTCAGGGAAAGGGGTTTGATCACAAAATATCGTTTCAAAGTATTTCAGTCGTGGTTGTCGTTGTTTGCTCTGTCTTTCTTTAAGTTGGGTCAACAGGTGAGCACGGACGGGGAGATGCGGCAGAGCGGGTGGGCTCCTTCTTCTGTGCGGGAGGCGGTCGGCGTCAGGGGCCACGTGGGGTGGGACCCGGCGGATGGCGCTGAGCCCAGGCTGCCAGATGGGGCAGGTGGGGCCGGTGCAGCTCAGAGGTGAATGGGGAGGGAGACAAGGCTGGACTCTGACTCCAGGGCAAGGAGCCTCCTGCTGTCCCCACCTTTACCAGGAGGCTCAGTTTCATTGAGTCTAGCGTGTGACCAGAAGTTGCTGGCCTTGGCCAGTCCGTCACCCTCCCTGGCCTGTCCTTCGTCAGGTATGATGCAGGGAGTAGACTTTCCAGCTCTAATATTCTGCTCTCATGAGCATCTCTATGGGTGTCATAGCCAATCACAGTGGCATTTGCCAAAATTCTCTAATACTCCCAGACACTGATACAGCACTGCAGTGTAAAAGTGTGGGTTCTGCTGGGATGAAATCCATCCTGACTCCATTTTTCATGAGCCCTTTGGCCTTGGACAATCTCCTTAACCTTGCTTTGCCTTGTTTTCCTCTGAGTTTGCAGTGACAGAGCAGCGCCCGCACCACAGAGCTGAAGTGCGAACTACATGAGTAAACACGTGCAAAGCTGCTAGAACAGTGCCCGGGGCCCAGCGAGTGCTCAGCAATGGTCGCTGCCATCATCGTCACCCTCCTGGCTGCAAACCACAGCCCCCTTGCCACCAGGTACCGCTTGTCTGGGCCCAAGGACATGCACCCTGGACAGCTCCTGGGCTGCTCTTCAACTTGGTGCGTGCAGGGCCGGCTCCCGGAGTGCAGGCCGACTCTCACACTGGAGCCGGTGAAGGGGCCATTTGCCGCCCACAGGCCATTTGCCGCCCACAGCCACGGGCAGCACCGCAGTGTCATGGGCCTGACTCCACTCCCTCTGGTCTGGTCCTTGGAGAAGATGAAAACCGAAGGTTCTCCCACGCCCAGCGTATCTGGTCACACTGTCCTCGCTCTCTCTTACGTTGGACATTTTATCCAGCATGTGCACATTCGCTGATTTCCAAGGAGCCCGGTGGCACCTCCAAATTGTCAAGCAACCTGGAGTCTCCTGGAGGCAGAGGGAGTCTCTTGGGACAGTTGTGAGCAGCGTGGTGCTTCAGAGAGAGCACCAGAGCAGGGGCAGGGGGGGCCTCCGCTGCCCCCAACTTGCCCAGCGGGGCCTCCTGGTCCCCCTCGGCTGCTCCCCACCTGGGCAGGACACTAGATCCTGCTCTTTCTTGCAGTGTGTTCCTCAGGACACTGATCCCAAAAATGCTGTCAGAGGAAAGAAAATACCTGACCAAAAGAAAAAGGAAAGCTGGGGAAATGCAGCTGCCGTATCCCCTTCTTGTTGAGGAGCAAAACTTATGCTTGTAGTAAAGGCTCTGACAGGTCCTGCAGTTTAAAAACAAAACTGTTTAGTTTCACTTTACCCAGGGGGTTCCAGAAGTTTCTACCAATAGAGCCCTCTTTTCATGTGACCCCCCACACTGCCTCATATGGAATTAGACAGCACCCTCTGGTCACTCCTAGTTCCAACAGGAACTTCCTCCGCCGGGAAAGATAAATAAACATACGAGAGTCAGCCATCCCAGGAGGAAGCTGTTCCGTGTCCTCATTCCTTGGCCTGAGGAAGGAAGAGACGAGGAAACAAAAACCGTGTGGCCAGCTTTGCACGCTGTCAGCAAAAGGACCCCTGGCCCAGGGCGGCAGGGACGGAGGTGAGAGGCAGTCGGGAGAAGGTTCAGGAAGCACGAGTTGCCCGACATGAGTAAGTCAGGCAGGGCCGCCCTGCAGAGCAGGTTGCACTGCACCATGTGAGCAGTCCTGCTCACATCTGGGCGTTTCTGTTAGTCCCCGTCCCTCCCGTTGCCATAAGCGAAGCTAATCCCATGGGGCCCAGGATCATAAGAATAATCCTCACATCTGTGTGGGCTTTTCAGCTTTCAAAAGCTCATTCACGGAATTATCTCATTAGTTCCACTCAGTGCCTATGGGAGGGACTCAGGGACGATCACCGCCATTTGGCAGATGAGATGCTGGAACCCAGAGAAGGAAAGTGACTTTCTCAAGGTCACACAGCAAGGCAGTAGAGAATTAGGATGAAAGCTCATGTCTCCGGAGCCCCCAGCCCTCGGGGATCCCCCATGGGAACAGCGCTGCCTTACAGAGAACACCCGAGGCCCAGACGTCTGCTCCACGCCTGTGCAGTCCCAAAGCTCAGGGCTGTGTGTGGCCCGAGGAAGTCACCACGCCCTGTCACTGTGAGGGAATGGAGTGCAGGCAGGAAGCTACAGTGGAAAGACCTCAGGTTTCACGGTCAGGTTGCTGGGGATCAAGTCCCAGCTCCAGCTTCTTGGTCAGCAAACCTCAGACAGTGGGGCTGCAGCCTCTGCACCTGCCCCTCCGCCCCGCGTGGGGCGGTGGCTGTGCGCCAGTGCCCCTGCCTAGCTGCTCTCCGCCTCTCCTTCCCACGGCAACTCTCCGCCTTCGGAGCTGCTTCTCCCCCCACTCCAGCCCGGTGGCTCCGAGAGAAGCTTCCAGCACTCCTGGAAGCACCTGCCTGGCACATGGGCAGCGCTCACCCAGCCAGGCTGACCAGAGGACTTCCCGGAAACAACCTTCAGAACGAAATAAAGGACATTGCAGTGGCTGGTGCCTGCAGTCCAAGCCACTCAAGAGGCTGAAGCATGAAGATTGTTTGAGCTTACTTAGGAGATAGAGTCCAGCCTGGGCAACACAGAAAGACCCCATCTCTAGAAACAAAGACAAAAGCCAAAATGAAGTAAAGGAAGAGCCTTTTCCTTTCTGGGGTGAAACTGAGAAGATACGACTCCAGCCTCCAGCCTCCTGGAGAAAGATGGCCTCAGAGGTTGCAGCTGGCGTGCAGAGGAGGCAGAAAAGAGGTGGGGAGAGAGTTCTGGAGGCATTTGAGGCTCAGGATGCAGCCAGCCCTGGAGTCCTGGGGCACTCTTGTGGGTGGGTCCCCTGATTAATTGCCTGGGTGGCCCTGGGCCCAGCCTGTGTGCCCAGAATGCCCTGAATGGACAGCAATTGGGAGCTACCGCCCCTTCACCGAGGCCACCAGCAAGAATGCCAGGAAGGGGGCAGTGCCCGGGGCCACCTCAAACAGCACCCCATGTGGACAGAGGCCCGAGTCTCCTCAGCTTGCATAGACTCCTAGAAACTCGAGCTTACAGGGGTTGAAAGACTGCAGTCCAGACCTCTCATGCAAACAGAAAGGTAAGAGAGTTTATTCCAAGGGCGCTTATAAAGCTGGGAAGAGCCACGGGGAGCAGGGCTCTGGGTTCCAGACTCCCAGCCGGGGCCACTCTGCTGCCCTGCCCTGCCCTGCCCTGCCCACACGCAGGGAGAGCGCAAAGGAGGCGAGGGTGCTAGCGGTGCCCCGGATAACGAATGCACCTGGACGCTCTGCTGTTCGCAGAAAGGGGTAGGAGCATCAAACCACATTATATAATATGTGGGTATGAACGGATTTGTCAAAGTCCAAGTACCGTCCAAAACCAGGAGATGCAGTCCACGGGGCTGCAGGAAGTGGCTGGAAAGCTGAACCACAGTCATCTCCCAGTGAGTCCCAGCCGGGCAGCCGTCCTGGTTTGTCTAGGCTGAGGAGCTTCCTCTGGGACCCTGCCACGGCTTCCCCACACTGCCTCGAGTCCCCTAGTGTGCGAGAGAAACACCCGGGGACCATGAGAGTGCCAGTTCAGGCGTCGTCCTCACAAGGTGGCCAGCCATCTGCTTTGCCCGGGACCGAGGGCTTCCTGAGCTAATGGGTGCCTGGCAAGGCTCGCAGCACCCATATCAGGGCCGTCTTTTGCACACCTGTCTCATCCTGCACCCTGAGCCGTGTTCTCACCCTTACCCGAGGGCCTGGCACAGGCACAGCTTGGCTCCCCTACAACCCCACCCTGCCTCTGTCCACGGTTCTGAAACCTTTGTGTGTGTACCAGGGCAAGGCTATTGCTCCTAACCCTGGGGTACTTATTGGTTCATCCAGGTATTCATTCAATAAATATCTTTGTCTGTTAGCTTGACTGTGTCATAAATCATCCCAAAACTTAGTGGCTTAAAATAAAAATATTTATTATTTCTTATAATTCTATGGGCCACCAATTTGGTCAGGCCCTACTCCGCTGATCTGTGGTCAGCTGGTGGTTTAGCTGGGGCTGGGTGATCTAGGAAGGCCTCACCCATACGCCTGGCATCTGATATGCCATCCACTGGGCCCTCAGTTGTCCTCCGTGCAGTCTCCGTGGCATGTTGGCTCAGGATTATTTGTGTGATGGACGCAGAGTCCCAAGCCTACAAGAGAAGGCAAGCTCCAGCACTCATGTCCTTCTTCTACGTCTATTTCACATTTTCTAATGTTCTATTGTCCAAAGCAAGTCACGAGGATAGACTTACAGCCAGTGTTGAAGGGCACTGGGCACAGGCAAGAGAATGATTGCAGCCACTTTTAAAATGATCTACCCCTTCTCTGATTTTCCTGCATCCCCCAAACGCTGCACAGCTGCAAATAACGGGATGGCCCTCTGGTGAGCCTGCAGAGAAATGACAGTACCCCCTAGAGCTGAGAATATCTTTGGAGAGTGATTTTGACATCTTTCAAAAATTTTTAAATGTGTATGTTCTTTGATCTGGCAGTTCTACTACTGGGAATTCATGTTAAAGACATAGATCCACATGTGAGTGAGGATATAGGTACAAAGATGTTCATTTCAGCATTGTTTATAATAACAAAAAATTTTTGAGATTGAGTAAAGGCCCAAACAAATTATGTTTATTCATCATACAAAAAGCTATTCACCATTTTCTTTATAAAAGGAGGGGCCGGATCTACTGACGGGAAGTATGTCCAAGTTATTTTAAAAGAATAAAGTAGATTTATATGTGATGGCACAGAAAGATCACTTGAACATATTTTAAGTGAAAAAATAAATTCGGATGATAAACTTATATATGTTTATTTATGTTTATATAGCGAGAAAGAAAATAATCTGGCAGGAACACACCAAACTATTAACAATTGTTACCTCTAGCAGTGATGAGAGGACGGCTTAGAGTGTGTTTGTTTTTTACTTTCTGTACTTCTAAATTGCTAGAAAACATTCACAACAAACACATGTTGCATTTGTGATGTCAAGAAAGAGCACAACTCTGGCGCTAGAAGAAATTGGAAGACCACCACGGCCCAGAGAGAGAAGCTGTTTTCTTGCTGTCACGTGGCCAACCATTGGCAGAGTCGGGCTGAGGCCCAGGCCCCTGGGGCCCCGTCCGGGCTGGCTTCAGCCGCCGCGGTGAGCCCTCAGGAAGCGCAGAAGCACAGGGTGTGGGGCATCGCGGATGCAGGTGAGGGCGCCCGGCCAGAGCGCAGGTCAGAGCGCAGAGGCAGCACTTGGTCCCGGCCCCGCCGCCCGCATGCTGGCCAGGGGCTCGCAGCAGGGGAGGGGCCTTTCCAACCCCCGCGGCTCTCGGGGGCAATGCCACCCTGGGGTCCTGGGTCCAGCCTGTGCTCAGCACTGACCGCCACACCCCTCCAGCACGTCCCCCGACTCCCCTCAGTCCCCGCCTTGGTCTCCCCCCCGGAGTGCCTTGTCACAGCAGAGGCACATGCAGATTGCCTGGAGGACTACCAGGGAGGCCAGGAACTGCCGGGGGCCAGTTGTCATGACCTGCCAGCAGCCGGGTTGGGGGAGAGGACTTCAGGCTCTGTGACCGTCTCCAGGGGGGCATGGCTTTGCAGTCCACTGGAGCCACTTGTTCTCTCCCGAAAATGGGCACAAGTGTGCTCCATCCAAGCCTCCATGAATAACGAAGCTCTCATAAAGCCAACGTCTCTACCTGTCCTGGACTCAGGTGACACTTTGTCAAGGTCCCACCACGTCCTCAGCCCTGGGTGTGTCCCTGAGGGGCAGCCTCACTCCCCTCCCCCTCCGATAACCCCACCCCATCTACTACTAGAGCCACAGCCCGCAGGGGGACATGACACACACACATGAAGTCACGGTGGGTCAGTCAATGACGTGTCATTCTGACTGTGAGTTGGCGGGAGGCCAGAGGGGAAAACCCCAGGAGTGCAGCATGCCAGCACCCGGGGCTCCCTGTCTCAGCGGCGCCTGATCGGGCTGCGAGCAAGGCCGCGCGGTTTATGATCAAGCCCTCAACTGGAACGGTCTCTATGCTCAGGTCTTCAGATTGAGGAAGGGGGTGTGTATGTAGAGGCACAGCTGTTTAATCCTAAGGCTGGGAACAGAGGCATCAAAAGAGACTTAAAAGTGCATAAGGTAATATAAAGTACAAGTATACTTGGGAGGCAAGAAGAAATAGCAGCTCTCTGACTTTTCTTCTTCTATTAAGCGTTTGTTTCAACACGTGGATGTGGGGCTTTGCGCCTCAGGAGGACTTGCCGCTGTGCTTCCGTTGAAGTTCTCGCCGCACCCCGGGATGGGAGAGCTGGCCGGCCCGGAGTGCCCTTGTCACCCCAGGTAGGATCCCTGGACCGGCGGCAGCAACGTCTGCTGGGAGCTTGTTAGAAACACAGACTCTCAGGCCCCGCCCGCGCCACCGACTGCGAATTTGCATCGTGGCGAGGCCCGCAGGTGTTTCCGGTGCCCATGCATGTTTGAGGAGCTGCCCGAGCCCCAGCACGCAGGTTTCCCGGAGTGGGGTAGACTCGTTCCTATTTTAATAGTTTTCGGCTTTAATGTCCATGTATAGCAAATGAGGCAGCACGCACAGAAATGGCAAATTGACATGAATGGTATGTTTTAAAAAGTGAGTCAACTTAAAGGAAACGTCCACTGACTGGTAGTCTGGGGCGCCCAGATATGAGGATGCCTTCGAAGCAGGGTGGGAATGACTGTTACCAGAGTGCTGAGCCAGTGCGGGGCCCTCGAGGAGGGCGCAATGAAGAGGCTGACACACAAGAGAGACAGGGACTTGCCCAAGGCCACACAGTGACAACAGGGGTAGGCCTGGAGCCCAGCCCCACCCGGGCCAGCAGCAGCCCTCCGCTCCTCTGCCCTGGCTGCAAACCTGAGCCTGGGGCTGGGGTTGCAGCCACAGTGCCATCAGGAACTGGGGCGTCTGCAGGTGACACCCCAGTGTAGGCAGCGTGTGGCCAGTGGAGGCCAAGGCTGAGTCATTTTGAGATGAGCTATCTCCCTCCACCCAGGAACCGTGGGGCACCTAATTCCTTCCTCATGAATAAACATTTCGAGCTGCATGTGTAGGCTGAGAAGCCGAATGTTTCTCGGTTGTATGGTGGGGAGGTTTTGCAAATAGCAAATCTGAGGTTAGAAAGGAGTGGTCACGTGCCTTCCCAGCCGGGCTTGCGGACTCTTGCTCAGACCTCTGGAATTGGGTCGTTCACGCACTCACACAACTTCACAGTGTTTCGTGTTCTCCCCAGAGTGTTCCTCCGCCGTGTGGCGCTGCCTGCGGTTCGGCGTGGTCAGTGTCTGTCTGTGTTCCACTTTTCCTGCAGCACACACCAGAATTACAAACTCGCACGTCTCCTGTCCTTTGTCCATGGCCGCGTGCCGGGCTCCTATCCCGGCATTCAAGGCTGTCATCGGTGTGGCCCCTTGTCCAACCCTCCAGCCCATTTCCCCCTGGTGTGCTTGTCACACCAGGCTCCACCCGAAATACCCCATCGACTGTAAGTGGCCAAACCACACCCACCCTCTGTGACCTTCACACATGGCCTTCCGCAAAGGCAGTGCCGTCTACCCAGAACTCCCTCTCCGCTGTTGCAATCCTCTCTCAAGACCCGGTCTGAATGCCCTGTCCTCCAGGAAGCCTCTCTGAGTTGCCCCAGCCCTGTTTGAGACTCCCGTTGCCCCTCTTGCTGTCTTGTTACGGTGTTTAGGACAAGGCCACGGTACTGCTCCAAGGCTGCGGGACAGCTCAGATCTCTGTGTCCCAGGCTGCCTCCCCCAGAGCCTGACGCACGGGAATCCCAGCAGGATTAAAGACCCTGGACCCAAAGGCCTGGGTTCGATTTCTAGCTCTGCTGGGAACGCGAGTCGGGGTTGATGCTGGGTAAGTTACCAACCTATTTACTCAGCCGTAAAATGGCAGCACCAACCACTCCTTCATAGGCAGGCGTGAAAATAAGATGAGGCAGCACGTGTGGCGTGCTTAACATCCTGCCTGGCACTATGACGTGATTAACGTGTCATAGCTGTTACTATAATAGTCGTGTGGATAATAAAAGCAAACACTACTGGATTGAAAGACAGATTTCTGAAACTTAGACACGGATGGCCCGCGGAGGTGTCTGGGCCACCGGCCCACCCTTGCCACCTGCCCACTGGCCATGCTGTGCCCCCTTTATTCTGGCCCCAAAGTGGTTGCTTCCAGCTGCTGCCCACACCCAGGTCTGCCCGAAACGCTCTCGTCTCCTCCACCCTTCTGTCTTCAGTAAGGACCAGGCGTCTAAGGGTCTGCAGTCTTATTGGGGTTAAGAAGCAATGGTCTGGCCCAGCTCTCATTCCTGTGGGGAGGCCCCCAGGCCTGGGCGGGGGGACGTGCGGCCTGGGAGGAGGACCCCCGGGCCAGAGCTCTGCGGTTTCCAGAGCGGCGTTTCCGCCCCAGGCCGGGCACAGGAGCAGCCGGAGAGGCTGCCTCACTCCCTCCTCCCCGCTTCCCAGGAGCGATGACCACATCTTCCCTGGCAAACGCACTTGTCTGAGAGAAGCACAGCTTTCAAGTCTTTCTTCCCTGAACTGGGAGGAGACTCCAGGGAGAGGACACTTTCCAGGGACCAGCCCTAGGGTCGAGCCTGAAACAGAAGGAGGAGAGACGGTCAGCCCTGCCCTTTCCACAGGGACAGGACAAGTCCGGGCTGCCCAGGTGGCCCCTCTGGGAATGAGGGCGTCAGGCTGACCCCACGGGTGGGAGGGAGCAGCGGGAGGCAGCCAAGCTGCTGGACAGGTGTGTCTGCTGCAGCCAGCCCTGAGGACCACGGGCAGGTGGCAGCCTGAGTCGGACGCCGGCAAAAAGCACCAGAGGAATGGCTTTGGGCCAGCCTCTCTAGGCAGCACCCAGAAGGAGCCAGGGGACAGGTCAGCTGACATTTATAGGAATAAAACGGGGTAGGATTTTTCAAGAGCTCAGGACGAGTATCCACTCCTCTAAACCTCTAAGCCTGGGAGTGAGGCTCTCTCACGTCCCCGCTTCATTCTGGGGTCAAGGCGACAGACGTGGCTTCCATTTCCAATCTCACTCGACCCCACTGGTGAAAGGCAAACTCTAGGTCTGAAAAAAAGAAAACCCGCCCAAGTGTTTGGGTGGGGGTGGGGCAGAGGAGTGGGGTTTAGGGACCAGGAATGTCTGCACAGTCCTGCCTGAAATGCACACTCGAGAGTCGCCCCTTTGGGTTAAAGCGCTGAGTAACCCAGGGAGAACGCGGGGGCAGGAGGGAGAGGAAAGCCAGCTCTTCTCGTTCTTTAGCGGGATAAGACAACGACCAGATACACTGCCTGCCCTTCCCTGGCAGAGCGGCAGGGCTCCGGGCTTTGGTCCAGGAACAAAGGTAGGGTCTGGCTCAGCAAGGGGGGGGGGGGTGTTGTACCTGGGGGGATTTTCTTTTAACCCAATCAGCAGTGTGGCTTTTTAAAAATCTCAAAAAATGCCCTTTATAAGCCTAGGATCAGCAGCTGGGGTGAAGGTCAGAGCTGTCAGCTCACACCGTCTCCACGGGTTTTACCTTGTATTTACTGTTTCGGCAGTGCCACGGTGCAGGCAAAAGTTAATAAAGAAATCCGAGTGCAAGGGCACCCTATGCCACTGCAGCGGCAGCCTGCATTCAGAGGAGCCCTGCCTTCCCGTAGTAGAGTAGATTGACTGCTCTATGGCCCGACTGTTCACACACACACACACACACACACACACGCACACACACACTGTTTACACACGCATTGTTCACACACACACACGCACACACACACACACACACGCACACGCACACATGCACGCGTGCGCACACGTACATCCGCAGCAATCACCATGGGACTTTGCAGTTCCTCTCGCCAAAGACGAGGAGACTGTGTTTCTACCCTCAACTCTGGGTTGGCCTGTGACTGGCTTTGGATAAAAGAACACAGCAGAAGTGACAGGAGAGGGTGTCATTTTTGAACCTGAGCCTCGAGGTCTTGTGCCTCTGTCGCTGGCGCGAGAAGATGCCCAGGCTGGGCTGTTGAGGATAGAGACACGAGCGACAGACCCCAGTCCCCCCAGCTGCCCAGAGGAGGCCGTCGCAGGTCGCCAACAGCCAGCGCTCCCCTCCCAGCCACGGGGAGCGGAGCCACAGGCTGCCTGCGGCTGACCCGCACATGCAAGCGGTGAGCAGCCGCATGCTTTGGGGCCGCGTGGCTGTTCGTGACGTGCATTAAGGGTGACCCATTGGTGACCCCTACAGTAAACTCATTAGTCTTCACTTGCTCACGGCCAACTCTCAACTGGGATGATCCTCCATCCCAAGTACACAAATTTCTAAGAAAACTTAGGCTAAAAGTACATGGAGAGAAAAAGCTACTTGTTGGCTCCTGCATTTTAAATTAAGGCTAAGATATTTTTCCTCATTCAGAGAAAATGCATGACCTCCTACAGAATCAATTATTATACTCATTAAACGTTCTTGAAACAAATCCATTGGACTTCTAGCTCATCTCTGCTTCCTTTCAAAGCCTTTACTTAAATTATAGTAAGGAAGTTTTAAAAAGGATACACACCAAAACATGGGGAGAATGAAAGGGAAGACAGCAAAGGAAGTTTCAAGAAAAGTCTTGAAAAATAAGAAACAGCTGAGGCCGGGCGCTGTGGCTCACGCCTGTAATCCTAGCTCTTGGGAGGCCGAGGCGGGCGGATTGCTCAAGGTCAGGAGTTCAAAACCAGCCTGAGCAAGAGCGAGACCCCGTCTCTACTATAAATAGAAAGCAATTAATTGGCCAACTGATATATATATAAAAAAAAATTAGCTGGGCATGGTGGCGCATGCCTGTAGTCCCAGCTACCCGGGAGGCTGAGGCAGAAGGATCACTCGAGCCCAGGAGTTTGAGGTTGCTGTGAGCTAGGACGCCACGGCACTCACTCTAGCCTGGGCAACAAAGTGAGACTCTGTCTCAAAAAAAAAAAAAAAAAAAAAGAAACAGCTGGACAACTGACAGGTGACTTAAATGGGTTTGTCTCTCTACAAGCCCCCACAAGGGCAAAACAAGCCAGTTTGTATGTTGCAACCCAGGAAGTCTCAGGAGCTGGAGAGACCAGGCACTCCTGAAGACAGCGGCACTGGGAGAGGCGGAAAACTGTGCAGGTGATGGGAAGTTGTGCTCAGTCTCAGTGAGAGAGTAAACAAAGGGAGGAGAAAGATGGTGTCCAGGAAATGGGAGCTCCAACACAGGAGCGAGGCCCCCAGGTAAACAAACACAAACCAGCAGGGTGATGTTGGCGGGAGATCCAGGACGGTAGGTTCAGAGACCGCCCAGTCCAGATTGGAGCAGAAGACAAAGAGCCCCAGAAGGGATGTCTCCATGGAAACTATAAAACTGACCACTATCTGATGTGTATAATCATATTTAGAACAGTTTTATAATTTTTGGAGAATTTAGAGATAAATTAGTGATAGGAATGTATAAAACCAAGCAAACAAGAAAGAGGTGATTATTAACTGTAAGAAAAATTGAAGTTGTAAAATAAAGGACATATAATTACAGTACACTGCATGGCTCAGCTGCAAACAATATTCAAATTGTCATAATAGCGTAAACACTGAATGTTGCTACTGCCGAAGCTTGTGATAGAACTATTAATATATTTGGAGCGTGGG
Source organism: Microcebus murinus (assembly GCF_040939455.1). Taxonomy (NCBI): domain Eukaryota; kingdom Metazoa; phylum Chordata; class Mammalia; order Primates; family Cheirogaleidae; genus Microcebus; species Microcebus murinus. The sequence goes on from NC_134109.1 coordinate 105,280,424, forward strand.
GAGGAGAATGCATGTGTTGTGTGTGAGCTAAATTCTATCATGCAAAGCCAATAGGTAATATTTAAAATGGAAAAAAATCAGAAAACAAAGGTATAATCATACTAGTCTAAAATATGGAGATGAAAAATATTAAAAAAATAGTTAAATGATTGCCTCAAGGAAGCAGGATTAGGGGTTGGAGAAGAGTAGGGCAGGAGCCTGCTTTCTTTTCCTGGAAGCCTTGAATATCAGTGCTTTTAAATAGTATGTATGTACATATATGTGCATGTGTGTATATATACAGTGTATGTATATTGTATATGTACATATGCATGCATTAATGTAATGGTTTTAACTTAATAGTTAAAAATCACTTGAGGGCCACATGCATTAAAATTACAGGACGTAATATATATCCAGTAAGCAAACACTTATTGGCCACCTAGAGAAGAAAGATCAGGGCACACCCCCACCTCCCCAGCTCCCTGCCCAGTGGGGCCGGGCCCATTAAGCGACAAGGACCCTTAGCGCACAGGAGAGCTCCCACAAGGTAAGCACAGGGTGTCGCCATGGCGCCCAGCGGGGAAAGCTTCCAAGAGGCAGTGATGCTAATTTTCTCCTACTTACTTGCCTCTTAGCAGCAGAGAACTTAAGATCTTCTCCCCAGCTGTACTCCTTCTTAACACATCTCGTACAAAAGTGCTGGATGATTGTCATCATTGTCACATGTAGCAGCGTCAACAGGCTGAACAGCCCTCCAGCTCCAAGGAGTGTTCCGAAGAGGAGAGGTAGTGAGCTCCCAGGCACCGAGGAGCCCAGGCTGGGCCTCGAAGGTCTGCGCATGTTTATCAGGAAGCCTGGGGAACGGTGAGAGGGGGATACTGCCTGGGAGAGAGGCTGGACTCGGGGGTCCCAGGACTCCCCCGGACCGCAGGGAGACCACGCAGCGCCTGGATCGGCCTGTGCTCTGCCCTCCCTGACAGCCGAGTGAAATCACAGGTCGAGGTGAGGTCCTGACCGGCAGCCCTGACCTAGAATCGCGGCAGATCCGGTTCAACATCCCAAAGCAAGTCTTCTGGCTCATTTCAAAATCAGACATCCTCCAATCGATCCCTCCTGGAGAGCTGTCAGGCTGGCTGCTTCCTGGTGTCAGCCGAGAGGAGGGAAGCAATTCATTTGTTGGGTCTGACTGCAGCTAAATGAAATCGAAGGCAGAGAGGGCACCTCTGCCAAGGAAGGCACCCTTTCACTCGGGGCAGAGCCACAGACAAAGGGTGGTGGGGAGGAGGGAGAGCAGTGAGAGAAGACAGAGACTGGGAAATGCTCAAAGCCACCCTTCCTCGAGTTGCAGATGGGGAAACCAAGGCACAGAGAGAGAGGCCTATTTGCTCAAGGCAAGACCCCAACCTAGAACGATGACACCCAGCACTTACAGAGTACTTACGGTTGCTGAGCGCTCAGTATGCATCACCTCATACGATCCTTCCAGAACCTCACATATTATATGAGAGGTTCAGAGGTTGAATTAAGTAGTTCAATATCATACAACAACTCCAGTACATGGGGAACCTGGGACTCGAACTCCACCTCATCTCTAAGCTGTGGATCTTAACCTCAGAGCAACACTGCCCCTTGGAGATGGACCGACCAGAGCTTGGCCGTCTGCCCTTCCAGGCACAATGGTGCTCGACCCTGCCAGTGCCGCCCTGCTAGGGGTGTGTCTGCTTGTCCCTTCACCTCTGTCTGTCTGTGTATTTCCTTCTCAGTGGGTGACCTGTGTCTCCATGTCTGTCTCTCCCTCTGTCGCTGTCACCGTCTCTCCGTGTATATGGGAGTGTCTGTCTCTGCTCTGAGTGTGCACGTCTGAGTGTGCACGTGTCTGTCTGTAGCTCTCTGAATAATGAGGAACAGACTTCCACAGTGGGTGGGAGGGTGGATGGATGGGTGGTGGATAAATGGGAGACCATCTACAAACCACAGCAAGCACACCCCAGCCCAGGCGTCTCTGGCAGCGAGTCTCACGGAGCCATCGATCTGTCTCCCTCTGATGCCCTCCCTCCCCACGGCCCACGCATTCCATTTCCGTCTTAACCCAAAGCTGCTTCCCCAGGGCTTGGCGGCTTGTATCCAGTTTTATTGTTGATACAGATCTTTATCTGCCCTGGGCTTATAACTGACATTTAAATTACTCTGCAAACAATGAATCAATATTTATGGATTCCTGGACCAATGCATTTGCCAAACCTGATGTCCTGAGTCTCTTCCAGGCCAAAGGGGCAGACGAGTCAAGGTCAAGGCTTCTTCTAATTAAAAATGGGGAAACTGGGTCTGCCCTTAAGCAAAGGTCTCGAATGAGACTAGAGCGTGTTCCCCTAGACTGTCTAACTGGACCGAGGGGCTCCCCCCGGAAACTCACATCACTTCATGCATGCACACTTAGTGGGCATTTCCTGTGCGTGCAAAGCACCGTGTTAAGCCGGTATGAGTAACAAGGATGAATAAAGTCAGGTCCCATCTTTTAAGGGTTCCCACACTAGGAGAAGACAGTGGCAAACGAGCAGTTTGCAGCAAGGGCTGTAAGAGAGATCTGAACAGAGTCCGTGGTGAGGTAACGAAGGGAAACAGTCATTCTAACAAATAGAACTTCTTGGAGGGCTCCCTGGAGGAGGAAGTGCATTGCAGGAGGGGAAATCAGCTGGGATGGAGAGCTGAAGGTACCAAACAGATTTTTCTGGGTGGAAGAAAAGGTTAGTTGGAAAATATCATAAAAGGACTCTGAGGTACACGTCTAAGGCGGCGCCTGTCTCTGCTCCCTGCGTGCACGTCTCTGAGTGTGCACGTGTCTGTCTGTAGCTCTCTGGTAACGAGGAACAGACTTCCCTGGTGGGTGGGTGGATGGCAGATGAAGGAGACCACCTCCATGGACAAACCACAGCCCTGGTCCCCAGCACGCCCACCCCAGCCAGGCGTCTCGGCAGCCGAGTCTCACGGAGCCTTCTGCGGGCAACGGGCCGTGGCAGGCCGTAGAGACAGGGAGGCCCCAGCAGAGCTGTGCTCTCGGGAGCTCTCTGGGGCAGGGGATGCAGGGGGGAGTGGTGGGAGTCGGGGCCTCACACTGGGAAGGGTGGAGGGCTAGCCTGGGCGCTCCAACGTGGAACCCCACCGCCCCGGCCTCACTGCCCAGGCCCCAGCAGGATGGAGGACAAAGACGCCCAGAGAAAAACAACAAACAGGAGACTGATGCTTCCGGGGCCTCTTTGGCGCTGTGAGTGATGGAGGTGGCCTTCGTCGTGGAGGCCAAACCGTTTATCACCCTGGTGAACGTAAGCTCCGGCTCCAGGAAAAAAGACAAGCTATCTTTCGTCCTGCATCGGCGCGGGCATGCACTCCCAGGCCGCCGATCCGTTTGCCGCCGCCCTGGCAGGCTCCCCTTCAGAGACGCCCCTCGGCAGGACCTGGAGGAGCCACAGGGCACTTCTGGGGGTCAGCGGGGGAGGCCCCAGCAGCGCTGACTCACCCATTAGGCAAAGTAGGCCCCGTGACAGGGCCACCTGCACTCAGGGGGCCGGGAAGGTGTTTTAATTCCTCTTAAAGTCAGAAGAAGAAAACTAATATAATATAATCCAGCCTGGATTATGTTCACCTCTGCGCAAATGCAGTTATAAAACATAATTGTGCATATAAAAAATATAATTTTATATATAAAATGGAGGAAGGGGCCCATAAAAGCAGATGGCCCAGGGCCCACGACGCCTGGGCACTCAGTTGCAGCCATCTCTCAAACGAGAATGAGAAGGCCAGGCAGAGCGGGGACCAAACCCTACCTCCACCGATCGATGACTCTAATTTCCTCTCCGAGCCTTGGTTTCCTTCTCTATGAAAGCGTACAGGTGGGCTGAGAAGGCTGGAGGTGTGCGCAGTACCTAGCAGAAAGTACCTACAGTTATAACCTGTTTGCCCAGGCTCAGCTACGGGAGGTTCCCCGTGCCATGTCGCCTCCTCCCGGATGTCCGCACTGTTGGTGGCAAGAGCCTCAGCTTATTGCTGTAGTTCCCTGCTGGGCTGGCTCCGGGCCACCCCCACCGGGCGCTAGGTGTGGGGAGGCCGTCTGTGTCAAAGGAGGCTGTCCCCACTGTGAGGCCAGGACCACACGCACATCATTCTGTTTCCCAGCATGTGGCTCAGCCCTGTCCCCGGGAAGTGTTCAGTGGCAATTCGTTGGTTGAGGATCTCTAAATCTAGGGTTGAGGCTCCTTGTAGTTTTCTGTCTTTGTGCCTTCACAGGCCACAGTCGACGTTCACTCTTTCATTCAAACTCCTTCCTATGCTGCATTCTTGCCAAGCTTACCTTGCCCCACTCTCCCTCCTCCTTCTAGCTAGGGCCACACATGGACCTCAGGGCCTTTGCACACGCTGTCCTCTGCTCCAGGAATGCCCTTGGCCCACTGCTTGCGTGGCAGGTTCCTCATTCTTCAGGAGTCACTTAGACATCCGCTCCACAGGGAGGCCTCCCCTGACCACCTCCCTAACGTGGGTCTTTCCATTGTTTCTTTCAGCCCTAACCTGGCCAGCTTCTCCATGGTGCTTACAAGTTTCTTCAAGTCTCCTCCCTCAACATACGTAAGTCCCGTGAGAGTAGAAACTTGGCCAGTTTAAATCACTACTATGTTTTACAGCACCTGGTACAGGGCCAGGCTCCTCAAAATACTTGTTAAGGGAATAAGTGAGTAGATGAGTAAATTAACTGTCTTATTAAAAAGTATTAAGTGCTCCCTCCACACTGGAGAGGCAGTGGGGCCATCAGAGGTTTCTATGACCCAGAATGGGGGGGCAGCGACCCCCTAGCGGTGCCTGAGGGCAGGGCTCCCCTGTGGGGGACTCAGGGGACGCTGAGAGGTCCAGACCCAGGACACCCCACTCACGGAGTTGCTCTTCCCGCGGGGACGCCAGACTTGCCGAGGGCCTAACGGGGCCTCCCCGCGTAGAATGCAGCGCCGGGCTGTTCACCAGGCTCCACTAGAACCTCCGCTAAGCTGAGTAGTATATACTTATTTGAAAGGTTTGTATGTTGAGAAATAAATGGCAACAAATATTTATCAAGCTCTTACAAAGTGCCAGACACTGTGCTAAGGCCAAGTGCACGGAATGCTCTTGAGGCACAAAAAGTGGTAAGTAAAGAATGTAGAAGGCAGGTAAATTCTAAACATTTTAAAAGAGGGGGCAGGTTGTTCAGAATGTCAGCTCTATAAGGAACCTGCAACACACAAATAGTAGGCAGCAGAGCCACAAGGGCCTTGTGACCCTTCACCAAGTTACCTTGGCGCCCAGCTACTGCAGGGCAGGGTGGCAGGAGCTCAGGAGGTCAGGGGAGGAGGCTGGGGGGAGGAGGCGAGGGCACGCGGCAGTACCTGCCTGCCCTGCCCAGCCGTAGGACGGGGCTGCTCTCCGGGCAGTGGTACGACCTAGGGGATCTGGGACTCTCTCCCCCTACCTATTCTCCAGGCATGGGGACGTGGTAGCTCCAGCACTGCTGGGCCCCAGCACCCTGACCTCCTGGATCAGGCAGAAGGCACCTGGCACAGCACCCAGGCCTCAAAGACAAATGCAACGCCCAACATCTGAGCCTCCTGCCTAGACTGGCCGCCAGCTAGTGTGGGTGTGTGTGCGCGTGTGTGAGTGTGCATGTGCATGTGAGAAAGAGAGAATGTGTGCACAAATACATACGTGTGAGTGGGAATGTGCGGCTGTGTGTGTGAAGACAGGCTGCACGTGTGTGCGCAAGCGCGTGCGAGCGAGCGTGTAAGCGTGAGTGTGCGTGTGCGCCGGTGCGCCCAGCTGGGCCCCCCGCTCCCGCCCCCGCCTCTCTGGAAGGAAGCTGCGGGGAAGGGGCCAGATGGTCTCCTCTGACCTGCTATTTATCATCCCAGCAAAAGCTTATTCAGTTTAATGCTCTTCGGCAATTCATTTAAGGGCTCTGTTTGTTTCTGCTGATGAGGACTGTTAATTTGCACAGCGGTCTCATTAGGCCTAAACCACCAATTAATTCCTTTTGTTCTCATTAAATGGCTGATTCCTAAACATTTCATGGACAACAATGGGCAGCCCAGCCGAGCTGCCACCCCGGGCAGCAGCGGGGGCTGGAGGGTGGCGGGGCAGATGTCATGGGGTTTTCCTGGCCCTGGGACCCTGGCACGGCCACCCCAGCCAAGCTCTGTAAACCCTGAGGTCCTGCCAGGCACAGCCGGGGCCCCAGACCCAGGTCTCGAAGACCATCGCCCAGGAGGGCCCGGGCAAAGCAGGCAGTGGGGGTGGGGGGCCGGCTGAGCAGAGCAGGTCCCGGATCCAGAAAGGCGCATTTGTCCCGTGAACATGCCGGGACAGCTCCGCGCCACAGAGCCTCGGGAACAGGATGCGAGAGTGGAAGCAGAGACAGTGGGAAGTGGCCCTCAGGCTGCGCAGGCAGGAGCTGAGACCTGGCTGCCCCGAGCCGGCACCTCACCCCCCACCCGCCCCTCCTGCGCTGCTGTCTCCACTAGCAAAGAGAAGGCTGGCTACCAGCAAGATGCTCATTCTGAAGGTCGCTGAGCCGTCTTATTCAAGTGCAGCCTCACACAGACGGACAACACACACCGTGGGCAAGAGCAGAGGTGCTCTAGCTGGAGTCCTGCTCCGTTTTCAGCCTCGGGACACCGTAGGTCCCTCAGTGGCACCTCGGGGCAGGTGTGGGAACCTCTGGACCAGCTGTGCTCTGAGAGTTGGAGAGCGCTGCCATTAAGGCGCTTGAGCTGCATGGGCGCCCACCCATTCTGTCCTCTGCTCGGGGCCACTCTGTGATTGCCAACCCGCCCACCTCACTGGGACGGTGGGAAGAGGGGGTGAAGGTGACGAGGCACAGGAAGCCTCATGGAAAATTCCAGCGAGGTACAGCCAGACTTACATCAGGGGTGGAATCCCAGCTCCACCACGTCCCAGCTGTTACCTAACTTTTAGGTTTCCTCATCTGTAAAATGGGAATAATGCAATCACCTCCCTCCTAGGGACGGCATGAGAATTAAATGAGTCAATACCAAAGTGCTTGACAGAGTTCCTGGCACATAGCAATTGCTCCAACAAACATCAGATAATATGTACTCCTAATTAGTATTAACTGCACAGTGCCCCGCCCTGCCCCCCTTTCCAACCCCACGCTCCACCCACCCCACTGCTCCCTCACACACCTCCTAGCTCACTCCCTCGTGCCAGCTTCACCCTAGTCCCCTTGCCCTGGGTTTTCCTACTAAGTTCCCTGGGCCTGGCATGCCCTCACCCCCACATAGAGTTACCAGATTTAGCAAATAAAAATACAGGATGCTAGATACATTTAAATGTCAGATAAATGACAAATACTTTTTTGGTATAAGTATGTTCCAAATATTACATCAGTTACACTAAAATTATCTGTTGTTTTTCTAAAATTATGATTTAACTGAGCACCCTCTATGTTATCTGGCACCCCTACTCCAAATCCATGAGTCTGGTGAAATTCTTCCAGATTCAGTTCCTGTCCCTACCTCCAAACTAGGGACAGCAGGCAGGAGGTGGGGACTGGGACAGAGATTGCTAGTTGCCACCCAACATGTCCATTCTCCCTTCTTCATTAGTAACAGAGCCCTGCCTGGGGCAGCATTGTACTCAGCTTACAGACTACATTTCCCAGCCTCCCTTGCAGCTCAGCAAGGCCACATGACTAAGTGATAGCCAATGAGGTGTGTATGGAAATTTCTGGAAATTCCAGGAGGGCCAGGAGGTTGTACCTTTGTGCTTCCCTTTTCCTTATTTCTGTTGCCTGGAATGCAGATGTGCTCACTGGAGCTTCCATAGCCATTGTGTACCATGAATTAACCTTGAGGGTGGCCGAACAAAAGGAGCCCAGCCTAGTTTGCTTTGTGGGGTCACTATTCCAACCCTACTGTATACTGCCAAGAGCTGCGAAAGGCCTGGAATTTTATCTTACTTGCAAGTGAACAAGTTAACCTGCCACATTTCATGGATACCAGCAGAAGACATGACCCTCCTGGGTCAGAGACAATGGACCTTATCACCTGTGACACAGCAGGCAGCATGAAGTTCATGTCCATGTCATGTGCACTAGGTCCCCTTGACCCCAGTCCCATGGGGCAATGTGCAGCAGTCCAGGCAGATGCTGCCAGTGCAGCAGGTTTGGGTCACAGCTGAGGAACCCCAAGCTGGGGAAGCCCCAATCCTTTACGATGGGGTTGCTGGCAAACCTGCCTCACCTTTGCCCTCGGCAAGATGTTATCTTTATTACACTAGACAGCACACACATTCACCCTTTGACCCGGAGAATGACATCGTCTCTGTTTCCCAAGTATATTTACCATAAAACATCCTTGGAAGATGGTCTGGGACAAAACCTGCCCATGGCTCTGCTCACAAGATGTGTGAAAACACGGAAGGCCTGTGGAGCATGGTCTCAGCACGTGCTTCCAAACTGCTTTCGAGTACGACACGACCCTGGGTGGTTAAGCCATCAGTGCTCAGTGTTGCGTGCGGCTGCACCTGTTGTGAGCTGAGTGACACAATAATGAAGCCGCTTCTTCGCTCCTTGTATCTGATGAGTATATGTCCTCTGGGTAAGGGAGCCCTTAAAGGAAAAGAGTCCACCCAAGTTTTGTCCTCAGAACTAGAATATTTGTCTTTAATAATTCTAGAATAAAACCAACTACATTTATTATGTAAAGATTAATTTTTTCCTCCAAATTGAATCATCAGGAGCCTATGCTATCATTTGGATGCTTGTCCCCTCCAAACCTCATGTTGAAATTTGATCCCCAGTGTTGGAGGTGTTTGGGTCGTGGGCATGGATCTCTCCTGGGCTGTAAGGCAGGTAGACGTGGGTGGTGGGGAGTGGTGCGTGAGTTCTTGCTCTATTAGTTCCACAAGGGCCTGGCACCTCCCTCGTCTGTCTGGCTTCCTCTCGCTATGTGATCTCTGCACACACCAGCTCCCTCTTGCCTTGGAAGCAGATGACGGCGCCATGCTTCTTGTACAGCCTGCAGAAGCATGAGCCAAATCCACCTGTTTTTCTTTTAAACTACCCAGTCTCAGGCATTTTAATAGCAACACAAACAGACCAAAGCAACCTCCCAGAACTACCAAGGTAGACTCCAGGGCAGCAAGAGGTACCAGAACAGGACTGTGGTTCAGAGTAGCCTACTCATTGCAGTTGGCATGGATGGCCATTCATAGGTGGGCATACGATGCCTTTGAGCTTTAAGGAAATAGTAGAAATAACTCAAGAACCCCCCATGGCAACTTCCATGGCCCCCATAGGATAACTGCCGTGTTGTCTGTCCAGAACTCCCGTCTTTCGTGGCGAGAGCACTCTCACTTCTTTGGGGAGCTGTCCGCCCCCTCACCCACCTGCCAGTGAGGCCTGGGAGGTTACAGAGGAGACGTCCAACCAGCGTACTACCCATGCCTGGCCACGGCACAGCCAGCACATGCGACTCAAGCTGGGCCATCAGAGCCCTTCTCAGCGGTTGTTCAGTTGGGGACTAAGGGACAAGGGTCTTTGCCCCCTGCCAGCAAATCTGCACGTCTATGGGTAGGAGCTGTGGGCAGTTGCAGTGCTCAGTCTTGGAGAGAAAACCAGCCTGAGGCTAACGCCAACGTGGGATGGCAGGTGATGAGGGCCACATGGTGGCGGTGGCTGATGGAGCCCATTGCTCTGCTCTTTCCGTAGGTCGGTCCCCAAGGACAGCGAATCTCCTCTGTTGCCTGACCAGCTTGAAATGGAGTGCCATAATCCAGACCAAGGTCCCATTGAGTCTGGGACCTTAGACAGGGACTGACTGGCCTCCTATGCGTCCGATCTGGCTCAGCCTTTGGAGGAAGGCAGACGACAATCAGCCTGGCCTGCCGAGCGATCCGTGCACAGCACCGTAGAGACTGCTCTGGTGAGGCGTGCCCAGACCACTCGGTTAATAAAGGATCAAAACGGCCCCATTCCCGTCTCTGTGCCACAGCATGGAATGGAACCGGAGGAGTGAACCAGCCAGGGAGGCCTCATCTGACCTTTGCTACCTGCCGGCGTGCACACAGTCTCAGCCCGAGCCCCATCAAAGCCCGCCCGGGAAGGCAGGTGCTGCCTGCTCTCTCCGTGTTATTAGAATTCATTTCCATATGTTCCTTTCGTCTTCTCTCCAGGATAATTGTTCTTCTGGGGCTCAGGGCGTGGGAGGGCAGGAGGTGCACACTCCTGTTTATCAACTCACTAAATGCTTGCTTTAAATTAAAACCCACACCACATGCTGGCTCACACAGGAATAATATTAAGACCAACTGTTTGCCTGCCTCCTGCTATCAATGCCAAACTGATTTAAACCTGTGTTTCCTTCTCATCTGGGGACATCCATCCTGGAAGCATATAGCAATAGCCTAGTTCCTACAGCTCCCAATCCTTTCTCTTTCTTCTCTATTCTTTTTTTTTTTTTTTTTTAAAGTTTGGGAGACTCCTCTCCATTTAAGAGGACACACAGACTGAAAGGTCCCTTTGTACCCTTTACTGTCAGCCAAACCCTGGTCCAAACAGTGTGTCTGTTTAATCCGTCAACAAGCCATTATTGTACCTTCTCTGTGCCAGGCCCAGTGCTAAGTCCTTCATATACACTGTCCCATCTAATCTGATCTAATCCTCCCCGTAAACCTGAGAGAGCTATTATCATCCCTTTCCAGAGGAGAAGCCGAGGTCGAGAGAGGAAAGTAGAGTGACCTGCTCAAGGTCAGCAGCTTGTGAGCAGAGGAGCTGGCAGTCCCACCCCCCCCCCGTCTCACTCCAAAGCCACACCCTCCGCCCAGCAGTTGGCATCAGTCTGCTCTCCATCCTCCCAGCCGCTCCTCCTACCCCACTTGTGGCCAACAGGCCAGGACCACAGCCTGTTCTGCACGTACCCTGGATCCAGCCCCAAATGCAGTTTGTACTGGCGACCACTCACCTAAAGCGATTTGATCAACAGGAAGGATTCTGTTGCTGCTCCAAATCTCTGCTTCCATTGCCTTCCACGGACTGAGATGTGCCCACTAATCCTTTGAGTTAAGGGGTGTGGTCCCTAGACATGCTCTTTAAAATGTGCCCGCTCTTGGTGTATCAGTTACCTATTGCTGCAAGACAAACAGCTCCAAAATTTATTGGCATATGTAGGGGACTGACATATATTTTCCTAGTCTAAGAATTAAAGTTAGTGAGTAATGTACGTGTTCTGCCCAGAGTGTTTGAAAGTAATGTGTTCTGGACAGGCTCCCTGTGATAAACAAAGGGGTTACCTAGAGGCTTAACAAAGGACCTGAGCTGCAAGTAAGCAAGAGCTACCCCACCCCATAGCATTGGGGGTCTGGAGGCCACACAATTAACACATTGTTCCTGTGATTGCTGCGTACACCCCATAAGATTGCTGGTTGGTCAATGGCAGGTAAGACCCCTCAAGGGAGGGGCGACCTAAGCCAGGCACAGCCACCGGGGGTCAGCCAAAGATCTTAGGGGGTTACCCTAAAAGAAGCTGGGAATGAGAAATGCCCCCTGTGGCTCACCTTGCCCATCCTTGCTAATCTCGTTTTTTTTTATCTATGCCTAGTGCCTACAGCAACCACCTTGAAATTCTGAGTCAGGGGATATCTGCTTCCCTAAGGCTACGAATTCCGGAAGTTATGGCTATTGCTGCCAAGCCTGGGCAGTTACGTACAAGGAAATAACTTTAATCTTTTAGAGTATAAAAATAAAACAGACCTGGTGTATTATTACTTGAGTCAACCATCTGTGTGTCTGCATTTTTCTTTGTGTTCTGCGTTTGTGTTTTATGCTCTGTGTTCGTCCTCTGTCCTGTAAACGGGCCACGACAGCAGAAAACAAGCACTATTCCCTTTCCTCACTCTTCTGTGGGCCAGCAATCCGGGCAGGGCTCTGCTGGGCCAGTCTTCTGGTCTTGTCTGGGGTCCCCCACGCAGGTGCACTCATCTGGTGGCTCACCTGGGGCTGGATGACTCAGTGGCCTCACGTCTGGGGGCTGGTCCTCATTGTCGCCTGGGTCCCAAAGGGGAGGATGGCGGAAGCTGTAGGGCCTCTTGAGGCATTACTGCCTCTGCGTTCAGCTGGTCGAAGCAAGTCACCAGGTAAGACACAGGCTCCTCTTGACGGGGCAAAGGTGTATCTGTAGGGATGGGGGATTTGTGGCCGTCTTTTTCAACCTGCCACACTTGCGAAGGTTAGAGCACAAAGGTGCCTCTAGACCAGGTTTCCTTGACCTTGGCAGCTCTGGCGTGTTGAGGTGGATGACGCAGGTGGCCCGCTGTCACGAGGCCGTCCTGTGTGCGGCGGGGCATTTAGCAGTGTCCCTAGCCTCTACCCACTAGCTGTCGGTAGCACCGCCCCACTCGTGACACCCAAAAATGTCTCCAGACACTGCGGAATGTCTCCATGGAGACACTGTCTCTCTTTGAGGACTGCTGCTCTGAAGTGAGGGCCCCAGAGAAGCCGCTCCCAAAGGCCCTTGCTGTGGGTCCCTTCCCGCCCTGGGGCAGCCCAGGGAGAGGGCTCTGCGTGTGGGAGGCAGGAGGCGCAAACTGGAAACACAGCCTGCCTCTCACGGGCCCTGCTCAGCAGGGACGCTCACGGCCACGCAGGGTCGGCACAGCGCTGGCTCAGTCCCGCCCGCGCCAGCGCCCGGGGTGACTCTGGGCCGCGCTCTGGCCGCCTCCCCCAGCCTATGTGCGCACCACGCTGCAGCCTGGCCCAGGCCTGCCCCGCCCGCTCCCTTGGCAAGGCCAGGAGCGAGTGCCACCCGCTGGCCTGGCCCTCACACCCCCCGGCTCTCTCCCCGGGCAGCCCGGGGAAGCGTCTGAGTGGACTCACCGCCGGAACCACAGGCCTGCAGCCGGCTTGGCCTCAAGCAGCGTCACTGCCTGAGACGCCTCTGGCTGATCTGCCGACAAACACGGGCAGCTCCACTTTCCAGCTGTGCCCCGGCTCTGCGCCTCCTGCTCTTCCCGCTGCTGCCAGCTGCCCCCAGCCGCCAGCACCTCTCACCTGCACGGCTCCATAGCCTCCCATCTGGTCTCCCTATGCGACCCTCGCTCGGGGCCGAGGCTCCACACAGCAGCTAAGAGATCCTGGTAGAACATGAGTGTGATCATGGCACGTCTCTGCTCAAATCGCCAGTGGCTGCCGTTTTCTCAGAGGCAAAGCCCAGATCTTCACTGTGTACGATCGACAAGGAAGGCCCTCCCTGATCTGGCCCGTTGCTCCTCGACCTCACCCCCTATGGCTGTCTGCCTCGTTCGCTCTGATCCAGCCACTCTGTTCCTTGCTCCTACCTCAGGACCCTTGCACTGGCCCGCTTGTCTAGATTGCCCTCCCTCCACACACCCCTATGTTTCTTTCTCCACTCCTTTCAGGTCTTTTTCCAAAGCCATCACTTCAAAGAGGCCTCTGTCTCAGTCAGCTCCGGTTTCTGCAACTGAACACCACAGAGGGGGTGATTTAAACGACAGACATTTATTTTTCACGGTTCTGGAGACTGCGAAGTCCAAGATCAAGGCGTCTGCAGATTCGGTTGTTGGCGAGGGTCTCCCTCCAGGTTTGCAGACGGCCACCTTCTTGCTGGGCCGCACACGGCAAAGAGAGAGCTCTGGTCTCTCCTGCTCTCCGTTTAAGGACCCTAATCCCACCACAAGGGGCCCCACTCTCATGACCTCATCTAACTCTAATCACCTCCCGAGGCCCCACCTCCAAACACCATCAAGCTTTTGGACTTCTCTAGTTTTAATGTGTCCCCCAAAGTTTATATGTTAGAAACTGAATCCCCAATGCAACAGTGTGGGAAAGTGGGGCTAAGAAAGGTCGTGCGGGCCCTGCCCTGCTGGTGGGTTGGTGGAGTTGTGCTGGGAGAGGCTTGTTCCAAAAGCCAGCTCAGCTCCCTCTGGCTCTGTTTTGCACCCTCTTGCCCCTCAGCCTTCCACTGTGGGGTGGCACAGCAAGAAGGGCCCTCTGCAGATGTGGGCCCCTCTGCCTTGGACTTCCCAGCCTCCAGAGCTGTAAGAAATAAATCTCTGTTCTTTACAAACTACGTAGTCTCAGGTATTCTGTCTTAGCATCACAAAACAGACTGAGACAGGAATTCTCGGGGACCTGGCTCTTAAGGGTCACCCCTGGAAGCTTGGCCTAGTGCCTGTGGCTCTGAAGGCCACTGAATGCCTGTGATGAGCCCCTTTCTGCATAGTCAGAGTGGGCCCCACTCTTGGGGACTGAACTGTGACTGACTCAGCCATTTCATGCCAGTGTGTCCCTGAGGGCAGAGGCCACAGCTCTCTCGCCCACCCTTGACCCCCCGGGCACAGTCTGGAGCCTGGCACATGGCGAGTGCTCAGGGGATATGTGTGACGAGGCGAACGAATTTCCAGGCTGCTGTCTTGCTGCCGAGAGGAGTCTGCAGAAGAGGGCTATGTGGGGAGACGGCCTCCAGGAGTTGAGGGGCAGCTCGGCGACAGCCCTTGCCACGTGCTTCTTTCTGCTTTTGGTTTTCCTCCCTCCTCCCCCTGCTTGTGTGAGCTGGGTGCACGGAGAGAGGAGGGGAACCTGCTGCCCTCTGTGCCTGGCCCCTGCTCCTCCGCCATCCGAGAGTGACCGTTTGAAGTCCCTTTGATGCCCCCCACCGGGGCCCTCCTCCCACGGTGAGCCCTTCTGGGCCCCCAGTCCCCTCACAGCAAAACAAACCCAACCAGTGTGCAAATTAGTTCTATTGATTTGCAATTAGAAGAGTCAATTAAGAAAAATATTACAACGGTTTCTAACCCCTGCCATAAAAACCACTCCACTTGAAAGCTAAGTGGTCAGGTCCCTCCCCGGCTTCATAACTACTGTCCCCTCTGCAGCCAGTGGACTCGGAGACCGCCACCGAGGCTTTGAGGAAGGGATGATGGCGACAGGAAGGCGCAGGCTTCCCTCTAGGCAGCCTCTGGGGCAACGTGGCCAAGGCACAGCCCAGCCTTTAAGGGGCTCCAGGTGTTTCTGAGCATCCCCCGGAGACACCTCACAGGTACTCCCAAAGGACCGTGCTGGGGACCACAGCAAACCCCCGGTGTCCATGTCACATGCGCTTGGCCCACCCTCTGAGTCCAGCAGGGCTGCGGTGACGTTCATTTGGTGCCCAGACGCTCCGGGGGCTGCTGGCCTCACACCTCAAGGCCACTGGGCTTCTCTCCCCGAGCTCCCTCCTGCCCTGGGGATGGCCCACGTGGCTCGGGAGCGTGGAAAGAGGCAGGAGTCGAGCCTTGGGGGCAGCTCCCTTCGGACAGGAGGCAGGAGCCAGTGGATAAAAGCCGGTGGCACACAGTGGAACCTCGATTTCCCTCCCTTGCACTTGGTTTCCTTCTTCCTGCTTCACTCTCGTCACTCTGGCTCCAGGGGACACCTCCCACACAGCCACCTGCGCCCACTCCCTGTCTCAGGCGCCACTCCCCGGGGGAGCAGAGCGAGGACCACTACTCTGCTGAGCCTGTGCCTCCCCCTTCTCCTGCCTGCGCCTTTGCCGTTGCTATGGTGTCTCGTGGGCACTGCAGTTTCCTCCAGGTTTTGGTTAGGGCCACTGCATTCGCTGGGTGCGACTCTTCCTTCTCCCCATCTGGCCCTGGGCCCCTGGGCTGTTTGTGCAGAGGCAGGGGAGGACTGCTCTGGCGGGGGTCTGGAGCAGAACTGCTAGGGCACCGGGGTCGCTCTGGTTTACTTGTGATGGGCCTTGCCATGCACCCTGTGGCCCAGCCCTGAGTCCTTGGGAACAGGGCCATGAGAACTCAGGTGGCAGGCTCTGGAACACTCAGATTCCTGCTTCCTTCTAAAAGCTAAGGCTCGGTCCTTGGGTGAGGCCCCTGCTTCCTTAGGAGATGGTTCTCCCAGGAGGCACTTCCTGCCACCCTGTAAATGCATTTCCCTAGAAGCCCTGGCAGATTCTCTGCCTTTGGGCCAGAATGACATCACGTGGCCTCTCCTTACCCACTCTGGCTGGCTGACGTGGACAGAGCACCCTTTACTCCCTGGGCTGGAGAGGGGCTCACACCATCCTGCAGGACCTGACGTCCCAGCATGGGCTCTGCAGAGGGATGAGTACTGGATGGACAGCGAGTGATACTGTAAGGGGTCTGCCTCAAAGCACCTCAGGAGGCGGGGCGCGGGCCTGTGCTCACCTCACCAAGGTGGGAGCTCCTAGAGGGGGCTGCCTAGCCCAGGGTCCCACAGCTACACCAGGGCATGGTCAGCTCTTGACCTCGGAGTGGATCTCCCACTCTGTCTAGGGTGCACAGCCCTTCTGGTGACATGAGGGCTGGTGCCAGGGGCAGGAAGCACAGCCCCAGCCTGACACCTCAGAGTGAGACTCTCAAAGCAGAGAGGGAGAGGACCACGATCCTCCCAGACACCACTGACTGGTGGAGAAATCCTTTTTGAGCAGCACAGAAAATTTACTTCATTAATGAAATTCCTCCCACCTGCCTGGCCACTTGTTTGCTCACCTTGGATCCACGCCCCGCCCCTTGTGGTTATGCCCCGCCCACTTGTATCTGTGCCCCGCCCCCCTGCCTCCTCGCACCACCTGCACTGCTTGGGACTCCTTCCAACTCTGGCTGCAGCAAGCAGGACAGTGACAGTGACTGTAAACTGTCCCCGTTACATTCAGACCAAGCAGTCGTTAAAAGAGTCACAACCAATTTCTCCAGAATGATTGCTATCACACGGAACTTAATGAATCGCAGGGTCATTTGGAAAGAAAGGTGGGGGAGGGTGGCAGTAGCGAAAGGAACGCTGTCCCTTCCATGGCAATCGCCAAGAGCCGGTGATGGGAGCTCATGGTTTCTAGCTGGTTAATCACGCAGCGCAATGGAGGCTTATTAGGCAATGAAACATGATGGATGTTTTATTTCAAGAGTGGAATTGGGAGGTGGGGCCAGGAAGGCCTCGCAGGGACAGCTGGACCAGCTGGGTCGGGAGGAGCCAGGTTGCGGTGTGTGGGCCAGCGGAGGGGCCCTGGGGGACTCCAGCCTGCGGGAAAGCAGGTGTAGGGAGCCGCACCAAGCAGGAATTGGATCCTCAACAACGCACAACAGGAACAGCTTCCCTTTATTGAACTGGAAAGCATTCCAGAGTTACCTTGCGCCCACCACATCCACGGCCCCAGATGGCAAGACTGAAAGCAGACTGGGGACAGCATGCACTTTCTGTGTCCCCAGGGGAGCCCTCCTTTGTGGGGCCTTCCCTCTCTGTAGGAGGAGCCCTGCCACATTAGGGTGCCTGGCAGAAGGGCAGGCAGCTGTCGGCTGCAGTGAGCTGGGGGACCAGGGGGCAGTGGTGCTGTGGCCGTGGTCTCACCCGTCTTTCTGTCCCTAGAGTGGAGGGAGCCGTGATTCCAAGGGCTTCGCAGAGAGCAGCCCTGGGCAGCAGCTTGCAAGGGCCTGTGCTGGGCAGGGGGGTCCCCACAGGTGGCTGCAGGAGCCCATTTCTCCAGGGCTCAGGAGAAGCCGGCAGGAAGTCCCTGGGGAGAGAAGCTGGGTGGTTCAGCCCCAGCTGTCCTTGAGTGACTCAGGCGCTGTGTCCCCTCGCCAAATTGTGACCCCCACCCCCGTCTCCCAGAAGTACAGTGACTGTCTGAGGTAGAATTGTCGCTATCCTCATTAGTGAGGATGATGAAATGAAGGCTCAGACGGGTCGGCAACTTGATCAGGGTCTCATGAGTTTGGGCAGAGGCAGGAAAGGACCCAGGTTGGCCTGATTCCAACCTGGGCACAGGTGGCAGGCGCCCTAGCAGGCTCCCAGGTTCTCGCTGAGTTCACCCTTCTTCCCCAAGTTTCCTATGACAGCTGCTCATCCACCCAAGAGAATAGTTCCATGTCATTTGCTCATTTGTGCCTTTGTTTATTCAGTGGACCTTAACTGGACAGGCCAGTGTACTGAGGAGCCAGACGTTCATTCACAGACACTCGGGGCCCTGGGGCTCTGGCAGCCTGCGAGGGCGGCAGAGGGGACCATTGTCGGTCTGCATTCAGAGGCCAGGACTCTTGGCCCTGCTGTTTACCAGCCACGGCGCCCAGAACAAGTTCTTTAACTGCTCCGAGCCTAAGTGTGTCTGTCTATACAATGGGAATAAAGTTCATTGCCTCTCAGGACTACCGGAAGAATTGAGAGAACAATAATATTTCACCCAAGTTCCTTGGGACCAGGAATGTTTCAGGATTCAGAATATATTTTGGATTTTCGAAGTGGAACATGGTTGATATACCACAATTTTGTAAAGCCCCAGCGTGGTCCGGGCTAGTGCCCTGTAATCAACCGCACGAACGCTTCTGCAGGGAAACTGATGGGTGTTCCCAGTCCACAGGACACATGAAGACTTAGCATAGTTGCCAAATGACTTTTTAGAAGCTTTCTGTGTTAGAGTGTTTGGGATTTCAGGATTGTGGATAAAGGATCTGGTCAGTAATGATAATAAGAGTTACTATTTGCTGAGCATTTGTTGATTTATATGCATTAACTCATTGAATCCTCACGGCAACTTCATGACAGCAGGGACTGTTATTATCCCTGTTTTAAAGTAGTGGCTGAGGGACCAGAGAGGATGATTCATTTGCCCGTAATCACATAGTTCTTTAGTGCTAGAGCCGAGGTTGGACCCAGGCAGCCAGGCTTCAGCATCGTGTCTTTGTTCAGGTTAGAAATTGAGAAAGGGGGCGGGGCTGCTGGCAGGCCTCAGACAGCACCGAGCAAGCCTTCCCGACATTTAAGTGCAGAGGACAGTGACCTCCAAGCTCTCCCGTCTTCTTTGCACCAGGCCGGGAATAGAGCCTGCTCCCAGACTCCCCGCCCAGCGTGCTCTCACACACACCCTCCCAGCCTTCGCCTGCCCAGCACCCCAGAAGCCAGAAGCACGCCTGCCCAGACTGAGCTGCTAGGGGCTGTGTGACATTCATAGCACCCCTTTCCGCCTCTTCTTCCCCCTCAGTGACACCCCTGTCCCCGAGGCCCACACCCTCCTGCTCTCCCCCTAGGCCTTCTGGGGGCAGAAGTGGGGGGCACTGTCCCTGGGCAGCGGAGCCTCCTGGGCTCCCGGCCCCCGCAGCGTCCCTTCCACCTGACCACAAACACACAGATCCAGGCTGAGGAACGCCCCAGAGCACGAGACTTGGAGTCAGGCAGGCCTGGATTTCAATTCCAGCTTCTTTCTCACAAGTCAAGTGATCCTTAGCAAGTGATTTCAGCTCCCTGGGGCCTGGACAAAATAACAGGTACTCAGCGGTCACCACAGGCCTGAGTCACTCGAGGACAGCCGAACCACCCAGCTTCTCTCCCCAGGGACTTCCTGCCGGCTTCTCCCAAGCCCTGGAGAAATGGGCTCCTCCAGCTACCGGTGCCCGCACAGGCCCTTGCAAGCTGCTGCCCAGCGCTGCTCTCTGCGAAGCCCTTGGAGTCACGGCTCCCTCCAGGTCCAGGGACAGTAAGACTGGTGACACCGTGGCAACAGCACCGGTGCCCCCTGGCCCCCCAGCTCACTGCAGCTGACAGCTGCCCTTCCTTTGCCAGGCACCCCAGCGTGACGGGGCTCCTCCCACAGAGGAAACGGCCCCACAAGGGAGGGCTCCCCTGGGGACACAGAAAGTGCATGCTGTCCCCAATCTGCTTTCAGTCTTGCCTTCTAGGGACACAGATGTGACACAGTCATTCTCCTCATCCACAGGCTTTTATCCTGCGGCCTTCTGCGCAATTGGCCAATGGGGCTCCCTAGAAAGCTGGGAGGCTGGGCCCCAGGACGCCCACTGCCCTCTCCCACGTGGGGGGAGCGCTCGGGCTTGGAGCCCCAGGAGGGGGGTTCTAGTCCCCTATCCGTGGAAGGAAGGATCGAGCCTGGCAGGATGACTAGGCTCAGGGCTCCTCGCACAGGGCCACAAATCAGGAACCACTGAGCCGTCACTGTTGCACCTGAAATGGGGGTGATACCAGCTCTTGCTTCAAACAGCTGCTCGGAGGATTAAACAAGCGAGCCCTGCTGCGTGCCAGGCCATTGCTGCGTGTTTTGTGGGGATGCGGGGCTTCCAGTCTGGGGGAGAGTCAATGACCAAGGCGTAAAATAAAACAAAATGTGAAGCACTTGGCTAGTAGACAACAGTTCTTATTATTCACCTTCCAGTGTGTCTATGTTTGGTTAACATTAATTGATGAGCGCATTACTGTGTATCAGTATTTATTATTTATTTGTGGGTTACTAGGAGAGTTAAGAGATTTTATATAAATGTCCATAATATAATCATATATGTATAAATGCATAATCTCAATTAACTCCAATAAAAACATTACGTAGTAGGTATTGTCCCAACTCCTCAGAGAAGGAAACCACGACTTAGTGAGGTGAAGGCCACATGGCAAGCGAGGCGTGGGAGAGAGACTTGAACCCAAGGCAGTGCGCCCCGAGCCTGTGTCCTTACCCACAGGGACCCTGCCTCCTCCACAGCTCAGAGGCCCTGGGGTATGTGACAGGGCTCCCCAGATGCCAAAGCCCTGGGCACGTGTCAGGGATCGCCGTGGCTCCATTGCCTGCATCACATCTGGATTCCTGAGCACAGGGCAGATGAGCCCAGGGCGGGAGCCAGGGAGCCAGGGACAGGGGGTTCCAGAGGAAGAATCGGCTTCCCTGGCCACTGGGGGACACTGGGCGAGTAGAAGCAGCGTCCTCCTGGTCAACCTCCCCTAGGGTTTCTCGGAGCTGCTCAGCCCACAGGGCACCATCACTGGAGAGCTCAGATTGTCCCTGGGACAGCCTTTGGCTGGTCACCGTCTCCATCGTGCAAGGTCACTGTCTCCATCGTGCAAGGCCAGCTCATCCCAGAGAAGCCCCTCAGCCCTGGATCTGCCATCCAGAGGTGTGTGCTAGGTGGCAGACATCCCTGGCTCTGAATCCCAGCTGTGTTTCTCGGTGTGTGACCTCAGGCCAGCCATCTAGCCTCCCTGAGCCTCTGCCTCCTCGTCTGCAAGGTGGTGGAAGGGTCTTGTCTACAGGGTTGGTGTCAGAGTTCAGATAATGTCCACAGAGCCCAGCACGGTGCCCGGCCCAGAGTTGACACTCAGTAGGTACTAGGAGATACGGCAAGGCCACCTGGGCGGCACCACCGGAGGGGACTGTGCCTGTTGCTGCCTTTCTGTGGCTCATACTGGAAAGAAGTAGGGATGATATTGAATCCAGCCAATTAGAAGAATTTCCCATAAAAATTTAATTCTTCAATAAAATAACAGTGCAAAATGAAATAGGTGAAGCATTTTTAAACTGTAAATTAATGATCTATAGTTATAGCCATAATAATAATAATAGCTACCAATTACGGACTATGGAAGGCCGACTCCGGGCCAGGAGCTAAACACATGCATTGCAGCTCCCGCCCTTGGAGATAAAGGCACGTTGCCAGCCAGGGCACTATGGCCAAGCTCTGGCGGCTCACTCCCGGGCCCTTCTCTCTCCAGAGTCCAGACCTTTCCAAATAAACTTAGAGCAAAATGTACAGGAAAGCCCATGGGAACAAGAGCCACCTCTCATGCACTTTTACTGTTTCCAAGGATGTTCCCTCTCCAGACCTCCCTTTCCTGGTGCCAGTTCCAGGCCAGGAAGGCCTTCCCACCCAGGTGTACACTCAGGCCCTGCCTGCAGCCCCTTAAGCAGGGCAGTAAAAGCCCCCCAGGTTTTTCTCCTGCATCATTGTGTGGTCAGAAATCATAGCTCAGACTTTGCATCTGTTCCCCTCAAGGCCTGCCCCATCCTCAAAGAGACCTTACCTTTGAGATCTTATCTCAAAGGTAAGATGCAGGATAGTTCCCATTTACAAAGCCATGCACAGCACTAAGCTCCTTAAACGCCTCAGTTCCAAAAGTGCCAAGCACTGTGAATGGCACATAGTAGGTACTCAATCAATATCACCATCCCTGAGCAAGTTACTTTCTCAGGCAGTTAACTTACAACCCTCTCTCTCTCCTTTTAACCATAATTGAATTAGAAGCAAATTGACTACCCTCAACAATGTGTTTCTTAAAAAAAACAAAACCTGTTTTTTCCCTGTGACTTTTGAAACAGACAAAAGCATTGCACAGGTCACCGATGGTTGAGCCCCATCCCCCTGGGGTGCCTTTCTTCATGGTACCCGCCGTTCTCCCAAAGCTCGATGCTCACAGGCCCTGTATCCACCCAGCCCCCAAATCCTGTTGATTTTCCCTAAATTCCCCTCCTTCCCAGGCCTTGCTTTTTTTATCAGCATTTCCTGGCTCTTAAACCGTGAAGGTTTCCTCTGGGTCCTCCCCTGTCCAATCAATCCCACGCAGTAAATCTCCCCTTTCTGGGATCAGTCTCTGCAGAAACTGACTAGGGGACACTCTGCCTGCCCCACCCCATTCCTGGCCCTCCTGGGTACTCCTGCCGCAATCTCATTCCGGGCAGCTTTTCCTGCTTCCCAGCTCACCTGGAAACTCTGAAGGGTGGCACCATGTTCTAGGTGCTGGACGAACCTTCCAGCACCCTCAACATCTAACGTGGGGCACACAGGAAAAGAAGCCCGCAACACATACTTCAGTGGTTGATGCTTTCAGATCCAGTTGAGCTGGCTCTGCTTTAGTTTGAGAAATATTCCAGGGCCTGATTTGCCAGTCTGAGTAACTAGGTGTGGCACAGAGTGTCAGCAGCTAATTACTTGTAACTATTATTAATAGGTCTGCACTAATTATCTCTTGCACATAGGCAAGATTTTACAGATGAGAGAGGAAGGGAGCAGGAGAGTAAAGAGATGTGCCCAAGGCTACAAGGTGAGTGGGTTGTCAGGATGGGGCCGGAATCCAGGGAGCTGGGGGCCTAGGCTGGGGGTGGGGGGTTCCCCTATGGAGAAGGGAGAAAGGAGAAGGAGTGGGGTGGAGAAGGAGGGGTAGTGTCAGGGCTGTGGGGTGCAGGGCTGGGCCAGGGAGGGCAGTTCCCACCAGTTGGTGGAGCGACTAGCTTGCCTCCCCTCCCCCACTCCCAGAATGCAATGTACTGAAACCTCTTATTAAAAGTATTCTGGGGGTGATAAAAGTGTCACCAAAGATTTGCTCATTTTCTAAACTGTCATTAAAAAAAAATTTATGGTCAGGGGAAATATAGGCAGTGGAGGATAGAGGGTGGGCAGGGAGAGAGGGAGGATGATTTAAAATCAGTCCTTTAATAAATTAAAGATGCTCGCTTGCAAGAGGGGGCTTGGAAAAGGAAATTGCTCGAGAAAGTCAGGGCTTTCTCCATTCCAGCTGGCCGGTGTCCCCTCCCTGCACTCTCCCATCTCACTTACACACCCATTCTATCCACCCCTCCCCTCCTAACCAATCCACAGGCCACATGCCTCCTCCTGCAGGCCCACCCCACCCCTCCTGCACCGGCTCCAACTGCCCCCCAGGGCTCGTGCAGCCCTGTTGTCTGAACTTTAGATAGACTAGTTCTCACCCCACTGGACTGTAAGGTCTGTGAAGACAGGGGTGGTTCCTCCAACTACTGCTTGAGTCTTAATCAGGGTGGTGGGGCCATCTCATTCATTCCCTTAGAGTTAGGAAATGTTAGCAGAGAAAAGGGACCGAGGAACCCAAGGAGTTCAAGTCCTCATTTGACGAGTGGGGAACCTGAGGCTCAGAGGGGAGCCATGGAGCCCCCTGTCCTGGGGCCCAGCGGAGCACTCAGGAGCTCCAACAGAGTCCAGCCGAGCCCCCACCTCTCACCAGCTGTGCGACCTCGAGCAAGTCGCTGAGCCTGCCGGCCTCGGGCACCAGAGTCGTGGGTATCCGCCGTGACACTATATATGCTTTGCTCAGTGATACTGTTGTTTGTCTTCACCTTGCCATGGTCACCGCCATGGCGGGAAGGCGGGCAGTGCAGCCCCAGCTGTCAGAGCCTTTTGCCCGGCTCACTCCACCTGCTCAACGTGTGTCCAGGCATCTACCACGTGCCAAGCCCTGCTAGGTTTGGGGTCACAGAGACCAGCAGTCATGGCCCTGGAAACACTGCAGCCTGGTAGGGAGGCCACTACAAAGAGTGTGGTGTCACCCACCGGGGCTGCTCCCTGAGGGCCCAGCTCTGCCCCTCTGGGCAGGTGGCAGGCTGGCACTTCCCCAGCCACTGAGAGTTGAGTGGCTACACGGGGCCAGCCCAGAAGGAGGCCTCTGGGGAAAGGAAGAGGGTGTGCCTGGCAGGTGGGACAGGGCGTGGGGAGCTGAGCAGGTGCTGACCCACTGAGAAAGGGAAGTGAGAGCGCAGGTTGGGGCCAGGCTGCAGGCTGGGCCCATGGGGACGCGGTGCTCAGGCCTGCTGGCCAGGCCAGCAAGGAGCAGCGACTCGTCCCCCGTCCCCAGTGCAGGTGCTCAGCTCTTGTCCCGAGTGAGGTTCACGAAGAGTGGATGGGGGCAGGGTGCAGCCTGTGGCGAAGGCCTGGTTCCAGGACCCAGTGTGCCTCAGCCAGCCCCACAAGTCGGCGAGCTGCCTGCCAGGGCCTCGTTCCCTCTGTCCATGGGCACGATGCTGTCCTCAGCTCCATGCCCTCCAAACTGCGGGTCAAGAGAGGGCACTGCAGGAATCAAAGCAGCAAACGTCAGACGCTGGCGGAAGCCTCTCTGCACACAGGCCAGGAGGCCGGGGTGGGAGGGCCGAGAAGAGGACAGAGAAGAGGATTTGACATCTAGGCGGATGGAGAGAGGGAAGGGCGAACTTAGTGCAGGCACGTACACACTGTGTCACAGATGTGGCGCAGCATGGCAGACCAAAGAAGCCTGGGGACACCCCTGGGGGCCATGGGACTTCTCCGGGCCTGGGCGGGCTCCTTGGAGGAGGCAGAGGAGCCTGGGTTGGGCTTCGCGGGCTCAGTGCACACGGAGAAGGAGGAAAGGAAGGCACGGGCAGCAGTGGGAGGGGTGGGAACATGGGGACTGTGGCCACCACGGGCCTGATCAGGAGCTGGGTGGGGGCCAGGGGCTCCCAGCCTCAAAGGAGCCTGAGGAACGAGGACCCTGCAGCCCTTCCAGCATGCAGGGCCCCCTCCAGCCTGTTTGGAGAGTTGGTCGGCAGCCTCCGCCTAGAGCCTCAGCCTTCTAGAAACCAGGCAGATAGAGCACAGGCTGCTGGCCACATGCTGACGCCCCCTGAGCTAGACTTGTCCTCCTCCTGTCAGCTGTCCCAGTCTCAGCCCCTGCCTCACTGTGACACTCCTTTTATGCCTTGCTGTGTCGGTGGCTCTTGGTTTTGCTTTCCTTTCTGTTCTCTCTCTTTCTGTTTCACTCTCTCCCTCTGTCCCTCTCTGTGTTCATCTCTCCTTGTCCTTCTCCCTCCCCCCCCTCCCCTCCCTCTCTGCTTCCCAGGCTGGAGTTTTCCAGGCGCCAGGCAGGCCTCCCGAGACTCCGGCCTGCAGGGAGTGCGGCTGCTCTTGCTTTAATCTGGGGGTGATCGCTTGGGCTTCTTTGACCTCCTCTGCCTTTGATCTTTACCTTTCTTTGAAACCCTGCCTTGTTAGGGAGCTGTTGACTCCAGACGTTCTGTCCTCCCCAGGCAGCCGGGTGAGTGCAGGCCTGAGGGTCGGACCAGCCCCCACGATGGCAAAGCACAGGCCCTGCAAGGGCCCAGGCATCCCTAGGCTGGGGGAGCCCCCAAGCCTCCTACAGAGGGCCAGGTGGGGCTGCGGGGACAGCCGGGGCGTGTCTGCGTTCTAACCCCGGCTCTGCCATTGCTGCCCGAGGGACCCGGGAGGATCATAACTGAGTTTCCGTTTTCTCTTCTGGAGTCCCACTTTCTGTCCTCCTGGAGAAAACGCTGAGCATGTCGGGCCACAGCGGGGCCAGCAGGACGTAAATGACAAGCACAAAACCCACAATCACCATGCAGCAACCAAGGCATACAGTGCTTCAGTGTCTGCAAAGTCTCCCCAGACAGACTGTGCTGGGATCCCTGCCAGGCCACGGACAAGAGGCTGGACCCCACCACGGCGACCTAGAGAGTCAGGGCTGGAGCCGGGACTCAACGCTGGTCTTCTGATTCCCAGCCCAGCCCAGTGTGTTGCCAGGAGGCCCAGAGCACAGCCCTGACACTGGGACTCCGCTGGTATGGGCCGGGGCCTGGGAATCTGCATTTTGGTGAGCTCTAGGGAATTCTGAAGCAGGCGGCCTCCCCAAATCTGAGAAACAGCCCTCCCTAACATCAGGATGGAAGGGACTGATTCTTGCTCAGCTCTCTCCCGCTAGGGAGAGGTGTGACTCTCTGTGACACAACCTGCCCCTTACTGGGGACAATTAGTGTCCTGGCCTTATCAGACAAGCCAGAGGGAGAGCGGCTGGGCCTGGAGACATGAGCTCCATATCTGGGGCTGGGGCCCCTCTGCAGTTCACTCTGCGGAGCTCCTCGCTGGGTGAGGACACGAAGTGGGCTCACTGGTTTTCAGCCTTGGCCGCACAGTGGCGTCACAGGGGGTTTTAAAAAATACTGCTGCCCAGAGGGAGCATGAGAGCCCATGATATGAGTGGCCTCAGGTGTGGCCTGGGCACACCCAAGGGGAATTTTAAAGCTCCCAGAGGTTCTAACATGCAGCCAGCTTTGAGAACCGCTGTGCCAGGACACTGAGGTCAGTTCTGTGATGTTTGAGCCTGTGACTAAGGGCAGATGTGGCACAGACGTGTTGTCCGTGTGTCAGTGTGAGAGTCCATGCATACTCGACAGAGAGACCCCGAGGGCAGCGTGTGGGGGATGGGAAGGGCTGTGGATGCGGAGAAGAGCCCTCAGGGGACCCGCATGTCCATGGACGGAAAGAGCCCAGAGAGGGTACATGACTTGTCGAGGGTCCCAAGGCCCAAGGCTGGACTCCGGGCCTCCAGGGCAGCACATCCACAACCCGAGCCCTAAGACAGGAGGCAGAAAAGGAAGACAGAGCCGGCACTCGGCTCCAGGTCTTGTTCCCCTGCAGCAAAATGCTGGGCTCCCACTGCGCAGGACTGCTGGCGTGAGAGGGGCGGGCGGCCTCCCTGAGAACGAGGCTCCCTGAATCTGCTCCGCAACCTGAACCCAGCCCAGACAGGGCTCTCCCCTCCCCGCCCAGGTAGTCACGTGAACAGGATGTGCCCGCAGGAGGAGGAGCCGTGTACAGTCCCCTCACCAGGGAGCAAACCTTCCAAGTGACACTCCAACGTCCTGGGAGGAAGGTTTCTTGGATTGAGGGCTTGGCCCCTGGCTAGAGAGAGCCAGAAGTGCTCAGGCCAGGGCCTGAGGAACCTGCCTCCTACCAGCTGTGTAGTCTTGGGGACAGGCGAGCCCCGGTTTCCTCATCTGGCAAATGGGCACGCAGCACCTGCCCGGCCTGCTCCGCAGGGTAGCTGGAGGCTCACACAGGGTAGCACAGGTGAAAGTACCTGGCAGAGGAGGCCATGTCTACACACGCAGAAGATCATTATCAGGCATGATTGAGAAGTGCCCCAACCGCTCTCTGTCCCCAGATACCTTCTTCACCTGCAGCCAATCCCTGTCGTCCGCATCTAGCCTTAGATCTAGCCTCCGGGTTAGCGATGTTTAGAGCAGTGGATACAACCCAGGTTTCCGTGGGGACAGAGACAGGGGATGACACACACAGGCCCTCCCCCCACCACCCACACGTGCCAGCGTGACCTGTAGGCAGCTGGGCACCCGGAGGCGGCACAGCTAGGAGGGAGGAGGAGCTGCAGGGCCTCCCAGGGCAAGGCAGGGGAGAGGGCAGCCAGCTGCCCTGAGGCTTCCTGGGCAGCAGGAGTGAGGGATGCTGGCTCAGGTGCCCTGGGGACCTGAGAGTGACCAGTGGGGCAAGGAGGGCTGGGAGGAGACCCGGCAAGTCCACAGCCAGCTTTGCTTGTTGCGGCCTGCCCAGTGGCAAGGACCCAGGACCCGGAGCCTGACAGATGGGACTCGGTGCACCTGTGGGCACATTCCTTAGCCTCTCTGAACACCATGTTGTCATTATAACGTGGAGATAGGACAGTTCCCTTTGGGAACCATTAAAGATTAAAATCATATATTGATATATAAAAGCAGACCAATTGTCTATAATTTTGTTGTGGTCTTAGCACAGGCAGCCTGCCTATATATTTTTTAATCCCCCCATCCAAGTGCACCCCCCCTTGCTGCATCCTGTCCCTCCAGCCCGGAAGGGAGGGCAGTAGAAAGGACACGGGCCACGAGTCGGAAAACCTGGATTCGAATCCCGCCTTTGGCCCGGCTGAAGGACAGTGTACACGTCTCCTCCTCACCCAGAGCCTCAGGTCTAAGGGAAACAGAGAGATGACAATCGCTAGCTCGTGTGGTTGCCACGAGAGTGACAGGAAACAACATGCCAGCAATAATAGCTCACATCTGTCCAGCACTTCCCAGCGTGCCAGGCACTGTTAAGGGCTCCACGAGCACTATTCCAAGAGACCTCCACTGCAACCTTGTAATTCTCCCTCCTTCTACAGACGCGGAAACGGAGGCTCAAAGAGGTTAAGCAATGTGGCCAGAGGCCGCCCAGCTTGTACGTGGCAAAGCGTGGGTTTGCATCCAAGAGGCCACTGGGGCATGGGACCTGAGCACGTGCGTGCTGGAAGGAGCCTCACAGCACACCCCATAACCACCCGCTGACAGCCGAGGAGCCTGAGACCGTGCCCCCACACTGCGCCACAAATCAAGTCTCCCCTTCACCGTGACCTGCGTGTGCTTTTCCAGACGCTTCCTGCGCCTGGTGGGTCTTCACCACGTCTTCACGCGGTTCGCAGAGCAAGCACCGCCCCTCCCGAGGGTGCACTGAGACCCAGGCCCACGCGGCCAGTCTGCAGCTGAGCTGGGCTCCGGCCCCCAGTGCAGGCTCCCTCCTGCGAAGCGTGTGCACGTGCTCTTGTGGGGCTGGGGGCCTTTGATGCTGGGGGGCGGGGGGCGAGTGGGTGTGAGTGTTCCCGAGACTTCTCTGCATTTCTGAAAGCATCCAGTTATGACCCTTGACACCTAATGAGACAAGGAGTTTCTTCTCTTCCCACGGAGATCAGCCCGAGGTGGGGCTTTGCACCTGGCTACAGCTACGTTCCTGCCATGCCCATCCCGGTGCCAGGCGTAGCCTAGGTGGCACAGGGGGTGGCTCACACTGCTGGTTGACCACTCAATTTTCATTCAGATTTTTGTTCAGATAGCAAGTGATGAAAGTGACTGGTCTAAATCAGTCACGGCAGTCTGTTTCCTCTTTGCCGGTGATTGGCCTAGGGGTGGCCAAATGACCCAGTTCCAACGAACAAGAGGGAAAGGAAGTCAAGTGGGAACCTCCTAAATAAAAAGGCACATTAGGAGAGAACCCTTTTGCCCTCCCTCTTCCAACTTCACCTTCCTTCCTGCTGCCGATGCCCTTAGATACAGATATGATGCCTGGAGCCATGGCAACTATCTTGGGCAATGAGGCAATATCTGCTGAGGATGGCACAGCAGGAGGATAGAGAGCCTGGCCCCCCACTGACATAGTGGAGTTGCTGTACCATCCTTGGAGCTACCTGCCTTGGCAACTAAGATCGTGCGTGTGCTGGCTATGCCACTGTCTGTCTGGTATTAAGTTACTTGAAGCCAGAACATCGTAACTGATAAAAGATATAATAATAATAAAGGAGTCTGCTTTATGAAGTAGTATATATGTTTTACATATAGAGAAGCTAAGGTTCAGAGAGGACACTGAACTTACCCTTTTTAAACAGCCATCCCTAGCAAGTAAAAGAAATGCGATTCGGACACAGATCCATCTGACTCCCGGGTCTATGCGCCAAGCCACCACACAGCTGTGCCCTCGGAGGGTGCCCGGTTCCCCTGTAAGGACAGAGAAAATGGTGATTTCTCCTCCTCTTCTAGATCTGGCTCTAAACTACCCTATTTCAAAATACTCAGTGAACGTCCATGCTGGGATACGTCTGGTCAGACGTGTTTGGAGTTGGAAAACCAGAGATGAAAGGGCTGGGCCTGTGTCGGATGAGTCCTGCCCGTCGAAGCCTTGTGCTACCTCTAGGGGTGCAGGACGGTCACCCGGGAAGCCGGAGTGAGCAGCACCGGAGAGAACACATCTCCACGCTCTCCTGTCTGCATCCTCCAAAGCCAGTTCAGGCGTCCCTTCTTCCAGGAAGCTCGCCCTGACTGTCCCGGGCAAACTGCCCCCCAGGGCATAGGTTTACACACTTCTTATCACGAGCAGATTCTTTTCAGATGCTTGTGTGCCTGTGTGCCCCTCGGGGACTGAGCTCGAGCCCTGGAAGGCCACACCCCGTCCCAGGCCCAGCACGGTTCTGAGTGTGAAGCGGAGTGCGGGAAGTGCTTGCTGGTGGCCCTGACATTGTGCTTTGTAAGGACGGTAAACCAAGCCCTGCAAGGACAGCTCCCGGGTCAGATCAGCCCCCATTGCCACGCACACCCCGAGGCCTCAACACGAACCCTCACCCACCACAGGGAGCTTCTTCCTTCTCGTGCAACACGGGGAAGCTGACTCCGGCCATCACAAAAGCCGGCGGCGAGGGCGTGACGCTGCTGCAGCGTGGGCACGGAGAGGCGGGGAGCGGCTTCCCTGAGAGGAGCCAGCCCAGCGGGAGCCAAGGCCAGGAGGTGCCCGAACGTGGGACCCGTGGGACAGCGGGGACTGGCTTCACAGAGCCCCCAGACGCACAGAAATGGCAGCTGCCTTCTCCACTCCAGCCAGGGGACGCCGCCTTGACACAGCGCCGAGGAATGTTCCAGAAGCTCGCGTGCCCTTTCCCTCTGGCCCTGCTCTTCCCCGGAACACAGCGGCTTGTGCTGGCGGCGCTTGGGCCTAGAGGTTGCTTGAGCGAGCCGGGAGCCCACAGCTTCGGGGGCTGCCCTCCGCGGCTGCTCTCCGCGGGTATTTTTAGCGCATTTAATCTGGCAGCGCCGAGCACTTTTGATTTCACAATGATTAGTTAGAGCTTGTGTGCGCGCTGTTTTTCTTCTTACCGCCCGCCTGTCTCCCCCAAGGGGACTGGGTGTTGTTTTGACTTTTATGTGCTACAATAAAAACTTTCATTGTAGCAAAATGTTTGCTCGTCAAAATTAGCTTGGTTAATTCCAAAGAATTGTTTCATCTTGGCTCCGCAGGCACCGGGGATCTTTTTTACAAGACGAATTGGCCACCAGCCAGCCATCTCCGGGACAATCCCTCTGTAGCGCTCATCCCCCTGGAATTTACCTTCACGGAGGAGAGACCTGCCTGCGCTCTGCAAGGGGAAGCCGCGTGCGCGGCCGAGGAGCGTGGTTGGCGGTGTTGGTGTGGGATTGCCCACGCGAAAGAAAGCCTCCCCGGAGAAAGACACACATGGCACCATGCAGGGCTGGGCGGCACACACACGGCACTCACGGCACACACCCAGTGAAGTCACACTCGGGGGCACACACAGACGCTCGCTCACAAGCACCCAGACCAGCGGCCAGACACCCTGGGCACGCGACTCGGGGCGCCTGGGGAGATGAGCCGCCAAGGCAGGTCCAGGTGGGGAGCGCTGGAGCCCCCTCCCCGCATCTGCAGGGGCGGCATCCGCAGCCTCGCCCTGCCCAGACCAGCCCCTCCTGCGTCAGCGAGGGGGCAGGCACCACCATCCGACCGGCCGTCTCAGTTTTCCTGGGCCCGGTCTCAAAGGCCCTCCTTGCACGGCCTGAGCCTAGGACCGCCCGACTCCCGCCTGCAGCTCTCCCCTCCCCCTCCCTGCCTGCCCGGGCTGAGACCCCTGTTAGGAGCCACAAGGTCCCACCAAGGCCCGCGGCAGCCCGCAGAGCAGCCCACCCAGATGAGAGGCTGTGGGGCAGGCCTGCGCCAGCCTCAGCGAGTGGGGACAGGGCGGCGGGCAAGGAGGCTCTGAGGACATTCTCCGCAGGGCTGCGTTGCTCTGGCAGGCGGGGCTGCTGCCCGGAGCTGCTTCCCACCAGACCGCCTGGGCGATTAGATGCCGCGCTGCCCTTCCTACTGCCCCTGCCAGCAGCCCCTCACCTCTCCTCCCTGCTTTGTGCTGCGTGAATGGACGCTCAAACAGTGCTGGGAAAGAGCCGAGGTCACTGCCGTCTGCACACCCACCATGCGCCAGGCCCTGTGCCCGCCTCGCCGTGGGCTCCTCCGCCAGCGTCAGCGTCTCTGCCCCATGTTGCGGACGGTCGGGAAGTGATGGCGGTGCCCGGGCGGGGCTCCGCTCAGCCCCATCTCTCTCGTCTCAGAGGTGGAGGACGAGGCGCTGCGCGGCTCAGGGATTTGCCGAGGCCACTGAGCTCGCACCAAGGAAGCAGGATTTGACCTCAGGGCTGCCGCAAAGCCAGGGTGTCAGGTGTGCAGGAGCCACGGCCCTGAAAGCGAGCGCAGGGCCGGCCTCCCACGCCTTGAGACCTGGCTACACTGTGGGGGGTGGAGGGGCAGGCACACTGGATGACGGGGCAGCCGAGGGACACAGTGACAGTGAGGATAGGAAGGCAGGCGAGAGCGGCGTCGAGACAGTAAGCGGCCGATCTGTGTCCCCGCAGCTGAGACACAAGGGACACCTCTGCAAAGCAGACTCCCTGATGACTCCACTCTTCTCTCTCCCCACCTCACGCTGCCCGCGTGGAGGAAAGGGACCGTCACTATCTGGAGGGAAACTTGGCCTTCTGGCCACATATTCATTCCCTAACTTCTCATCAGGCGCCCGCCCTGGGCCAGGCAGGGGGCGGACAGCAGGGCACAACCCGGAGCTCGTGCCCTCCTGGAGCTGGCAGGAGGGACACCCGGCCACGGACACACGGTAAGGCCCAGCGACGACGGGCAACAGAGAAGAGACACACAGCTCCTGCGCGGTGGCAGGTGGGGACAGGCAGGGCCTTCAGGCGGAGGAGGGCTGGGGCACGGGCATGGGGCAGGAGGGCTGGGGTGGGAGCCGGGGTGTCTGGGGAGGGCCGGGGCATCGGAGCACATGAGGGCCAAGGCCGGGGCGGGCCTGGCAGGCGCTAGGCAGTCACTGTGGCAGTCACGCTGGGCGAGCGCAGGGGAAGTGGGGCATGAGGCTGGGGAGGTGGCCAGAGGCCAGGTCTTGTGAGTCTTCGTGGGGCACTGTCGGCCTTGCGAGGTCAGCCGCCACCGTAGGCACCAGGCAGGCACCCGAACGACAGGAAGTTGGGAGTGAACGTGCGGCCCGCGGGCCGCCAGCAGACACACAACGCCCTGCAGAGCATCCGGCCGCTGTTCAGCTGCTGCTCTTCAGTCTTCTGTGGCCAGAACTTTCGGTTCCCTGGCTGAGAGACTGAGCCCTCCTTCTCAGTGCCCGTTAGGCAAGGGATAGGCAGGAGCTGCTGGCAAACGCTTCCCGCACTGCTGTGTGCCGGCCAGGGTCGAGGGCTGGGACAAGGCTCGGGCCCAGGACCGGGCTCACTAGAGGGACATGGCATGCAGTCCCACGGCTTCCCTTGCCCAGCTGTGTGGCCTTGAGTAAATGGCTTGCCCTCTCTGAGCCTCAGATTTCTCCACGGTCAAATAGAGACGCTTCACTGCACAGCCAGGAGCGTCAAATGAGCAACAGAAGTCAACAGAAGTCATCGTAAAATGTGAGAATCCTGCACATCTGGAAGGCTTTATTTGAAAATCATTTCTCCCCTCTGGCTCAAGACAGGGTGTGCCTGGCATGTAGGGAAAGGAGACGCTTCCCTGAGCAGGGACCTGCCCCCCCCCCCCCCGTTCTCCCCTCTCTGGCCAGCCTCCTCCGGGCTCTGCCGCTGGAACGCTGCCTGAACGGCTCTGCCCCACGGCCCGCCCCCGGTCTCGGCTGAGGCGTGTGCTCCTGCTGTCTCCAGGCCCAGAGCCGCGGCCTCCGAGTGGCACCTGAGGTCTCCCCGTGCAGACACGGAGGTCCCGGCCAGGGGGTCCCCGTGCCCCCAGCCCTCGCCTCCGCCCCCCACACCTGCTGCAGCTGTGGTCAGTCTTCCCGCCTGCATTCAGCATCTACTTTCGTAAAAGCCGATGATTTTTAGTCGATGTTGCTCACTCACCTCCTTTGAGCCCCTGAGGGTGTATCAGCGGCACGCGGTGAGACAGTGAAGGGGACGGCTGGGGAACAACTAGTGCGGACAGTCAAGGAATTCTGAGGACCCGAAATGCATTTCTCCAAAACAGACAAAAAGACTTGGCTGGTGAGCAAGTGAGAGTGTGGCACCGTCACCCCTGGGGGCCTGTGGCTGGGCCCACAGCGCAGGCCGCCGTCTCAGGAGGAGCGCTCCGAGGGGCAGGGCAGGGCCCACCTTGGCCTCTGCCTCCACGCTGGCCCGGCCCGCGCCCCGGCTGGTGCCCTCCCACTCGCCCGGCTCTCCGGCCCTCTGCGGCAGCCCTGGCCGCTCAGGGGTGCAGCCAGGTTCCGGGGCAGCAAAGCGGCACAGACCGGGCAAGCAGTGGAAGGCCTAAGGGCTTGTGGGGGTGGGGGTGGTCTAAGTGCTTTTCTGAGTCCCAAGGCCCAGGAACCAGGAGCGCTGAGGTCCAAGGGCAGGAGAAGACGGGCATCCTAGCTCAAGCAGAGAGCAAACCGCGCTTTCTCCGCCTGTCTGTGCTAGCCAGGCCCTCTGCAGGCCGGATCATGCGCACCTGCGTTGGCAGGGCATTGTCTTTACTCGCCGGCTGACTCGAATGCCAACCTCTTCCTGAAACACCCCACGGACACCCCCAGTAATTTAGCCCAGTCGACCATCACAGCACCTTACCCAAGCTCCCCAAGGTGGCCACTGGCAAAGCTGCAAGTGGAGCCCGGCAGGCCAGCAGTGCTCACAGCCACGCCGCCGCCCGTGCGTGTGCAGAAGCGGTCAGGAGAAGGGCTGAGCTAGGCCTGCAAACCACCTGTGCCTGAGCTTGGCTGGGCTGCCCTGCCACCTGCTCTGCCCCGTCTTTGACACCTCGTCCAGGTTAGTGATCCCAAGCAGAACCCTAGACCTCTGGCTCGCCACCTGCCAAGGCAGGGGTCCACTTTTCCTGGGCTCACCTTCCTCCAAGCTGGTGAGCAGCCCCTTGTCTTCCCACCTGCCTTGCTCACCTGGCCTGGCTTGCCCTGCAGCTCTCCTGTCCTCTGAGCCTTCTGGTCATACTGAGCTCCTGCCAGACCCCCAGGTAGCGGATCTCTGATCATGGGGCCAAGCACACTTCAAGTTCTGGGAGCCTCTGGCCCCTTTTCCAGGCTTGTCGGGGCTCCTTTTCCCCGGCTGGTCCTGCACTCTGCCTTCCTAAAATCAGGGGCCCCTGTCTACAAGGGTCCAGCTCTCCTTCTCTTCTGAAGCTCTGGGCCACTTTTCCGCAGCCCAGCCCTTGCCTCCCTTCAGTGCCAGTCCTCCCATGGCCACAGTCAGGCCGAACCGCGGTGCCCTGGTCCGCCCCGCCCTCCTGAGCAAGCACACAGGGAAGGAAGCCGTGCGGATGCGGCAGCTGCTGCAGCTGCCTCCTGGGCCTCCCGTGTCCTGCACAGCTGGGCCCAGGTCGGGCTGACCCAGAGCCGCACTGCCAGCTCAGCCAGGCGCTTGACGGCCAAGGACATCTGGCAGGGCGGACAAGAGGGGCTCCCTCCGCACATTCCGGGGGGGCGTGGGGTGGGGGCGGACAAACCGCGCACTGGAGGCCTCCTTCAGGTCCTGCTCTGTGGCCTTGGGCGGCCTACCCAATCCGTGTCCCGGCTTCACCCTCTGTAAGTAGGGGACACAGCAGACATCTCCAGGGCAGCTGTGAGGGCGACGACAGCCTCGCCGCTTGGCGGATGCGGGAGGGACGCTCGGAGGCCTCCCGGCCCCAGCGCAGGATTCCGTGGACACCGGGAGGGGGTCTGTGGCCAGGCTGCCTCAGGTGAGCAACCCGTTGCCCGGAAAACCGGGAGACAAGCGGTCACTTGCCATTGTCGTTTGAGGCATTCTTGAAGAGTAATCTCTGCTTCATCCCCAGATGCCTCCTCCCATGTCGGAGTTGGGCAGGGTGCCATCGTAGCGTCCCTTGGAGTGAGCACTGTCCTATCCAGGCATCACGGCATGTGGCACCAGGTGGGAGGGAGGCAGGAGGCTGGGAGGCGGGTCAGGCACAAGGGGGTCTGAGCTCGGCTTGGAGGACAGGCCTCCCCAGCTCCCTGGGGGGCTGAAGGCCAGCTTGGGGTGGCCGCAGTGGCATTCCCATCCCTCCTATGTGCAATACTTGGCTGTTCACAAAGACTGTTTTCACCCCTTCTCTTCTCAACCCTCTCGCCCCGGGAGATAGGCCTATTTAGCGCCATTCCACAGATGAGAAACTCGGCGCCAGGGAGATCAGGGGCAGATCCCGGCCTGGACCCAGCTCCAGCTGCAAGCCCAGCGCCTGTCCCGTCGCACTGCCCGCGGCCACACCCACTGAGCCGCTGCCACCAGCAGCCCGAGCCCACTGCCACTGCCTCACCCTAGCGGGCTGGCTTGAGGGGGTTCGAAGGCCCTAGGCTAGCAACCGTGTGTCCACACCACCGGTAGTGAGGACTGTCCAGGTCCACGGAAGAGCACACATCCCTGGGGAAGGCCCTGGTGCTGAAGGGGAGATGAGACACGCAGTGAGCGGTCCAACTCCGGCCTCCTCCCAGCCCTCTCTTCCCCCAGGAGCCTCGCGTATTTTCCAGGAGACGAGTGGCAAGTGCCTTCTCAGAGCGATGTCCCCAGCCTGGCAGCAGGGCAGGAGGAGAGCCCACAGTGAGTAAGCCACGTCGCCAGACAGGACGCTGGGGTGTGAGACTGCTGGCCTCGCCCCAGCTGGGGGTCCTCTGGCCCACGGAAATGGCCACCTGCTTGCTCCCCCTCCCCTCTGCGTGCCTGGCCTGTGCTGGGCGTGTCCCTTCCGACACCTGCAGCAGGAGCTGCAGAATGGGACAGGGAGCAAAGAAGGCCAGGCCAGGCACGCAGA
This sequence comes from Microcebus murinus, assembly GCF_040939455.1. Taxonomy (NCBI): domain Eukaryota; kingdom Metazoa; phylum Chordata; class Mammalia; order Primates; family Cheirogaleidae; genus Microcebus; species Microcebus murinus. The sequence goes on from NC_134109.1 coordinate 105,317,387, forward strand.
GCAGCCCGGTGCCCAGCCCTGGAGAAAGCGCAGGGCCTCCGAGGACAGGCCCCTGCTGGCCAAGCACGTTGACCCCAGGGGCACCTCCCGGGTGAGCTTCGGTGGCTCCTGCGAGTGTCCGGCCTTGTGGGCTTGTCCGTCATGTCTGCCTGTGAGGGGGGCCCCAGTCTCCAGGAGCCCCACGGCTTTGGGACGCAGGCGGTCTTCCCGAGGAGGGGGGGGGACACCCTCTGCTCAGCGCGAAGGCCTCGTCGCGAGACCCGAACGGACAAGTCCAGCCCCAGGCAGGGCACAGTGCAGAGGGCAGCCACCACGCTGCACGGTGGTGCTGTCACGGTGCGTTCCCAGGTGTGACACACGGGGAGAGGTCAGCTGTCAGAGGAAGCCCTGAGGTTTCTCAAGGAATGGGGACTGTAGATTCTTCTGGGGGACAGGGGCTGTGTGTGTCTCACTCATCCCCCAACACCTACCACAGTACGTGGGATGCGTTGGGCCATACCATCACCTAGCTGTGTGACCCTGGGTAAGTTACTAAACCTCTCTGTGCTTCAGACGCGTCTTCTGTGAAATGGAGCTGGTCCTGGGGTTGTGAAAGCACCTGGTATGCTCTCCTCACCAGCGTGTCTCGCGCCCACAGAGCAGTAGGAAGCTGGACGGCTGGCACCTGGGGTCCTCCTGGCTCACTGGCCAGCGGAGAAGAGGCTTCCGATCATAGAAATCAGAACCGTCATCGAAAGAGAAGGTGAAAGGCACCGGCAAGCCCGAACCCCGCAGAATGCTGTCCGCCGAGAACACCTGGCGAAAGCGCCCGTTGTTTCCTCTGAGCAGCGGTTCTCTGAGGGCCACTGGAACACCTCCCCGAGAAACACGGGGGACAGCAGTCCTCGTGCCGGGCTTTGACGGCTGCTCCAGACGAGGGGCTCACAGAGCCCGTTCCATCCGATGCCAAAGGTGCAGGGCGTCCGAGCCACAGACGTCTATTTCCGAATGGCTTCTAATTTTTGGTGTAGAAAAATACTGCACTCTGTCATTAAAAAAAAAAAAGAGAGACTTAGCATAGAAGCATAGTGCCTAACATATGCTAAGTGCTCAGCAAATGGCAACTGTGATAAGAATTATTATTTATGTATTATAAATGCTACTATTATTTATAAATATATTATAAATGCCATATTTATAATTAGAATATTATTGCCACTCAATAAGAAATGAATGCTGCTACCGGAAGAGTGGAAGGAACAACAGAACAATAAAATTTGTTATTTTAGACCAGAGAGTGGGGGCTCAGAGGGGAAAGGTGGCAGGATGAGGCCGGCCAAGGTGACGCAGGCGGCGAGGCTGGAGCTGGGACCAGCATCTATCTGCCGGCCCAGCAGGACCACGGCTCCGGCTCCACCAAAGGATGGTTCCGCCACCCTGCCCGTGCGGTGTCTGGGAGAAGGTGACTCCTGCCAGGGGCGCCAGCACCTTCCTCTTGGCTCTGGGAGCCTCCCTGGAGGCCAGTCTGCGTCAACGCAGCGCTGAGGCCTGGAGCAGCCACACCAGCTGCTGGCCACCCTGCCAGGACCGCATCGCCAGGGCTGGCAGACCGCCCCTTGCTTACAGAGGGGACAGTTACTTGCTTTGGGTCCCCAACTCGCAAGGGGCAGCAGCCCGTGGGGCTATGGCCACCAGGGAGAGTGGCCGCCTGGAGCCCCGACGCGGGACTGTGGCTACTCTCCTGGCAGGGGTGAGCCTGGTCGCGCGCTCACTCTGCCTGGATGAGCACCGTCACGTTGGAGCGGGAGAAAGTTTAAGTCCTAGAGACAGTTTTGCTTTTCTGTTGGGCACCAGGGACAGGGAAAGTGTAGAGAGAGGGGTGTTCAAAACCTATTTTGTTTGTATACTTAGCAGGGGGGCGACAGATACAGACACCACGGGGTTTGAAACGGGGCAGCCCACCTGCTAGCCGCTTGCGTGTGGGAGGTGCATGATGCTCTCTGAGCCTCAGTTGCCTCATCTGTAAAATGGGCATAGTTAGGAGCTGCCTCCTGGAGCTAGGTGAGGCTGGGCTTGAGATGCTGCTCTCAGCACAGACCGCAGCCCCAGTCCCGGTGGGAGGGGCAGCTGCTGTCATTCTGTCCGCCTGGTGAAACGTCTGAAAGGACAGCCGCCAAAACGTGAGGGGCCAGGGAGGTTATCGCTGAGGGGCAGGATTTCAGTGACTCTAATTCCTTTTCTTCTTTGCATTTTCTTTTCGCTTATCTGGATTTCCCAAATATTCCACGATGTTCCTGAATTCATTGTGTCATCTGAAAACGACAATAAAGCGAAAAACAAGCCCTAGGCCTGCCGTGGTGCGTGGCCGCCTGGGTGCTGGGGGAGGGGAGGGCAGCAGCAGAGCTGGGGCCTGAGCTGAGGCAGAAGGCGACGCCCCTCCCCTGCGTAAGGACCCCTCACCCCGCGGGCGGGCCCAGCTCTAGCTCTGGCTGCGCCAGGCTCAGACAATGGGAACACACAATCATTCATTATAACTCAATTACAGTGATTAAAGCTGGTGGCATGCAGAGGCAGGAGGGAGTGTTGCCAACAAAATTTACACTCCGTGTCATCAGCGAGAGATAACAGCAGCTGACGCGGCCAATCGCCTCCCCTGCCATCTGCTCAGCGCTGGGGCGCCCCGGGGTGAGAGCCACTGCCTCGCTGAGGGCGGACCACGGCGGGAGCCTCAGGGATGGGCTGCCCCGGCCAGGACCACCCCCTGCAGAATGGCCCCCAAAACGCAGCATCTGGAATACGAGTGCAGGGAGGCAGAGAGGCTGCTGTTCCGGGTTGTGCCAACCGTGGCAGAGGGTGGGATTGTGACATCTGGTTTTCACCCCCATGTTTCAGATGAGGAAACCGAGGCCCACGTGCACAAAGGGTCACATACGGTAAGCCTGGGACACGACCTAAATGCAGGCCTGCTCTGGCTCCCCTCGGGAAGTTGGGACCACTCTGACGCAGGGAGATGGAAGGGGCCAGGCTGAGACCTGAGACCCTGGGGACCCAGAAGGAGTTAAGGGTGGTGGCAGGAGGGCCTGTGGGGATGGGGATAGTGCAGGAGGCACTAGGCACAGGGCAGGGCTGCCGGGGAGTGTGGGGGGTGGGGAGTGGATGGCCATCCATTGGCAGGCAGCAGACCCAGGCACAGGTTGGCCTTGCTCACGGTGACCAAGGGTGACTTGGGGGGAGAGGTGGAGGCAGAAGTCCATGGCTGCGGTAGGCTGGGGAGGGCAGAGCTGCCTTCCAAGGGGGCAGCAATGACAGAACACTGGGCTCCCATCTTGGTCAGCCACAGGAAGCAGGGCACCTGCGCTGGACCAGCAGGTGCAGCTGGCCCCCCATGTGGGAAGGTCCCCCCATGTGGGAAGGTCCCCCCATGTGGGAAGGTCCCCCATGTGGGAAGGTCTCCTATGTGGGAAGGCCCTCCATGTGGGAAGGTCCCCTTCTGAGCCCTGCTGATAGTGCTGGGGGAGGCAGAGGGGCTGGGATGTGGCAGGTAAAAGCAGGGCTCTGACTCCTCTTCCCCTGATTATTCCGCCATCTATTGGCCCAGTACACGTTTCTAGCTGGGCCAGGCTCTGAGGCCACAGTCACCATGCTGCCGGCTGCCTGGGACCCTCCCTCTGCCAGCCCTGTGGGATGCCACATGTGGAATTTGCTTCCTAAAGCTCCTTCCTTAAACACTGACAGTTGTCAATGGCTCTTTGGTCCCCCAGAGTACGTTTCACCTTTCACCTTCCCTCCGGGCCCTTTGGCCAGCTGCCCTCTCTATGGCCTTCGTCATCTCACTCATCCTTCAGAGCCCAGCTCAGACTCACCAACTCCAGGAAGCCATCCTGCCCGAGGACCGGTGGGTGCCCATCCTTTGGGGCCCCGTCTCTACCCCACCCCCATGCTAGTTGTACCCTGGGAGCACTGACCACGCAGTGTTGGGGTCCTCTCGGGACAGGACTGTGCCCGCCCTCCCCTGGCAACAGCTGGGCGCAAGGTTTGGGGCCTGTTCACCTCTGAAGTCTGAGCCCTGCACACGGGTCTCCTGCCCTTCGTGCTGACGGGATAGGCACCGAATGGGCGCGTCTGGGAGGCCCGACAGGAGCTGGCGCAACAGCCGCCTCATGGGCACCGGCTCAGGGGAGGACAGAATGGAGCCTGCAGGTAGGGGCAGAGGTCGGGGTCCACAGAGTGAGGAGCAAGGGAGGCATGGTCAAGGGACGGAAGCCACCTCCCCCGTTTAGGCCTCTCCCCACATCCATTTGGGGAACCTCGGTTCATGCCCACCTGCCCCACCGCGTGCTCACCGCTCTGGCCTCCAGGCAGGTGCACAGGGCAGGCTGAGGCCAGAGTCGGGAGGACGGAGGCGAGAGGGAAGAGGGCTGCAGACTCCTCTCCCTGCACACACAGGCCAGGCCGCCTAGACGCTGGGATGTAACCCGCTGGTGACATCGGGGACAGCTGAGATCCAGGCAGGACCGCACCGCCGCCTGAGCTGTGCAGCCCCTGGAATTCCCCACGACGAACTGAAAGAGGAAGCTGAGACGGCGTGGCCCGGGATGGGTGGGGAGGTTTGAGGCCCCAGAAACACTCAGGGTCAAGAAACCTGGGTTTTAGTTTCAGTCTTGACTCCAAGCTGTGTGAAGTTACTCGTTCCTTCATTCTGGGAATGGCCCTTGGCACTGGGGAGACAGAGGGACCAAGGCTGGCAGGGGTCCTGTCTCCATGGAACTTTTATTCTAAGTCACTGTGCTCTCTGGGCCTCAGTTTCCCCATCAGTAAGGAAGATGTTGAACTAGATCGGGGTTTCCCGAGCTGTGGCGTGGGGGAGGGTTTTGTAAGACGATGAGGCATTAATCACCACCGGCCCACAGAGCAGGAAAGGTACCCTCGTGCCAACTCCCGTCAGCCACTCCACTCAGGTCAGGGAGCAAGTTCCGTGTGGGTGCTATTGGGCCCACACAGCTCCCGAACACTGGGTCACTGCCCTCTCTTAGCAAAGAGGGAGCGAGAAGGACTCGAGATCCAGACGGAATTATTTTCCTTGCATTTGTTAGGTTGCAGATTTTAAAATTTAAGGTGACACTGGTTTTTCATTTAAGATAATGATATAAAGTTTTCTTTTTAAATACTTAGATCTAGGCTTTAAAAAGTTAATTAATTAATTATTTTTTTAATCTGTTAAGTAAGTCACAGACTGGTGGGTTCCAGACTAGGGCAAATATTATAAGATGATAATTTACAATATGACTGCAGTTCTCTGATTCTGTGGGCCCAGGTAGCACTGCCCATGCTCAGGGTAGGACTCAGAGGCCTGAACACCTGCGCCTCCTGGAACTGGGCCAACAGGGCCAGAGGAGGGTGCCTCACCCTGATAAAAAGGTGACGAGTTAAGTGGCAGAGTCTTGGGTAACATCTTCCCTCGGGGCTTCCCAGGGACTAGGGAGTATGAACCCCAAACAAGCTTGAATGCAAATTACTTTCGTTGACCAACAAGCTGATCTACATGGTACACGCACAGCCCTTGGCAGCAGCTGGCAAACCGTGCTCTGCACAGAAGGGTGACCTCTCCATGCAGTGCTCAGGGAGGTGCCTCCGCCCTGTGTGCTCCCTCCGTCCCTCTGCCTGCTGACCCTCCTGCACCCTGTGGGGAGACACCAGAAGTCCTCTGAGGAGTACCCCAGCCCCAGCACAAGGGATCTCCCAACCCTTCATGCCCCGGCGGGAGCAAACCATCTCAGCACTGCAGAGGGGCACTCTGCTCAGGGACCAGTGTGTCTAAAATGCCTTCCCTTCTCTCAACCTACAACTCTAGTTTATCCTTAAACCCCCAGTCAAATGTGCAGCCTTCATGCATACGTCCCCTTTTGACCCTTCTAAAAGTTGCCTGTTTTCCTCTCCTGAGGACCCCCACAACATGCTGTCCAGACCACTAATTAGGAATTACACTGCTTTATAATTGTTGGGGTTTTTCCCACTAACAAGTGCGTTCTGCGAGGGCATGAACCACTTACCTTTGTATCCCATGCCTCTAGTCTCCGACGCTGGGTCTGCTCTGTCCGTATCTACTGAATTCAGGCACGGGTGCATAGGCTTGGCTTAAAGTTATGACCTCGTGTTCAGATTCTATTCACTCTACCTCTCCATTTAAGGAGAGAAAACTTTTCATTGAAAGCATCGTTCCTTTAGGCATTCAGTAACAATTTACCAAGCACCCATCGGGTGGCAGGTGCTCTGTTAGAAGCCAGGAACACAGAAGTGAACCAAACTTGATCTCTGCCCTCAGGAAATTCACGGCCAGGTGGTTGGAGAAATGAGGCAAGCAGCAATTGGAGAACAACAAGGGAAGGGTTTGAAAATGATCTTCACTTAGGTATAAGCCACCCAGAATTTGATCTGTTCTGAAAGGAGATTTACATAGAAAATCAATGAGGTTAAGTAAAAAAAATGTGTAACCCTAACTTTAAACTAGTAGTACCAGAAGACTTCATAATGTTAACAAATACATAAACACATATACACATTCTTAGCTCTGCTGCTATACTGAAAAGTCCTAAAAGCAACAGCCATTCCGTTAGCATTGAACACCCCTGGCATCCAGATTATGGTCTCTAAACACCACTTCCCACTAAAAGGAACCAGGGTTGGCTGGAGAAATGGCTGACTCCATGTCTAGGACAGAAAATGTACAAGATGAGCCAAGAATATCATCTTTTACCAGAAAGCAGTGAAGCTATCAAAGACTGCTAGAGTCATATCTAAAAGACTCAGGAGACATCTTCAAGTGGACCCCCAAATAGGGTGATCTGAGAAGCAATAGGAATAACTCCACTTGACTGAAACATATCAAATATATTTAAATCCACACACTCAAATGATACTTTAAGAAGAAAACCTCACTGGTCAACTTATTAGGATATTAAGGAATTAGATTTTTATTTTGAAAACTGGCAAATAAAGCAAACAAATCAAGCATTTATCCTGCATTTCTTATGCAAAGTGTACTTAAGATGGTTGATGAGAGGCAGTTTCCCTCTGTAGCAATATTTAAGCAAATAGATAGAGAAGTGATATTTAGACTGTCATCCTTTTGTAGCCCCTAATAATAATAAAACTACACAATGGCCATCAGTGACTTGCCAACACACAAAAGGAGAAATATCTAGCTATTATGTGTTTCATAATGAATCTCTGAAGTAGTCTTGCTGCCAAAAGCAAGCCTGGATCTAAAAAAGCTCCAAGATTAACTACAATTTAGCAATCAGTGAAATTCAGGCTATGTGAGGCTCTAAAAAACAAATAATTTAGTTTCTTCAATAAATAAATTTGTGTGTGTGTATGAGAAAGAAAATGAGATATGAAGGGGGAACCTAAAAGATGTATCAATTATACTTGTTCTGTATGGACCTTGTTGGATTCTAATTCAAATAAATATACTTTATAAAAACTTCTGATGCAATTGGGGAACTTTGAATACAGATTGGATATTTGATGATATCAGAAATTATTATCAGTTTTTTAGGTGGTTTAGTAGTATTGGGGTTACATTTTTAAAATAAATTCTATTGGCTGGGCACAATGGCTTATGCTTATAATCTCAACAATTTGGGAGGCTGAGGTGGGAGGATAGTTTGACGTCAGGAGTTTGTAACCAGCCTGGGCAATATAGTGAGACCCCATCTCTAAAAAAAATTTTTTTTAATTAGCTGGACATGGAGCCCAGGAGTTTGAAGCTGCAATGAACTATGATTCCACCACTGCACTCCAGTCTGGGTGGTGGAGTGAGACGTTATCTAAAAAAAAAAAAAATAGATCTTACCTTTTTGGTTTTTTAAAAATATTTATATATTGTTATTATTTATTTCAAAATATTAGGGGGTACAAGTGTTTTGTTACATGGACACTTTGTATAATGCTTCAGTTGGGGCTTTTCATGTGCCCATCACCAGAATAGTGTTCACTGTATCTGATAGGTAAGTTTTTACCCTTCACCCACTCCTAACCTCCTCTCTTCTTGGTTCCCAATGTCTTTTACATCTCTTCATGCCTGTGTATTTCCATTGTTTAGCTTCCAATTATTAGAGGGTACATGTGGTGTTTTGTTTTCCATTCCTGAGATACTTCACTTAGGGTAATGGTCTCCAATTTCATCCAAGTTGCTGCAAAGGACATTATTTCGTTCCTTTTTATGGCTAAGTAGTACTCCATGGTATATAAATACCACATTTTCTTTACCCATTCATGAATTGATGGGCATTTAGGTTGATTCCACATCTTTGCAATTATGAATTGTGCTGCAACAAACATTCTAGTGCAGGAGTCTTTTTGATAAAATTACTTCTTTTTCTTTGGGTAGATACCCAGTAGTGGGATTGCTGGACTGAATGGTAGGTCTCCTTTTAGTTCTCTGAGAAATCTCCTTACTGTTTTCCATAGATGTTGTACTAATTTGCAATCCCACCCGCAGTGCAAAAGCTCTCTGCATCCACACCGGCATCTTTTTAAAAATAGTAACGTATTTACTAATTCAATGATGAAATGTCTGGAATTTGCTGCAATTTACTCCAGTGGTGGTGGATGGGTGGAAATGAGCAGGGTGTGGATAAACCGAGATTTTTGGCTCTGCGTTGGTAACGGCTGAAGCTGGATGATGGGCACATGGAGATTCATTACTCTGTTCTCTCCGCTTTTGCATTTGCTTGGCATTTTTCATAATGAAAAGCTAAACAAATCTAACCTATGCTGCCTCTGCATGCGACAGCTGCCCCTGCACACTCAGAAAATCATGAGGCCCACAAAATGCCCAGGCCGGAGAGGACCAAGATTACCTCAAGCATCACTTGAAGGACGAGAGGTTGTGGGCTTGAGAGGCCCAGGGATGCGACTCGGTGCCCTCTGTGCTCTGCACCCTGCCACTGAGTGTGTGCGTCCCCACCCCGGCCCCGCGTTTGGTCACCAGAAACTGCCGGAGGGGCGAGTCCTGAAGTCCGGATCTTTCTGACTTTTTTTAAAAAAAAATTTTAATTATGAAATATTTCAAACATGTAGCAAAGACAGAAAATAATATGACACTATTAAAGTCTCCACATAGATTTTTTTTTTTTAATGTGAACATTTTAACACTCTCTTCAGACTTTTCTCAAGGCATGTGAGAGGTATGGCTGAACCCCCACAACCCTCACGTCCTTCCCTCCCCACAGATAACCACTATTCTAGTCGTGGTATGAGGTGTTCTGTCTAGTCATTTTTTTGCACTATATGCATATGCTTAAATATTTTTACTATATATATTTTACGATATATATATGCTTAAATATAGAATTGTTTTGTGGATTTATATTTAACATAAATAGTATCATGCCATGTATTTCCTTTCGCAACTTGCTCTTTTCACATAACTTTGTGTTTTTGAAATCTATCCAAGTTGATACATAAAGATCTAGCATGTGCATTCTAACGCCTATATACAATTTTTTTACAGGAAAATGCATAGGTTTTAAAAAATCCATTCCTTTGTTAATGGACAGATTGTTTTCAATTATTTTTCCTCAAACAAGGATGCAATGAAGATTCCGTCCATGTCTCTGTGTACTTGTGGAAGAGTTTCTCCAGAGAACATGCCTGGAGGCAGACTTACCAGGGTTGTGCTCCTTCTATTTCATGGTTGCCAGACTGCTTGGCAATAGTAACCTGTTAGTAATAGTGATGGTTGCTTGGCAACCACAAATGGTTGAACCAATTCATGCTCCTACTAACAGTGTTTGACAATACTAGTCATTCCCCGCCCTCGTGGAAGCTTCATATTACCAAACTCAAAAACTTGCCAATCCAATGGGAATGAGTTGTTCCACTTCATTTTTATTTGCAAATTTGCGTTTCCCTGATAACTAGTGAGATGGGGCGTTTTCACATGTTTGTTGGCCGTTCCTGCTCCTCTTCTGTGAAAGACCTGTTTCTGTTCTCTGCCCAGTTTCCTCCTGGGTTGTTTGCTTTCATGTACTGATTTAGAAGAATTCATAATATATTCCAGATACCACTGCTTGTTTGTCAGTTGCAGGCATCCCATTTACATTTTTCCATGATTTGTAAATTTATGCCATCTCTTGTTGTACAGGTGCTTTAAATTTTAATATAGTTTAACTGATCTTTCTTTCATTATAGCTTTCGTTTTCTGTATCTTACGCAATAAGGTTATTCTCCAATATCCTAAAAGCTTAAAGACTTCAGCTTCTTGAGGATTTACTTTTGTGTACTGCATGAAGTAGAGATCCCTTTTCCCGTAGAGACGGCCACCGCCCTGCACCTATTTGCTGACGGCTTTCCTCCCCGGCGCACGGGCCGTCCACGCGACAGCCACGCTCTCAGCTACACAGGGCTCTCCTTATGGACCCCTGCTCTGCTCCGCTGACCTGCCGTCCGCACACGCACTGAGATCACACCTGCCTACTGGCCACAGCCCCACCGTGACGCTGCCTGTCCCGCAGGCCACGTCCTCCTTCCTTGCTCCTCTTCAGAATCACGCTTGCTATTCTTGATCTCTTACTCTTCATGTAAATTTCAGTATCAGATGATCAAATTACACAGAAAACATGCTATTTGGATTTTGTTAAACATGGTATTTGTAAATTATTGTGAAAGATAGCTTTTTAAAAATGCAATCAAATTTTCTCATAAATGGTTGTGGTATAGCTTATGAGCTACAGAGTTCTAAAAATACATATCTTCTTCAATAAGATCTTATGTTTTTCTCCATAAAGATCTTACATGGCTTTACTTCAATTTACTCACAGGTAGTTTTTATTGCCATTGTAAATGCATTTTTTTCTTTACATTTTCTAATTAGTTACTGCTCATGAATAAGATGCTATGGATTAATGAATTTTGATCCTGGATCCAGCAACTTGACTAAACTCCCTTATTTGTTTTAATTTCATTAATTTGTTTGTATATTCTCTCTATATACACCAGTATCATCTGCAAATAATTACAACTTTGCTTCTTTCATTTCAATCATTATACTTTTATTTATTCTTTTATTTTGTCTTATTGCATTGGCTAGAATCTCCAGCACGATGTTGAATAGAGGAAGTAATAATGAATATTCTTAGGGCTTTTTGCTGACTTTAAAATGATGCTTCTAAAACTTCACTGTTGTCTATTTGGCTGCAGTTTTGGTATAGCTATCCATTATCAGATTAAAGAAGTTTTCTTTTGATTTCTAGTACTTTAAGTCATGAATGAGTGTTGAATTTCATAAAATGCTTTATCTTTTTCTTTTTATTGGTAAAACTTTCTAAGACTTCTAGGCATTCTAGAATATAATGTGTGCTCTCCAATAATGGGTTCTAAGTCTCAAGCTTGTTAATTATGTTGCTCATATCTTTTACATCCTTATAAATTTCTCTCAGCTTGATCTACCAGTTCCTCTTAGTGGTAAGCTAAAACCTCCCATACCTCCTTGTAATTCTGCCAATTTCTGCTTTATGTTGTTGTTGGGTATTGTTCTGAGCTAGGGAACTCCCCATTCTGCCTTTAAAGTCTTTTATTTATCACATTAAAGAATTCCCCTTTCTTTCCTGTAGGCTAGTAAAATTATTTAATGTTAATTTTATCTAATATGCCTGTGTTCACACAGTCAAGGAGAATCCTTATTAGCTTGCAATTTCATTTGCCAGAATTGGAAATTCCAGACCTGCTCTTTTCATACCTTGGAACCTGTTGCTACCAAACACGCGCACAGGGCAGCTTCCATGTGTGATACCATGAGAGACAGGGCCACAGCTCCGTCCTCACTCTTCCGTCTGGCCTCTGCAGTGCAGGAGCTCCTGCCCTGTCTGACCCAAGTGGGGATGCTCAGTCGGGGTCAGGGTGAGCATGATGTGGGCTTTTCTGGGCATTGACAGAGGTGCCCTAATGGACATAGGAAAGGCCTGAGCTGAGAAGGCCTGTCCAGGCCCGGCCCTGGGTCTGTCTCTTGGCTTTTCCTCCCATGCTTTTCACTCCAAGATTGCTCATCTCCTCCTCCACGTGGAGGATCAATTCTTCCCAAGCTTGTGAGACAGCTTATGAGGTAGCCAGCTGCCACTCGTCCACCCATCCGTCTATCCACCCATCCATCCACCGGTCCCTTGCTGTCTCCCTCCCAGCTACCCACCCATCCACTCATCTACCCACCCACCCAACCAACCATCCAGCGGCAATATCATACAAACCCTACAAGCTGCGTGATCCTGGGCAAGTTGAATTTCAGTTCTCTCATCAGTAAAATGAATATATAATAATAGCAATGACCTCATAGGACAGGTATGAATCTGAAATTAGAATTTACGTAGCATTGACTGACACATACTAGTACTCTAGATTAGTAGCTATTATCTTCATCACACACTCACTGATCCATTTGACTAACATTTCTTGAGCACCTACTATGTGCTATGCACTGGAGACACAAAACAAAGCCCCTCGTCTCAGAGAGCTCACTGTCTGGTAGGAGGGTCAGGCAGCATCAGGAAAGAGGGTGATATCATTAAACTAATAGCGATGCTCCTCAACTTAGGACAGGGTCATGCTTCAACAAACCCATCATTAAGTTGAAAATACCGTAAATCAAGAAGGCATTAATCCATCGTAAAGTTGAAGGATCGTTAGGCTGAACCATCGTAAGTCAGGGACCATCTGTAGTAACAATACACCGTGCTTGGTATGTGCTACATGGAGTTAGCACAAGACAGTTCGAGGGCACAAAGGAGTAGGGGAGTGGAAATCAAAAAGGCTTCCAGGAAGAAGTGACATTGAACCTGAGTTCAATGAGGAATGAGCGGGAGTTCAAGGAAGGATGTAGGGCATTCCTGGCTGAAAGAGAGGCACGTGCAAAGCCTAAAGTGGGAGGGCACTGCTTTGCAAGGCATGGGAGAGTCGTGGTACCGGTGTGAGGTACAAGGAGAAGTGGTGAGGGGTGGCTCTGGCCATACAGGGCCAGTCCAGACGTGTTAAGGAGTTTGAGCACTGTGCTGGGCAGAGGGCCAGGGCCGGGAGGCCCAAGCCGCGCAGTGAGAGGCCAGATGCGCAGTTTATAGAGGCAACTGTGTGCGTGTGGTAGGGAGCTCAGAACAGGCTATCACCCAGATAAGGGACTGACCATGTCCCACGCCCCAGCGTACAGAGCCCCAGGTCTTCTAATGCCAATCGCGCTGGGGTCTCAGAGCCCTGGGGGTTACCTTGGACATGCTCAGCCCCACCACCGCCCCCCCAACCCACTACCTCCTCCGCACTCCTGACTCTCTGAGGCCAGGCTGGAGCCCCGGTCTCTGCCCAGCTCCCTCTTCCTGGGTTTCACCCGCCTGCTCGGCTAGGAGACTGGCCGGGGCCAGGCAGCAGGACTGGAACTTGAGAAGGCAGGGCTGGAGCTCCAGAGGCGGAGGAGCAGGAAGGGACGGCTGGGTGGGGGCGGTGTCGGGTGGGGGCAGTGTCGGGACTGCGCTCTTACCCCAGCCTTGGCACGTGCTCCTCCTTCCACCGGGATGGGATGCCTCTCTCCCCCTCCCTTTGGTGTGCCAAGTGCTCTCTGTCTGGCTGTGCCTCTCTGCGCCCAGGCTAATGCCTCGGCGAGCACTGTGACACCTCCTGGTCTGCACCCTCACACAGCTCAGAGTGAGGACAGTTTGACTATTTTCTCCCAGCTGGCTGAGCGCTCTACGAGGGCAGGCAGTGTGTCCACCGCATCTCAGCACCCAGAACCACGACTGGCACGCAACACTCTCACCACATAAGCGCTGGCAGGGTGGATGGGGACCATTCCTCACCAGTCCTGCTGGAGGAGGGTGGGAGGCCTTCCCGCCTGGATGCTAATCCTCCGAACATCATCACTGAGTCCTGCCCCTAGGCAGCTCGGTTCTAGCTTCCCGTCCTTCCTTTCTCAGCGTGTGCTCAGGTGTTAGCGGAAGGGGAGGTAGTTTGTCATAATCTTGGCTTAGGCTGCATGACTCATGGTCACTTGCCCTCTCTGGGCTTTTGCTGCCCCATCTGTAAAATCAGGCTCAGTGTGTGTGTGTGTGCGTGTATTCCTTCAAATACAAAAGGCCCAATTTTGGTGTAATGTTTAATGTAATGTTTGGTGTAATATTTAAAAATGCATCATCAGTACACAGTATATTTTATATTATCCTCAATAAATCAAATGGTATCTAATAATTCTGTTAACCATACAAATTTTTCAGAAGTTCAATCAGTTTTGTTTGCTATACTTTATATTTAAAATGTTCATTTTCAAACACTGAATGTGTTCTTGCAAACAAAAATCTATACTTCTATCATCACCGTGGGATATTTGATGGCCCGTATCTGACACTTAGTGTTGCTGAGGACCCTTCCCATTATAGCATGGAGACCTATTCTGAACCTTCCCACGGCCCCTACAAGTTAGAATAATTACGGCCTGTGCTGAGGCCAGGGCCACCTGGGGGCAGGGGACTGGCTGGGCTGTGACTGAGAGAGAGGCTGACATTCAATCTGCCAGCTGCCGCCAGGGATGACCTGGACACTTGTACATAACCTGATGGGACTGAAACCATTAAAGCTGGCCTCTGACAACCATGCCCCTGCACTTGAAAAAAAAAAAAAAAAGAACAAACAGATCTTGCTTTGAGCAAAGGCAGCACAGTGGAGTTGAAAGAACTCCGGACGTCTTTTCACTTCTCTGGGCTCGGGTGACTGAGCATCCGATGCCCCAGGTACTACACCAGACACTGTGAATTAGGACAATTTCAAACTAGGAAAGCCATCCTTCACTAGTCCTGCCCTGGGCTGGTGGCATCCTGCGTGCAGCTCTCCAGGGGAACCAGTCCAGTTGGGAACAGACAAGCAAATAGGTGTAGGGACACGTTGCAAATGCTTTGACTGGTACAAGCCTGGATTTTTGCGGAAGAGGAAAAGAATAGGGAGTGACTTTTTCAAAGGCTAGGAAAGTGGCATCAGGACCTGCTGTCACCGTTAAGGAGGAAGAGAGGGCAACCTGGGGAGGTTAAGAATGGGAGTAAGATTGTTTACCATGGGACTGAGGGGAGCCCTTCCCCATAGAGAAGAATAAGCCACAAATACCGACTTGCACTGGGCTCAAGCCGAGCACTGGGCTCAAGCTCAGATTCTGCTTCATTAGGACTAAGTGGGGGCTGGAATTCCAGATTGCTAGCGAGTTCCAGAAGCAGTGCAGAGGAGTGGTGGGTGGGGAGGAGGCAGGCAGGAAGCAGGGTGAGGATCAGCACAGGTAGGCATGGCTACGAATCTCGGCAGGGAGACCAGGCCACCCACACAGGTCTCCCCACTCTGCACGGCTGCCACCCTGGTCCTCTCCTTTCTTCCCTGTATACAGGAAATGCTGGTGAACAGCCTTTCAGAGTCAATCTCTCTCTAGGGAGGGGATTAACACTGGCCTCACTCTCCCCTAGTAGGACCAGGCAAGCATTCACTGCTAAGACATTTCCTTCCTGCACCCCACAGGGCCTGCCAGCCCCAATCCCAACCCTACCTTGCCACCCACTGACAACCCCAAGCCCTGGGCACACACAGAATTTTATTCTGGCCAGAGCAATTGGTTGATATGCACAAACCAGACAGCTGCAGTCCAAAGGGGTGATGTTTTACTCACAGATGTGCAACCAGTCAAGACGGAGCCTCCGTCCGCTTCCTCCTACCTGCTGGAAGCTTCTCCTCTGTAAGCCTGGGGACCATCCATCTCAGTTAAATGACCCTCTGTGTGGCGAGGCCAGCTGTCCTTCCCAGTGGCAGAACAACAACTGTGCTTTATTAGAGATTGTTGCTCCTCCTTTTTGTAAATGTTAGACTCCCTTATTGTAATGAAATGACAGCAGGCACCTGTTTGTGCTGATTTATAAAGACTTCGACAAAATAAGGAGTTGCAGAGCACGTCCGTCTCCAATTCTGAGCGATTTTGCTAATGGGTGCATGAACTGCAGGTGCCTGGGAGCCGCCCTGGGGCTTCGGCACGGTCAGCACGGTCCTCTTCCCTCCCGGCCCCAGCCTTGCCTCTCCATGGACACTGGCCTGCACTTCCTGGCCTGTTCCCACTGCAAACTCTTCCTCCTGAATCATTCAAAAACATATTCTGTGACGCAGAGATGGAGGGTCTCCCAGTCACCCCACAATTTGTTACACTTAAAATGGGGCAGGTTTTCAGGGTGCAGAGGTTCATAGACACTTTGAAGTTTCACTTGAAGTTCATGCCATTTAATTTTTTTTCCAAGAGGTTGTGCATTGACAGGTGTACAATACTTTGGTGTTAACCTGTGGCCTTCCTTCCCCTCAGTGGACTCTGCCCGGCCCGTCTGTCCAGAGGGCACCCCAGCCCCACCCACACTGCCTGGCGCCTGGCTGGGAGGTGACACAGGTAAGGGACTGTGGGAACCGCCCCCCCACCGTCCCTCAGACAGCTCAGGGGTTGGGGCAGCCGCACAGGAGGGCCGCGCGGCGAGCAGAGCTCCTGTGGGCGGACGAGGGGCTCTGCGCCCGGAAACGGCCCAGGCTCCAGAATGCCGGGGGCAGTGGCCGGCTCTCTTCATGGGAAGCATGGACAAACTGGGAGAGGCAATTAAAACGCAACAATCAAACCAACCTTTAAATAGTAACTTTTAAAAATATAAAAACAGCTCATTACAATGACTTTTCATTTTCTTTTTTCTTCAGGAATAACTTTCTTCTACCCTCGCCCTCCCTTCTGGCTAGAGCCTTAGCAAGAGGTGGCAGACGGACATTTGAGACCCAGAGAGACTCCAGACGCCCGCGTCGGGCCGCGCGAAGGCAGGGGCATGGCATCGGCCTGGACCTCACGCCCCCACGTGGTGCCGGGGCGCTGGCAGCTCGGCGGGACCGACAGCACCGAAGACGGGCGGTTTCCGTTGCGGCCCCTCCCCCCTCCTCACCAGACAGAATCAGACGTTATAAAATAATCCATAAAAATGCAGTATAAAAATTATCTTCCATATGCTACATCCATGGAGAGCCCACCACTAGGACTCACAGCGGCCTTTAGCTTTTCTTTAAAAGAAGAAAAAAAAAAAGACAAAAAAAAAAAAAAAAACCCACAACAAAATCCTAATACCTCAGAACATTTTGGTACCAAAAGGTGGCACCTGCCAGTCGGCATTCTACCTGTAACCTGTCTGGGCCCGTGAGAGAGAACTAAAGCTGCAAGAAGTGGCCACAGGGTGCCAGGACGTGTCCCTACCCCGGGCAGCCAGCCCCACAGCCTGCGCAGCGGGGGGCAGGGGCCAACCTGTTCACTTGCAGCCCCGAAGGTGAGCACATCGCCCCCGCCCCCCGAGAGGGGGAGGGGAAGGGGCTGCAGGCTGGAAACGGGGAGAAGGCATTTTATTAAAGGACATCACTTCTAATTCTTTTTATTCAAATTAAAAAAAAAAAAAGCACCCACATCAGTTGCTGTTTTTCTCTGGTAGCTCCCTGAGCTGAGTTGCTATGCTTTCCTCTAACTTCTGTCTTTTTAGGCTGTTTCTGCAGATTAGGAGGGGCTGGAGAGGGAGTTCCTGTGACCGCCCACATCTCGTCTCAACAACCCAGTGTGCACCCAAGAGAACGACTGAGGCCGGAGAGAGCCAGGGAGAGAGCGCGAGGGACAGACGCCCGCCGAGGGAGGGAGACACAGAGAGGGCGGGGACAGCCAGGGCACAGGCGGCCACAGAAAGCTCCCCGGTCTCTGTGCGCGGCAGCCCAGGCTGGCCCGGCCTCGGTGCCATCCGCAGTCCGGCCGGCCGGCCGCACTCAGCGCGGAGCCACGCTCGCCCGCGGGCACCTGTCTGGCCGCCGGCTGCAGTTCCATTTTCACACCCTAAGGTTTTCCTGCCCATTCTTCGTTTTGCTCCCCCTCCCTGCCTCCCCTTCCCAGATGGGAACGTCTGTTTAAAAACAAAACAAAACAAAACAAAACAAAAGCCACCACCACCAGTGGGTTACAAATACAGCAGGCGAAATACATGGCGAGAGTTCTGGCGGGAAGGGGCCTCCTCCCCTACTCATCAGTCCACACAGGAGTCTATTTACAGTTTTCACAAACCTTGTGCACTGCACAGTCGGGAAAAACCCCTCCCCCAGCACGACGATGCGGTCCACTCCAGCGTCCCTGACCCGAGGCGGAGGGGACGGGTCCAGAGAGGGGAGGAAAAGACAGATTCATGACATGGGGCCTGTGGGGAGCTGGAGCCGTAAGCCTCCAAATAAATCTATTTGTAGCATGTGCCAGCATTGTGGGGGGAGGGGAGGAGGAGGACCCATCCCAGTCCGCAGACACACGCCAGTCCGTGCCCAGGGTCCAGACCGGCCAGGGCACGGCCCTCTCGGCCCGCCGGAGCGCAGCCAGGACGCCCGGCCGCTGGCCGCCCTCCTCCGCCATCCTGGGGGCCCTCGCCCGGGGTCTCCCTGTCAGAGCGAGTCGGTTTCTCCCAGAGTTTGACAGCCCTGCTGGAGTCCTTGTTTAGTAGATGACCTCATAAACTGTGGCCTTCTTGTCACCAGAGCCTGTTACAATATATTTGTCATCTGCTGAAATGTCACAACTCAAGACGGACGAGGATTCTTTCGACTGGAGGAGGGAGATGGGAGAAGCAGCAGCAAGGTGGGGCGGGGTGTGGGGAGAAAAAAAGACAGGAATTCATTTTCTCAGCTGACACCATCTCAGTGCTCTTGGAATTCAATCACCCTCCTCCCCGACGCTCCAAGTGGAGCACAGCACAGCGGGAGCCTCCACCCAGGGAGAGACCCTCCTTCCACCTGCTGCTCCCTAAGGACAAGCTCATCACTGGGCTCCGTGCAATCTTTGAACTAAGTCATAATGATCAAAACAGGACACGTCAGCATGAGCTGTCTCTTCCTACAAACAGGAAGCAGCATTTCTGAGCTGGGAGCAGGCCACGTGCTCAGCCTGCTGGGTGAGGAGGAGGACGGGAGCCTGGGTTTGAGGAGCTAGCGTAACTAGAGAGACCCCGACAGTGCCGTGTGACACACCGGACACCGGGGCACGGGTCCAGCAGGCGGCTGCCGGGGAGGGAGCGCAGGGGAGCATGATGTGCGTGGGAGCGAGCAGTGTGTGTGCCAATGGGCACACGTGGGAGCCTGTGCGTGTGAGTGTGTGACAGGGAGTGTGTGAGCCGTGTGTGCGTGCACATGAAAGAGTGCAATACACTGGGCCCCAGATCCTGAGAAGTTATCAAATGCCTCTTCCTCCCCTCCTCTGTTTTTCTGGACCCCCCCCATGCCCCGCCTCCCTCCAGGTGGAGACGCGAACAGGTAACAGGCTTGGCAAAGGCTGCCCACTGCACCTCCTGGGAGGGCATGGCGTCAGGCCAGAGCAGAGAACACGGTTTGATTCCTCCTCACTCTCTCGACCCTATAGGAGCCCCTGCTTAAAGCCCTCGCCCTCTGGGGTCAGAAGCCATTAGCAGCAGTGTCCTGCTGGGGTCCCCAAGTCCCATCCCCTGGAGAACACATCCTGACCCCCAGCGGGCAGGGGTGGGGATGGGGCCAGGGCAGGTCTGTTCCTCCCCCTGCTATCCTTGCCCCCATCCCCGCGGCGAGTCCCAACTCCGACGGTGGGAGGTACCTGGAATATGCTGGCTCCGTATGGCGTCCTCCAGGCGTTGAGAAGGTTGTCTTTCCCAGTGCTCACGAACCACTTGCCTGCGGGAGGGAGGCGGACGTGCCGTCAGTTGTGGCCGGCTGCCCTCTAAGGCAGCACCTGCCCTAGATATGGCCGCTGCCATAGAAACACAGTGAGAGCCGCTAACTGGTATTCAGCTCGACTCTCCGCTTTGGGAGGCACTTTGCAAGGCCACCCACCAGAGAACGCCGTTCCCTGCGATCTAAGGGGAGGGCTGGGAGGGGCTGGGCTGGAAAAAGTTAACTGCAATGATTATACTCCCCCAAAAGATTCTTGTAAAGCCATGAAGGTTGACTGCCCCTCCTAAACCCTGCTTCTGGAAGGTGGAAGGGTTGGAAATAGCAAAGCCCTGGGGGTCCAGGGACCCGGCTGCAGACAGCAGTCAGCAGGCGCCTCTGCTCTGAGCGGGCACTCTGCCAGGCTCCACATCTATCAACGGCTGATGCTCCCCCAAAGTCACGTGGCAGGCACCGTGCTACTCTTGGCCACAGAGGAAAATCCACTAGGGTTCAGAGAGGGTGAGATATGCCCAGGGCCACACAGCCGGTCAGCGGAGGAGCAGACTAGCCCTGGGCGAACAGATACCAAAGCCCACTGGGAGGAACTGCTTAAACTGCTCATGTCCTGCTCTTTTGCCCTAGGACAGCAAGGACTGGCTCTGGCCAGCGTCCTGAGAGCTCAGTACCCCATGATGACACCTGCATCCAAGGGCCAAGGATAGGGGACAAGATCCCTAACAGGCTGTTGAGGGGGCATGGGCCTGGCCCGGCAGGCTCACCGCAGTAGGCAAACTTGAGGGAGAGCACGCAGCTCTCGTGCAGGTGCAGCTGGTACTTGTCGGGCTTGGTGTGGTGCAGCACCTCCACGTTGCTGCTCTCCATGCCCACGGCCAGCCACTCGCCGGTGGGGCAGTAGCCCAGGGAGAAGATCTGCGGGGGGGACAGACACTCAGCATTCTCTGCCCTCCAGAGTAGAGGCAGCTCCCAAAGGGGCGGCTCAGACACCCTGAGGGCTCAGAGTCCCTCCCGGCCCCACCCCTGCCATTCGCAGTAGGGACCCCACCACCCGCCCACTAACCCAGGGGCGTGGGATTTCCACGCCCATCTTGTAGGCGAGGAAGCTGAGGCCCAGAAGGGGTGCTGGTTCTACAAGTGAGCCAGAGAGCCCGGGCTCACACCCAGGCGTGGCACAGACCCTTGACTTTCTAAGTTTCCCTTTTTGTCTCTGTGACGTCTGTCTTTCCTTAAGAAGAAGATCAGTAAATGAAATACTAAAATATTAAATATTTACGATTAAAATATTGTAAGGAAAACAACAAGACACAGCAAAGCCTGGCACTTACTGAATGCTTCCTATGAGCCAGGTTTATGGCTGGGCCCTTTAGAGAGGTCATGTCGGGCACACACATCAGACCTTAGGGACGAGTTACTATTATTTCCATCCATGGATGAGGACACCAAGGACCAAGTACTCAACAGTGGTGGAGAAAGGCCTCCGATCCCTGCAGGTGGGCCCAGCATGTCCAACTCCAAGGCCTTGTCCACTCTATTTCACTGCGACTTCCTCCAGGAAGCCTTCCCAGATGACTCATACACAGTCCCTTGGCAATGAGCACCCTGTGAGCACCCCTTTGTCCCGACCTGGCCACTGGGGCCCAGAAGGGGTGGGAACTCGCTGCTCCGTGGGAAGGAGCAGCGCCTGGGCCGCACACCTGGGAGGTGAAGTCGTGCTGCTGCAGCTGCCGGCCCTCCCGCAGGTCCCAGGAGCGAACCGTGTTGTCCAGGCCCCCGGTCCACAGCTTGGTGCCATCGTGCGAGATGTCTATGCAGCTGGCCCCGTCTGTGTGGCCCTGGAACTGCCTGTGAAGGGCCGAGAGGGAGGAGGGTGAGCCCCACGGAACCACTGACTGCCAGGCTGGCAGCCGCCTGGGGAGACTGCACGGAAGACGGAACTGGGGCCCAGAGGCCGGCGCGCTCCGCCCCTCGGTGAGTGTGCAGCACAGCTGGGCCAGGCCGCTCCCCCACTCCACCCCAGGGTCTTGCCCAGGCACAGGTACCCAGGAAAATGGAGGGGGGACCTCAGACCAGGCTCCTGAGTCCCTCCAGGGTGGGCGGCTCAGGAAGAGGTGGTAACATAGGCTTGGGAAGGTGAAGAAGGCAGGAAGGCCCTGGAGAAGTTCCTCGAGAGACAACTGACAACCAGAAAAGCAGCCCCACCGCCTTTAGGACACGGCTCCTTCGCCTGCACTCAACACCCCTCGCTTCTCCGCCTCAGCCCATCCTTCCCACCCTGTGTGAGCCACCGGCTGAGGCCACGAGTGTGCCTGCTGATGACAAAAGTGACACAGGCAGCTGGCCCGGCCAGTCACTCCCACCTGCCCTCACACTGTGGTGTCGTTCAGAGGGTGCCACACTGTCCCTGTACGACACAGGGAGAAACCGAGACACTGGGGTTAGACGACCTGCACAAGGTCAAGGTGGAGACAGGGTTCAAACTAGGCAACTTTGCTCCGAAGGCCCCACGGTTAACCACCAAGCAACACTGTCCCTGCTCATCTGTCTCCAGCCCTTGAACCCCACCCTCTCTGCCTGCTCCACTACCTTGAACTCCACCTGCAGACCTGCTCCAGCTCCACCTTCTCCCCTGAGCCCTCTCCAGGCTCCCGGGCCCAAGACCCCTCGCTCCTCTGCCCTTGCCCAGGCTGGCTGAGCTGTCTTTCCACCTGGGCAGCCCTCTGCGCCTCAGACAGGGCCGAAGTCACGGCAAGCGAGGCCAGGCCGGGGGTGCAAACGTCCCCAGGACACAGCGTTCCCTCCTGCTGGCCTCACCTGACCAGGGTCTGGTTGTGCAGGTCCCAGACGGCGATGTTCCCGTCGCTGCAGCAGGAGAAGCAGACTTTGGCATCGGGACTGATGGCCAGGGCGTAACAGGCGGGTGCTGAGGACGTCAGCTCGGCCTTGATGCGGGGCGTGGGCGAGGCCAGGTCCCAGATGGTGAGCGTGCTGGCCTCACCGCCCACAATGAGCGTGCGCCCGTCGGGGAGCAGCTTGCAGGAGCGGATGTAGTTGTCCCTGTTCTGGAGGAAGAGGGGCAGAGTTGAGCACTGCCCACTTCCCCTCCTGGGGACAACTGGGCACCCCCACCACCCCCGCCCCCAGCGTCCCCTCACACCTGGCAGCTGCCAGGCTGTCCCCACTCCTCGGATTCACAGCCTTTCAACCCCGCACAGGCATTTCTGCACAAACCCGAGGGTCAGCGTCATCCCCACTTACAGATGGCACAACTCGGGCTCAGAGGGGTTAGTCAGCTTGCCCAAAGTTGCTCAGCCAGTACCGGGCTGAGCTGGGCCAGGCCCCCGGCCTCTGCCCCTGGCCCAAGCTGCCCCACTCTCCCTCACCCACGCAGGACAGGCCACCTCCTGCGAGTCTCACCAGGCAGTCCAGCTGGGAGATGGGGCTCTTGCTGCCCGGCTGGCTGATGTCCCAGATCTTCACGCAGCCCTTGCCGCCCGTGTAGACGTGCCGTGTGGGGTTGCTGATGGTCACGGCACACACCACCTCCCCGTGGCTGAGCGTGTTGATTTGCCGGGCGTGCCTGGGGATGCCAGGCCCTGCCAGGGCATCGTGGGGGAAGGGCACGGGCTGCATCTGCCCATCGGCGCTCACGTGGAAAGAATAGGCTCTGAAAAAGGTGAGAACTGTCACTTCTGCCATCCCCCACCCCCTCCGAGTGCCCACAGGTCCTGCCCAGGTCACCCATACTGCCCGGGACTGGCCGCTTGGCGCCCAGGCCCCGTCTCCTAAACCTTTTAAACCCAGTAATCCCATGTACTGGGACGGCTCCCCTAAGCTGGGGACCACTTAGCATTTCAAACTGGATTTTTACTCCCATTTATACGTCCTTGCTCGAAATCAGGATAAAAGCCCCACGGGCACCTGGCACGCCCTCTCCACCACCTACACCTGCCCCCATCCCCAGCATACCAGCCCTGGGAAGGACCCGGATGAAATGCCACCTCCTGCTTCAGGAGCCATTGGTATTAGGGAGGGGAATCTGCGTGCCCCTCCGAAAGCGAAACACAAGCGCATGGCAGAGCCGACGGGGCACCTGCGAGGCCGATCCGCTGCTGAGGCTACTCTGGGTGCTCCCTCAACTAACATGGAGATGTTCGCTGACCACATGAGCACTGTGCCAGGCACCGTCCCAGCATCACACGGATGTCGACCTCCTAATTTCCCAACAGCCCAGGGAGTGAAGGGCAGGAAGGGCTGCAGGTAGGGAACGGCCAAGCCCAGCAGCCTGAGGGCCCTGCCAGCAGCTAGAACCCCTGGGTGTCCCCGAGGCCCTGGGCAGCTCTGTGTGATGCAGTCAGGAGTGTTCCTCCTCTCCCGGGACCATGCACTCAGCAGCCCTCAGTGCCTCTTTCAGAGGGTGCCTCCAAGGCAGGTCAGGAGTGGGGCGTGGCGGCAGTTTCTCGGGGTGCAAGCTGGCCTAAGTGTCTCCAGAGGGACAGATGCCTCCCCCAGGGGACATGCACCAGGGCAAACCCAGGGTCAGAGGACGAGGGGTGCTCTCCCCTGCCTGCCCCACGAAGCACGCAACAGTATAGCCAAAGCTTACGGTTTTCCTCCGGGAATGGAGGCCAGGCTCGAGGGAAGGCCCGTGGCCCGCATTGGGGGGTGAGGGTCAAAACCAACCTGTAAGGCAGACAAGGCAGCCCTCAGTCAGCGCCACCCCACCCGCCTGCTCCTCCCCACCCGTGGGCACCACCGCACAGCGCAGCCTCTGGGCAAGCCAGGAGGCGAGCCGGGCAGAGAGGGCCCATTGTTTAGGGGACACACAGGCCCCAGAGGGGCAAGTCCCCTCGCCCGGGGCAGTGGCGGAGAGGGGGGACAGCCCAGACCCCAGCTCTGAACCAGCACCCACCCTGCTCCACAAGGCAGAGTGGCCCCCGCCCCTCCCCACTCCCCTGGTGCCTGGGCAGGCCTGTCACTGGAGAGAAGGCCACCCAGGTACAGGAGGTAAAGACAGAAACTGTCTCCCGAAAAGGAGCCTCTGCCAACGCCAAAGCTAACTGTTTATTCTTAGTAACACGAAATTCTTGCTACAACCGTCCAGTTTACGGAACGCCTGCTCCGTGGACATGCGTTACCTGACTCGCTTTGGGATTCCCAGTCCCCCAAACCGGAAAGGCAGGTATCAGCCCTTCTGCCCAGAGGGCTAACAAGCCACTGAGGCGCAACCCAGGTCTACTGACCCCAAAACGTGTGCTCCCAGCTAAGCCTCAAACGTTCCTGATAATCGTCCTCCCTGCACGGGCAGCTCTGGCCGCTAGGCCGTGAGACCCCGAGGGCCCCCCTAGTGTGCAGGGACCACTTCGACCCCCCAGCTCCCCACGCCGCCCCCAGTCCCCAAGAAAGGAGCCAAAAGGTCTACGTACAGCTCCAAAGCTCACCATTGGCGATCGGCCGTAGGCGGCGGCTGCGGCAGCGGCGGCGGCGCTCATCTGGGGCGGGATGTTGTGCAGGCCTGCGTAGGCACCGGGGCTGGTGAGGGAGCCGTTCATCTCGTGGTGGCCCATCATGGCGAAGGGCGCCGCGTAGGAGCTGGTGATGGAGATGGGCGTGCGCAGGGCAGAGGCTGCAGGGAGGCGGGCGGCAGCAACTGGTGAGCCTGGGGGAAGGGCCCTACCCCTCCCGCCAGGACAAGGCCACAGCCGCCTCGACCCGCAGCAATGCGTCCTGCACTGGACAGCGGCCTGCTTGGGCAGTGCTCTCGGGGGGACGGCATCCCTGCCTTCACAGCCCGGACAGCTCAGGGCTGAGACATACTCGCCTCTCTGCACAGAGCAGGGCCCTGAGGCCCAGAGAAGGGGCTTGTGCAGAGCACCGCAGAGCTAATGACAGCGGGAACAGATCCCGGGTGCCCGGCCTGACCTGCCCGGTGCTCTTTCCACAGGCCTGGCCCAGCAGCGGCCCCAGGACGTCCTGACGTCAGTGCTGAAGCCCCAGGCACCCATCTCCTGCTCAAGTCTAACCGTGAAACCCAAGAAGGCAGGCCCTAGGGGAGCCCCAGCTTGGACACACTCCCTGTGCTCCGGCCCCTGTGTGGCGGCTCCAGCCCTGGCCTGGGGTAGACCCCCTCCCCACATCAGATCAACCTGGCCCCTGGTGCCTACCCATTATACCTATCGGGTCCATGCCCGGAGGTTTGCCCGGCATGGACCGGAGCCCTGGGGTCGTGCTGGTGCCTGGAGTCGGGGCATCGTTTCTTGGAGTTGGTGTGTTGGACTTGAGCCCAGGGGTGGAGGATTTGTCATTCTAAAGAGGGAAGACACAGAGACCAAGGGAAGCCATGAGGATACCTTTCTCCCCAGAGCTGGGCACCTGGGGTACTGACCCCACGCAAAGCCCAGTGCCAGCACTGGGTGTGAGCCTTCTGCCGAGCAGTCTCTCAGTCCTTGCCCAACCTCACCTGGCAGGGACTGTGGCCATCACGACCATTTTACAAAAGCGTTAACTTGTACAGGGCCCAGCCGGCAGGGAAAAGTGAGGCTCTTCCAGGTTCTTCCTGCTCCACCCTCTGCCCTGCAGTCAGCACCACTCCAGCTCCGGCCCCTGCACACCTCCCTCCCCACGCCCCTCCCAGCCTCCATGAGGGCAGCGGGGCAGGCCCACGTACGTGACCAAGGTCTTTGGTCTTGGAGGACGGTGTGCTGCTGGAAGAGGCCACCGAGGCGGGGCTGGTAGGGGCATCCTTCTTCAGGCCACGGGCCTTGTCCAGCCCATTCTCGGGAGGGGAGTGTGCCGGGCTGACCCGGGGCGTTGCTGGGTCCTGGAAACACAAGTGATGCAGAGATACAGCGGAAGCTACAGGCAGGCTGGCGTCTTCCCTGCCCTGGGCGGGGGAAGGGAGGGGGCACGGTGATGGGGAAAAGAGCGTGGCTGAAAGACTAGGAGGTCCAAAAGGGGGGACCAGCTCTTAACCATCTAATCTGACCCTTTATCCCACAGATGGGAGACTGAGGCCTAGGGAGGGTGGAGCAGGGGCCAGCCACGATCGAACTTGAGTTCAGGACTCCAGCCCGCACTGCTGCGCTTGGCCTAGTGCAGATTCTCTCCAGCTCCTCCCATCCTGCTGAGGCTGCCCCCTGGGGTCAACTCTCGCCTCCAGATGGGGCAGGGGCAAAGCTGATATGGAGGACCACGGGGAACAGCAATTGGCCTCTTCCTGGGATCTTTGGGGGTCTGGGACCCACTGCACAAAGCCCACAGTGCCCACAAAAGGCCCAGCCACCAGGCAGCGAACCCCTGCCTTGCCCCTCCTGCCCGCCATACCCCAAGACCTCGTCATCCTGCTCAGGCTGCAAGTAGAGCCAGAATGGACAGAAACAGCTACCACCCTGGGAGGACCCACCCCAAACCAAGAGCTTCCCTGCAACCTGGACCTATCCGTACCTCATTGGAAACATCCACCACCAGATCATCACTCTTGTCCCCGTCACTGTCCTGCAACCAAGACAGAAGCCAATTGGCCAATAAGAACCTACGCCCTTCCCATGTCCCCTTCCGCCACCAGCCTGGACCTAAACCTGGGCCAAGCCCCAAAAGTCCACGCTCCTTCCACCCCGCCCCTCCCCTCCCACGAGCTCAACTCCTCTGGGGCTGTCTCCCAGCCCAGCCTCCCCAGCTCTGGGGTCGCTCCACGCCCACGCCCACTGGGCAGCCTCACTGACACCTGCCCCCTCCCCCTGCAGGCTGCCAGACAGCTGTCTCTCGGAAGCCAGAACCACCTTCCCAGCGGGCTTTACATTCACCATCAATCGCCACTCTCCCCTCACCACCCCCCACTGCGTGGGACAGCTGAGTCTCACAGGCATACAGCAGAACTTTGAGTGCGCCACGTGTCCACGGCCACAGAGCAGCCACGTGGCTGAGAGGGCTAGGCGCAAGACCCTGAGTCCCAGCACCATGTTTCCCCTTCCCTCTGCCCCAGCTCTCACGCTGCACAGCCTAGCACAGGGCGGACACAGTGGCCATGCTTCCCTGGGCGTGTCACGTGCCAGGGGCATCACATGATAAGGCCACTGAAAGCCAGCAGAACTGCCGAGCGGGTGCACGCCTCGGCCAGACCGAGGGCCGCAGGGCACCAGGGGCAGCCCCTCGGAGCAGGCTGGGATTCTGCGAGTGCCGCGCTGGCCACATGGTTGGCCTGTCTGTGGGAGAAACCCACAGCTTTCCCCAGACCCCACAGCGGCCAAGACGTCCTTTCACCCCCACCCCGCCCTCCCCACAGCGGCTCCCATGCTCACAGAATGTGTCTGAACCTCCCCCCAGAAGCCGCCCGCGTCCCCGCCCCCAAGAGGGCTCGGGCCCCGCAGACACGCCCGCCCCACCCAGCACAAGCCCCAGCGGCGCCCAGACGTACATATCGGCTCAGGCTGTCCTTCTCCTCCGCTTTCCGCTTCTTGGCTTCCATGCTGTAGTCCGCGGAGCCCCGGTGCTTCTCGCTGGCCCGGAGGCTTTCCGAGGGCGACACGGAGTTATTCTGGGGACAAGAAGGCGCAACATCTCACACGTCCACCTCACAGCCAAGCACAGGCGACGCGGGAGGTCAGAGGAAGGAAGAGCAGCTCGACTCCTCTGTGTCTGGCAGGCCTTGGATCAAACAGCCCCGCCAGGGAAACCACAGGGAGACCTGCGGGGAGCACCCCACCCTCGTGGTAGCAATGCCACTGCCACTAAGTAATTAACCTCGCAGTGAGTCGTCTGCCTGCGGCTGGCCCGAGAGACTGCGCTCCGTGAGGGCCGCCCGCCTCTCCTCCTTCACCACCCCCCTCGTGCCCGCCGCGCTCATTTGCTCAAGGTGGGGTAAGTGGAGTCCACACCGAGTCTTGTGAGGTGGGTCCGCCCCAACAGACTGGGGCCGCGAGCAGCCCTGCATCTGCCCAGCAACAGGAACGGGCAGCTTCCCGGCGCAGACGAGCAACCGAGCACCCCTACTCCCCCTCGTCCGAGGGACAGGAAAAGGTGCAAGGACAGAGAGGATCACCCCCCTATGTAGCAGTCAGCAAGAGAGCCCCGAGAGGCCAGGGACACGCCCCAGCAGCCCCAGCAGAAGGCAGCATGAAGGAAACTCAAGTTTTTCAGGCCAGGAAGAGCTGAATTTCTCTCTCAACTTTAAAGCAAGGGAGGACAAGAATCCTTCGGGCATGGAGGCCTGGGAAGGGGAAGACGAGAGGGCTCGCAGGTGGGCTGGGAGCAGGGAGCGCTGGGAGCTGAGCAGGTGGTCAGGAGCCACCTGCACCACTCGGCTGTGAGCACCAGGCCGGGGAGCAGGGACGGAGGAGCTGCTGGCCAGGGCACCTGCCAGCAAACCTCTGTGCCCAAGAGCACACCATCAGGACCCAGCCCCTCTGTGCTGCAGGGAGGGTTCCTCCTCCCTACCCGCCCGAACATTCCCTTAACTCACTCGCCTACCATTTTCTGAGCAGCCGCCCTGGGTCAAGCCCGGTGCTGCAGGCGAGGGGTGGCAGGACGGACAAGACACGGCCCCTGCCCTCCGGAGCGTACAGTCTAGCTACGGGGAAGAAAATGTCCCCCGGTCCCAATCCTGGTCCCCACCCACAGAGCACAGAGGCGGCCAGGAGGTCCTGCGCAGACAGGGGTGCCTGTGCGCAAAAGCAGAGCCTCAAAAGGCCGGTGGACCAAGCCTTCACTTCTCCCCTCCCCATGTCACTGGAGGCCAAGGCCAGCTCGGGGGCAAGGGTCACTCGGAGGGGACAGGGAAGGGTGGCGCTTGGGGGGAACAGCGCGAGAACCAGCCGCAAACTTAATTTCCTTTCCTAAGCCGGTTTCTGGGCAGCCCTTCCCTGCCAAGTTTCTGCCTGAAGCAAATTAAAATGGCAGAGTTATCAAGCCTTGAAGAAAAAATGGAGGTTATAATGGGGCTGCAGCTCAACCTTCCCACACCGCGCAGCGGCGGCCATGCGCGCACAGCCGCAATTCAATTAGCTGCTGCAATCGCCGGCAGAAAAATCGCCGTCATTTCATTTCATTTCCTCCGACGGTGGCGGCCACCCTGTG
Source organism: Microcebus murinus (assembly GCF_040939455.1). Classification (NCBI taxonomy): domain Eukaryota; kingdom Metazoa; phylum Chordata; class Mammalia; order Primates; family Cheirogaleidae; genus Microcebus; species Microcebus murinus. Next base: position 105,347,168 of record NC_134109.1, read on the forward strand.
CTGAGCAGAAACGCTCCCAGCCCCTCGCAAAGGCTGCCCTGGCGGGCGGGCGGGCGGGAGGGAGGGGGCGTGCGGCTGCTCGAGTTTCTCCTGGCGACCGCGGTGCGCGGCTCCGGAGAACAGCGAGCTCTTTCTTCTCATGCAGTCAGGCTGAAAACCCTCGCCGCTACCGGAGAGTCATGTCAGGCATTTAGCGGCATCGATCCAGCCCGCCTCTGGCTGGCAGGCGGCCAAAAAACTAAGTATTTTTTATTGCTTCGGCTGGGCAAGGAAATATGAATGAAGCTACCTCTAATTGGACTCCAGACTAACCCCTCCGGGACAGCTTCCAGCCCATCCCCGTCCCCCTCCCACTCCGACACGGCCCTGTCCTTCCTGCCGTGGGCCTCATCTGTTGACAACCTGGTTTCCAAAGCCTGATTACTTCAGTCTACACCCCACACACCATGGCCACATGCGCACAGCCCCAGCACCCAGGCCTGAGCCACCCAGCCTCCATCCCTCCCTCTGCTGCCTCGCGTGGCCTGTCGATTCCTCCCTCCGGGACTCTGCAGCGGCCCACGTGCCCTGCTCTGCGAGTCTGCCGCACACGGACGTCCTCGAGCATGCTGGGGCGAAGAGCTCAGCTCTTGGGGTCCCGGGGGGCTCTCTTAGCAGAAAGCTGTCACACAAGGGGCACAAAGCCAGAAACAAATAGGAAGGAGGAGGAGGAGGATGGTGTGAAGGACCCATTGCACTGCAGTGGGTCCCTGCTAACCAGGTAATCTGGAGCCCGAGTCCTGTTATAAGAGGGTCTTCCTGACAAAGCTGAAATCAGCCAGGCAGGAATTATTCCCACAGTACAAATTTTAAAAATCTGAGGCTCAGAGAGGCCAAGAGACCTTCCCAGAGTCTCACAAAGCTGGGACCAGAGATAAGCTTTAAGGTGTCCGACCCAGCCCTCTTGTTGCTTAGACAAACTGCCCCTCCAATCATGCCACCATTAGAGGACCAACACTAACGCATTCAAAATGGATCCCTGGCTTCAATTAGCCCTCTTGGGTACCTAGCCACTCCGCGGCCCACATGTGGACCTGGCTTTCTGAGCGTGCAGGCAGGGTGGCAGGGCATGCCAACATCACCGCTCAGTCTGCCCGGGTGGGGGAGGGCTGGGAAGGGGAGGCGGGAGATCAGAGGGACCAGCCCGAGGAAGCTGCTGTCTAGATGGTTAGTTAACTGCCTGACCTTCCAAGTCCTACTTAACACGAGGTAATAACCAAAGCCATCCTAACAGATTAGATGGCCCCAGACACAAGGATGGCGATGAGGAATAAAATAGCTTTGCTAATCGCTAGAGGATTTTTTTTTATCCAGACTCCACTGCGCTTATTCAGAAGGCTTATTCACTTGAAACAGAACCTCGGAGCCTCAGTGTGATCAGAAAGATTTACAACAAATCTCAGAGCTGGCAGACACGCAGGCGGCCTGGCCTTAATGCTTGCCTGCTAGCACTTTCTTAAACCGAGCGAAAGCCCAGAGCAGGGAGAAACCTCAGGTGTTTGAAGGAAATAAAGATACAGCATCATCTAACAGGCACCAACTGGGGGGTAGGTAGGACCCTTGGCCCAGGATGGGGGACCCCAGGGTCCTAAGCCCTGGGCCAGCCCAGCGGCTCCACAAAGCCCTTTGGCAGGGAAGGCTCCACAAAGCCCTTTGGCAGGGCTGGTCAGCTGACCTCTCCAGTTAATCATCTCTCATATGAAATGGAGTTAGAGCTCATTTAGCCCAAGCTCTTCATTTGACAAATGATAGACCTAAAGCCTGGAGAGATGAAGGGCTTCCACAACTGAAGGTCACTCTCAACAGGTAACAGCAGCTCCTATTTTATGACAGTAACTACCTCCCCCAGCCCCCCAGCCCCCAGCTGTGGATTAAGACATCATCACCAACACATCAGCACTGAACCCAGGGCTCCCAGCTCTGGGCATGAGTAAACAAACAACAAAACCCTCAGCTTCAACCCAGACCAGAGCAGAGAACCCAGATGATAGCTCTGGACAAGACTGGCTGGTCTCAGGCCCAAAATTCTAGGGCCGAGCTTTCAGGCCAGGAGTCCCCCCACCTACCCCCAGCACCCCGAATCCCGCCATGGGTTCCAGAGTGCCAGCACTTACCGCACTGGATTCTCTCTCTTTGGGGAAGGAAGGCCAGGGCAGGAGGAAGGTCAGGCCCCACAAGAGAAAAAGACAAAAAAAGAAAGGAAAAGGTCAGTCTAAGTGCAGCTGGCTTTTGTGGTTTGCTAGGTCACTGGTTTAAAAATGGGCAGAAGGCCTGCGTCTCTGCAGGTCAGCCAAGGCAGGGCCATTAGGTGGCCTTTCTCAGTTTGGAAAGGAGCCACCACCTCTAACCCTTCCCCCACCCAGCAGTCCCCAGGGTGGGTTGCAGGGAGGCCTCTGACCTAGTTCTCCCTGACCTGCCAGAGGGGCACTGACTTTCCTCTCTGGCAGCCAGGGCTCTTAAAGCCACTCGCTTGGGACAGATCATGCCATGCAAAATACCCATAGGATCCGGGAGTTGAGAAAAGAAAGAAAGAAAGAAAAAGAAAGGGAGAGGGGGAGGGGAGGGGGAGGGGAGGGGGAGGGGGAGGGGGAGAGGGAGAGGGAGAGGGAGAGGGAGAGGGAGAGGGAGAGGGAGAGGAGAGAAAAGAAATTTGAAAATGTCTTTAAAATTAACACTATTCTTTGTTTCTTTGCCAATAAGGCCCTGGAAGCTGAAGCCTCCGTCCTACTGCAGGGACAAGATCTTAGCCTTGGGTTCTTAGGACCTGCTACTGCCCCGTGGCCCAGGCCACGGAGGATGGTGACACTTCAGGTCCCTCGTGCTCAGGGGCTTGGAAGGCATTGGCCATGTGTTCCAATAGATGTCCAAGGGTACAGCACACAAGGCAGTAACTTTTCACAAGAGGCTGCCAGGGAGCCAGGCTCGTCCTTTTCTGATCCCACCAACGCCGCCTAACCCCTACTCAGTGCAGCTTCCTGGGTGCACATGGTAACGGCTGGGGTGAAGGGTCAGGGAAAAGCGTCTGACCCCAAGTCTTTCCAACCCTCTCCCTGCTGGAGTGCGCTTGCTGCCCCCACTCACAGGCACTCAACTAACAAATCATGACTTGAGCGCCGACTGGGTGTGTTTTCCAAGGCTCCAGCACTGCTGAGACACATACGCTACGGCAAAACTCAGGAACTTGGCCTCTGTCCTCAGAGGACCAATGCTTCTGGCAAGGACAAGACGTTTTCCAGGGATGGGACATAAGAGGATAGCAACAAGGGCTCAGTCTTGCACCCTGACTCTTAAACTCTAACGGGAATTTGAAAAAGACCCCTGGTCCAATGGAGTGGAGTGGGGCCAGCCCTTACAGGATGGGCGGGGTGCTGCAGGAAGATGGCAGGGTGCGCTGGATGAAGGGAGGTGTCTTCAGGGCAGAGAATACCAGGTGTAAACCAGGGGTTGGAAAAAGGTGCATGGGTATGGTGCCGGTTTCCAGGTGCCAGGGATTCAAGAGATGGTTCCAAATATTTTGCTAGCTCCCTGTCCTGGGGTGACGACAGCATCCGCCGTGTCCACTCACCGTGGGGCCTGCAGGCACCCACGCCCTGCTCAGCCCAGCCCACCCCTGCCCCTGCCCCAGCTCGGGCCGCACCTCTGTGGTCGAGTTCGTGGTGGTTCTTCTCGTCCTTCACCGCCAGGTGGGCCTGGCTGCCCAGGGCGCCCAGCGCCAGCAGCCCGGAGCTGCTCCCCGTCACGGGGGGGATCCCTGGAGGCTGGAGGCCTGACGGGTGGGGCGGCAACTGGACGGGGGGGCCGTGCGTGGCGTGGGAGAGGTGCTGCGCCTGGAGCTGCTGCTGCTGCAATGAAGTCGGCGGTGAGCATGCGGGGCCGGGGGCCGGGAGGCGCAGCCACCCAGGAGTGGCTCTTCCCAGCCCCCTCGCTCCTTCATTCATTCATTCTGCTCGGCAGGCGGCAGGGGGGAGACAGCCCCAAAGCCTTTGCCCCCAGCTCAGTCCACATGCTCATCGTGCCAAAGGAAGTCAGTTAATGGACCGCAGTTTAGATATAGGATTTATGTTTTCCAGCGCCCCACCCACCCCCACACCCCAGTTTCAAGAGAGAATTTCTCAACGTTTGTTTCCAAGCCCAAGATAAATAATGCATGCATTTAAAAACCACACAGTCATCGGGTTCCCTTCCAGTGGAGGGGAATCCATTTTTTTAAGCTTGCAGCAGTCGCAGTGTTTGCTCATGCATGCATGCCTTAAACAGTAGCTGCCAGCACCTCCTACCCTGAGGCTAGGCCCCAAGGAGGACCCCCTCATTCTGAGAGGCTCCAAGCCTGCCTCACAGAGCCGGGGACAGGGCAGGCCAGTGCAGAAAACTCCCCAGAGCATGATGAGCCGGGGGCCAGAGAGCTAACGTTGCTGGACATCAGAGCATGGAACAAGGTAACAGGAAGAGTGGAAGCTTTGGGACCAGACAGACCAGGACTCAAACCCCAGCTCTGGCACTTTATAGCTGTGTGTCTGGGGGCAGATTACCTCAACTCCCTGAGCCTCAAATTTCCTTGTCTGTAAAAGGGGGAAAGCAGCACTGACCCCCAAGGGTTGCTGTATAATGACGTATGTGACAGCTAACATGCACCGAGTCCACAGTGGACTCCCGAGCCGTGCTACAAACTGGACGTGCATCCAGTCAGCATTATCATCACTAGCAACAGTGCCAACCCTCTCGTCTCCTTCGCGCCCCACCAAGGACTCTGCTCCCTGGCTCCGGAGGCCCCAGGCATCCCTACCCAACACTGGCCTCGGGGGCTTCTCCTTTCCCCTCCTTCCCCACACCCAGGTGGCCAGCTTGCAGCCTAGCACCCGCGCAGCGCCGTGGCAGAGTGCACCTGCCATTCCTAAGACTGCACCAAGACCATGGGCGCTGTGGTATTTCACGGCACCCGGTATTTCTTCGGGATCTAAATACTTCTTAAAAGTGGCTGGGCCTGGCGTATGCCGGTGTCCACCTGTGCACGCATTCTCCTCAGCTAGTTCACAGAAGGGAACCAACACCTACTGAATGCCTGGGCACTTTCCAGATACCACTGCTAATCCTCCAACCACCAAGCAAGGGAGGGGCTGTGTCCATTTTATAGACGGCAAACTGAGGCTTAGGGGGCTGCAGTGCGCAGCCAGTAACTGGCCAAGTCCCCCACTCGTCAGTGGGGTTTGGACTCGAATCTGTCAACCAATCTTATCCAAAGAATGTTCCGAAGAAGATCCCCAAAGCGAGAGGATTTTGTCGGGGGTGATGCAGAGCAAAGATCGGACACGCTTCAAGGTCTCACACTAACTATGTGTGAGATCCCATAGGAGCTGGGGGGCAAACGTGAAATGCCTTCCGGCAACTGCCAATGGACACCAGAGCGCGGTGAAGGCCCACAGCGCTGGGTGCGGAGGCAGTACGTTTGAGGTCATGGTGAAAGGGCTCTCCCCCAACTAGGCCACACACTGCCAACGCGGCCCGTTCCAAAGTCAGAGGCAGCCACTGTGCCCCTGGCCCAGAGGGCCCCCTCCCAGCGCTGGGTGAAAGGCTGGCCCTGCAGCCCGTGCCCAAGCCATCAGAGTGCCTCTGAGGTGGCTGTTGCTAGGCAGTTTACAGACACTGGTCCCAAGGTGGCGGGACCCCAGATCTGCCCCCAGACACCACAGCAGACACGGAGCTAAGGGAACGCTGGCACCAGCATCACGGGAGTCCAATGCAGAGGTCCAAGCCCTCCCCAGTCGGAAGAAACGCAGGCTGCTCTAAGGATGGGAGCTCACCCACCTTCCTTTTTAAAGAAAATGTCATTTTTTTATATCTTATTACAAAACTAATACATGCTCATTGTAAGAAAATACTAAAAATAAAGATTAAAAAGTGTTTTTTAATCTTCAATTAAAAATTGGCTTCGATCCCACCCTCAGAAGAGTCCACTGCTAATCTCTCTAGATTTTCTTCTATGGAAATCTATAAATTTCAAATGGATTTCTACACAAATGGGCTCTTGTGAACCATACCATTATACAACTTGATTTTAATTTGAGAGTGTTCTGAAGAAATCCACTTGTCCTAACGGCTACCTATCCCTCCCTGGTGCGGCTGGACCACACAACTTCATCTAGACACTCAGCTGCTGGTAGGCCCTTTAATTCTGCCGGTGAGAACTGGTCAGTAAAATCCCAGAAAGCAAGGACTGCGGTATTTAATCCACTCTTTATCGTGCAAGACCAATAAGATCCCTGAGGAAGAAACAAGAAAGAGCAGAGGAGGAGGGCTCCGAGGAGGTAGCTCTGCTGTCTGCAGACACAGCTGGCTCCCTCCACAAACAGTCCTTGTCTAGAGAGAAAGCTTACTAGAGACCCATGCCTAAGACAAGACAGAGCTGAACAGATCCAAAAAGCCTGCCTCTTACCTGGCCAGGTGCGCTTCCCTCTCCTGCCCCATCTTCCAGGCTCAGCTTTGCCCACTTCAAACGCCACCTCTGCTGGATTCCTCCCCCTTCCAAAAACTCTAACAGCTCAGACATTGGAGCCCAGCAGCCTAAGGCGGACCTCCAGCTCTATCCTTTATCAGCTCTTGTCCTTGGACAAGTCAGCTGACCTCTGGGCCTCAGTTTCCTCAACTGCAAAATGAGGATCTTTGAAATGGAGCCCATCTCTTGAGGCTGTGCATGGATCACATGCATCACTACATGTAAAAACAAAGTAGGTGCAACACCAACATTGGCAAATGCTAAGCGTGGATCACAGATACAACCATTGCTTTTACCCTTATGTACTGCTTTGGCAACTTATGAGTTCCAAGAAGACAGGGACTTTATCTTACCCATCCCAGCCCCTCTGACGGTGCCTGGCATGTTTGCTCAATGCACATTTCTGGGTGAATAAGTGAAAATGTTATAAAAGGTACACATAGAGAGGTTAGGAAATAAGTTGGCAAAGTGCTCTGTCCAAAGGCAACCGACTGCCTCGCAGATCTGCGCCTCCTCTTTAAGGCCCAACCAGAAGCAGCTACGATAGTTAGTTGGGGCAGGAGGCATCAGTGGGGTAGTTGGGTGTTCTGCTTCCCCAAAGCACGAGCCAGTGAGCCAGTGTCAAGGACCTTGGAACAAAGGCAGCAACAGCTGTTTGGAGACAGTGGCTTTCAAAGCTGCTGAGCTTCCCAGAATGTGTGGGTAGTTTTCTGCCTTAGCGTGTCATGTAGGAGCACCCTCTTCACAACAGAGGAAAGGAATCTTCCATGCAAAACCGAAGAGCTTTGTCTTCAAGTATAAGAACCACCTGCTCTGCACAGCCAGAAATTCCTCCGAGGTCTTCTTGGGGGTGGTTTGAGAGCACCATCAGGACTGGCCCAGCAGACTCCGGAAAGCAGGGGCACGAGAGCCAGCCTCCCAGGCTTCTTCCTTGGGGGAGAGCAGATGCCAGGGCTCGCTGGGTGGTTGCAATAGAGTGAAACAAAGTTTCCTCCCTGAGGGGCAAGGGGACCAGCTGAGAATGACTCACCTGACCCACCATTGCTGTCGCAGCCCAGCCCTCCACTGGCAGGCAGGGCACAGCCATCCTCAGGCTGTATTCCTATCCCCTGCAGCAATCATCTGGCTTCGAGCACAAAGTGCTGAAACACAGTGACATCTGAGTGGGAGGGTGACACTGTTCTCAACTAGGGAGCTTTCTCCATGGTAGAGAAACGGAATCACTTTCATAGTCTGAGACCGCCTGTCTCCAGTTTCTACCATTCCTTCTAATACTGGAAACTTCTCCATCCATGTAATTCCCCACAAGAGGGGCCAGGAGTCTGGAACTAGGCCCACCCATGCATACCTGCTCCCTTTTCCCTCCTTGAACACTGTGTGCCAGAACACAAGCAGGTCAAGCACGCGCCCCCTGGGGCATACGTGAGTCCTCCCTCCTCTATGCATGTGCCAAGGGCCGGTGGCCTGAGCTTGGAAGATGTGGTCACTTATGGAGAGGCTGAAGGGGAAGGTCCTGCTTGCGGAGTACGTGTAATTGGATTATGCACATCATGCTTTATGCCTTCACCAGCTGCTTTACTGTTCCACTTCTCAGGCTCATGATTTGAATGAAACTTATTGAAACTGTCTAAGCACTTTCTGAGCCAACACCTAACCAGGGCTCCCACCAAGGGAGGCAAAGACAGGCTCTGAGCTGCACAGAACGCATGCTCCCTGCACTTCAAGGAAAGCCAGAGCTGTCCAGCCCGACTGTTCCTTCTTGTTCACAATCGAGGTGGGCCCCGCAGCCCACAGCTAGTGAGCTTTTGGCTCGGCGACAGCTTTTAGTACTCGCCACAACCCTTGTTAACCCCACTTCAGAGACGGGGACCAGGCCCAGGAGACAGGCGCAGCAGCCAGAGCCAGGACTCAGACCCAGTACTAAGGGGCCTGGCGGAAAGAAACAGACGGATTCTAAGGCACACTCTCTTCACCATCCTTTTCCCTCACGTAAAATTCAATCAGCCGAACCCGGCTCGTACACATCCCGGAGGGAACGCAAGGACCTTAGGTATGGCTTCAAAATACCCCATGTACTTTGTGATAAGCTACAACCTCCCTCCTCCTCTCTCTCCCACTTAAAAAACAACAACAACAAAAACACAAGCCAACGCTTTATACAATCTCTTTCACTAATAATTTCCAAGGGAATGAAGACCGAAGTGTCAGTGGGCAAGCAGGCGAGAGCCCCCCGCTTCATAGTCCAAAGACCTTGGGCCAAGATACAGCAATGTAGAACGAGGGTTCTCCCTGGGCAGCTGGGAATGGTTGCTAGATCAGCTCACTGGTGTACCTGCCTGGGAAAGACAGACGTTGCCTTATGCAAGTTGCTGTCCCAGGGTCAAATTTCCCTCCCCATGCTCAGGAATCTTGTCCTTCTAGGGCTCCCTGAATAATCTGATACCAGAAGGAAGGGCATGGAACAGCAGCGAGTCTACAGTAACCGAGCCTTGCCATGCCCCAGCTGGAAGACATACAATCTTCCAGCCTGTCTCCCTGAGTGGGCATGAGTCCCCTGCGGACTAGCAGGGCAGTGAGTGGGCTTGGCCAGTGAGCCTGGCTCCCTCCATCTGTCATGCTGTCCCCTCTCCACCAGCCTGACCTTGGATCCTGGCCTTCCTTACCAGGAATATCCCCAAAATGCTCTAATTCTCCTGATAAACGTGCCACTGGCTACCTGCATGCCCATGCCAGACGTACCGAAATGACTTCTCTTGGAGTCGAGCCGAGTCACAGCCTCAATACCCTACAACTCTGTGCCCAAAGAAGCCCTTAAACAACTGGCCAGGGCAGGTGTGCCGTGTGAGCCCTGCCCAGCCCTCCTCCACCTTTCCACAAAGAGGGAAACTGAGACCTGGAGGAACAAGTGATTTGCCCAAAGCCCACCTGACGCCCAGACCAGGGTGCCAGGCTGCTTCTCCTTGCAGAGTGGCAACCCCACCCGTTGATTCCCAGAGCCCCCAGGGCCCTTCCCTCTCCCGGACTGCCCTGCCGGGCCAGGGTGCCTGCCCCTTTGCCGTGAGCCCCTGCAGCCTTCCCCACCCCGCTTCCAGAGGCAGTTGCTGTCCTCAAGGAGGAGATAAGGAACGCCCCGACCAGATTAGCGGCCTCCTTCGCCGGAGCGCAGTCAAGCACGGCTCCCGGCGCGAGCGCGCCTCAGCTGTCCGTAATTCCTGCCTTGCGAGGCTCTGTCAGGCGCAGCGATTAGACGGCTGCCTGCTTAATGACAGGGCGACGGCTGCATTCACTCAGAGCCGAGAAGCAATTACCTTGAAAATGGGGGTCACAGGCCCCACTCGTTGGCTTTAATTGAATTCCAATGTCTGCCTCAAGCTGCCTTGACCTGACTTGTAGCTTCCTAAATACTACTTAAAGGAAGTGGAGCTAATCCAAGCAGCGCTTCTTCCCCAATTTTAGTCCTTTCTTAAAACTTAAAAAAAACTATTTTCATAAGAGGATTGTAATTCCAAAGAGGGAAGCAGATGGGGGGCCGGGACCCCACTGCGGCCACTGCAGGGGTGGGAGGGCTCGGCCTGGAAACCTTAAGGAGATGCCCGGGAAGGGGGCAGGAAGGAGGAGCTGGACGAGGAAGTGCAGAGACTGGAACTCACAGAGCACAGCTCGCCCTGCATCTTCTCGACCATGGCAGTAGCACCGCCGAGCTAGGAGCCGGTCACTGGGACAGAGGACGTGTGCCACACACTAGGGCTGCAACCAGGCGGGCAGAGCCCTGGGCTGGGAGTCAGGTCTGGGCCTCTGGCCTGGCTTGGTGCTAGAGATCCTAAATCACTTCCCTTCTCTGCAAAACAAGGGCACTGGGCGAGATGAGTGGCTCCCAACCAGAGGCCATTTTACCCCCAGACATCTGGCATTGCCTGGGTGTCACAAGTTTGTGTAGGGGGTGCAACTGACATAGGAGCTACAAGCCAGGGATGCTGCTGAACATCCCACAATGCACAGGACAACAAAGACTGGCCCCCAATTTCAACAATGTCAAGGCTGAGGAACCCTGGGCTAGGTGATCGCTGAAAATAACTCAAACTTCAAAATATTACGGTTTTCCCCTCGGGGGGTGCTGCCTTCCAGCACCGAGCGTGTCCTCACGTTCCAGTCTCCACACTCTTCTCCGTCCCGCCGCACAGTAGTGAAGTCTGCTCTCCCCCCAACACTGCCGGAATTCAAACGAGGCTGGCCCTCCCATGCCCTCCCCCAGCAGCGCTGAGCTGGCTTTCCCGTGTGGGCTCAGAACAGAAGGACAGACCCGCTGGGCCGCCTGCGCCACATGCTGTGTAACCATGACGGTCCTGACAGCGTGCTGGGGGGTCAGCGCCCCAGGCACCCCCCATGGTGCCGACTCCACCCTCCTGGTGTCCCAGGAGCAGTTGGTGGGCGCAGGCGGATGCGCTGGCTCACCTCCTCCTTTCACAGACACGGACACTGAGGCGCAAGGAAGAGAGGGCTTGCCCAGGGTCACTCGGGGAGAACCACGACTAACCACAGGCCTCCAGGTTTCTGCCCCAGACAAAAAAGTCAGGAGTCATCATCTATGCCACCACGCACAAGAGAACGCTGAGGCCGTTAGGCCCACCTTGAGATAATGACCCAAAACAAAGAGGGGATGGAAGACCAACCAGGGTCCCAGAACACTGGGGTTGGAGGGACCTCGGACAACTGCCTCCCAGGATCTGGAGAACTTCAGGAACACATATTCCCAGGCCTGGACCTACGGAGAAGCCGCGTGGGGACAGAAGCTCCCTGCAGCACAGCAGCCCCACCCCTGTGGCCAGAAGCAGGGATCTCACCAAACCCCTTGCTTTAGGGTGAAAGAAGGATAGGTACACCGCAAAGGGAGCAGCCTTGCCCCAAGCCACACTGAAAAACTTGTTTTTCCTCCATTCACTATCTTAAATATCCTTAGCCTCACACCAAAGCAGCAAGCAAGAGAAAGATGCTGTCTGAATCCAAGCAACGCATTAGAGATGCAAGCCAGGCCGGAGCACTGAAGGGGAGAGGTCTGGCCCCCTTTCCACTGAGGGGACAGACTAGCAGTGGGCCTCACAGAGCTCTCATGAGTATTTTTTCCTGTGAGATAGGACTTCTAGAAGGTCAGGAAGACCCCTCTAGTTGCCCCCGCTGGAAGCCACAGGCACACGGTGAACACTCAGCCAGGCAGCTCAGCGCAGGGGACGGCAAGACCCAAACCCGGATTCCACAGCACGCTGCACACCAACAGTACCGCAGAGACAGTTCTGATCCCAGGTGGCCAAAGAAGGGCAGACCTCTGCCAGGGAGGAGGCACACAGGCCCCAGGGGAGGCTAGAGGCGGCAGCCAGCTACCGGTCAGATGGTCTGGCCTTGAAGGCGATCCAGGCCCCTGCCCTCCTCAACAGCAGGGACACCAAAAGCCAGGGGAAGACAAGGCTGATGAGGATAGAGGTGGATTTCAGGTACATCTACACCCCTTTAGTGTAGGGACTGGGAGGCATTTGGGGAGCCAATGGGCAGAGAGCTCCAAACAGGACCAAGCCCAGGGGATGCCTGCAGAAGCCGGAGGCCTGGGGCCGCCATTCTTTGAGGCCAGCTAAGGTCAGGGTCAATCTCTGGTTATGGTAAATGAGAGGAATAAAAGGGCTATACACACGGTGAGAGGCAGACTGGGGAGTCCACGTACCCCGATGATGGCGTTCAGCTCCGTCATGGTGACCTGCTTGGCGCGTTCCACCGCCTGTGCCACCTGCTGCTGGTGCTGGAGGGAACAGGGTGTGCGTTAGAGGCGGCCACCCTCCCCAGCAGAGGGGTGGGGCTGCATGGCACAGGCAGGGCCTCTAGGGACAGAGTCCCCCAGAAAGGACAGAGGAGCCCCACTGAGCAGGCACAGGACCTAGGTCGGGGGTGTGACAGGCTATTTTGCTTTCTCCTTTAAACTTTTTTCAATGAGCATGTATTACTTTTGTAATCCAAACTTCCTTTTAATTGTCTGAAGTTCTAAAATAGAGATGCATGCCAAAAGCTGGTTATTAGTCAACCACACATACAAGCAATTTTTTTCAGGTCATTTGAATATGCGCTGGGTATCAGATGACATTACAGAACGATTATTTTCTAAACACAGTAACAATATCGTAATCATGAAGGAGGGTGTTCCCCTTTTTAGGAGATGCCCTTAGAGCAGTTAGTGGTAAATTGTCAGGATATCTACAATTTACATTCAAAGGGTTTGGAATGAAAGTATGTGTGTCTATATATACCTAACCTGTATCTGTCTAATAGAAAACAAAGTATATTTCTAGATAGATAAGAAAAAAGTGGCAAAATGAACCCCAAACTATAGATTTTGAGTGATTTGATGTGTCAATGTAGATTCGTCAATTGTAACACATGTCCCACTCGTGTGGGATGTTGAGAAGCCAGGCAGGCTATGGGAAATTTCTGTGCCTCCCACTCAATTTCGCTGTGAACCTAAACTGCTCTTAAAAAAATAAGTTGTTTTTTTTTTTAATTTGTTGCATTCATTGCCATTGGCCTTGAGGAAGCACCAGCCACACACACAGCTATCTTCCCTGCTGGGCTGCAAGCTCTGCGGGCATCACCATATCTGATTCTTGAATTGACCCAACCATCTATTGGTCACTACTCTGCCCAGAGACCAGGAGTCCACAATGGAGCTAACGTGGCCCCGCCAGAGAGGGGTGGGGGGCAGGGCCTGCCCACTGGAATGCGGCCAGCTCACCTGTCTGCCCTGCACCAAGGAGCCTCCTTAGAGCCACTTCCCTCAAACCACCACTAGCCCAGCCCCGCCTCAAGTGGGGTCCCTTGGAAGGTGTGTTCAGAAGGTGATGTGACCCCGGTCACACCCCCAGCAAGGGCACTCTGTGCCTGGGGGCCGAGGTCCCCTTTGAGTACTGGCTCCCCTCACAGAGTCTGGCCCTGGACACAGACGGGCTAGCCTTCCTTGTCCTCAGACTTCCCAGCTGTGGGGCTGGGGTGCAGGAGAGCAGAGGCTGAGAATGCTACTTTGGACGGGACAGAGAACCACTTCTAACAGAAGGAGCAAATGGTCCCCCCGACGTGGCCCCCTGCCGGCTGGAGAAGGCTCTGTAACTGCCCGAGTTGTCACCTTGGTCAGCATGAAAAGCCAGGGGCTGGGGCCCCAGTGAGATCCTGGCCGACACTGGGCTGATTTGGAAAGAAAAGGAGGAAACAGTAACACAAGGTCTTACCTCTTGTGACAGGAAAGGCATGATCTGTGCTAAAATTGTGTTCAGTCTCTTCGCAATCTCCGTCTGCAAAGGCAAAGAGACTGCATGAGGCTCAGGTAAATAAATCAAGTCACTGAAATGTTCCAGACAAGTGGAAATGCAAACTCCCCTGCACCACAGCCCCGCACCACGGGCTCTGTCCTGTCCTGTCCGCCCTCAGTCCGCCTCCTGCCAGCGGGCTCTCGCTCCATCTACAGCACGAAGGTCTCTCCCAGCTGCCCTGCCACCAGGCTGCCTACCCACTGGGGAGCTCCAGTTTCCTATCAGAAATGGTCTGTTTGGTTCAGAATGTAGTTCGCATCCTCTGGATGGAATCCTTAATTAAAAACAAAGCCACGCAAAACAAAAACCACCTCCCACACCCCAGCAAAACCCATGACAAGAGGGAAATGCAGTTTGGTGTGGGGGAACTGCTCTGCCCAGTGGTGTCCAATGGCAACAGGACACAGGCTCTCAGACTAACCGGCAGAGGGGGTGGATAAAGGAAGCCCCTGGGTTGCATGTGGCAAAGGGCTCCCTGGGGCCAACCAGGGAGTGTGCCCCATTTTTTACTGCTGCCTCTCCCACCGCCCCACCAAGACCAGTCCCTCCCCCACACAGGTGCCACCAGCCTCATTCAATCCCACCACTAACGCTTCAGTTAGCGCACAGCATTGCCTTGTCCAAGAAGCTGCTCGGAGAGATAACTCATTAGATCCCTAAACCTCATAGAGGTTGATCCTAGAAAGATAGACCAGTTCTTGGCCTCACCCCAAACACCCACAAAAGACCACATTTAGGGAAACATCAATTGTTTCCACCAGGGTCCTGTGAAGCCCAGATCTCAGACCAAGAATGGTACTAAATGGTTAACTAAGTCCAGACAGAAAGGCCTAGCTAGAACCACTGACAGACAACTCTCAGAATTGCTTTTCTTATCTCATTCTGAATCCTGAGCCCGCCAGGACTGAGGTCCCAAAGCTGGCTTCAAAGCTTTCATCAGCGCATAGCAATCTTTCAGAGACAAAACCATGACAACAGCCTTTAAAAATCTGTGATCATCTGCATGTCAAATGATTCTGGATGAGAAATGCTCATGCACTTAAAATAAAAACAATGCTGTCTGAAGGCTTACAAACAGACCCGGGGCCTCAGAATTTCTGGGGCCAACACCCTCCACCCCCTCCACTGCTCCACCCCAGCCACCACCAGAGGACACCTCTGGTTTGTGCAGAGACGGGCCATGTCTAAAGAACCTGATGGGCTTTTGAGGGCCTGTGTCCTGGGCTGCTGGCCACAGTGCCAGGGCTCTCCAACCTAGAGAGCCTGTCCACTACAGCGGGGGAGCCTGGCAGGGGACAGGGGATTGCTGCTGTCAGCTCTCTGCCTGGAACACCCGGGATCCTCCAGAACAGAGCCAATGTTTCCCAGCAGGCGCCACTGCTGGCATTTGGGGTGGAACAATTCTTGGTGTGAAGGACTGTCCCTCATATCCCAGACCAACCGTGCCAATAATGGTTCCTACTTCCAAACTTCCCAGGGGAGGGAGCATGGCCCCCAGCCCAGACCCGCTGGACCCATTTGCACATTTGAGGTACACTCTAGCAGGGACACCGTACATCAGGGTTTCTCCACCACCACGCCATCCACATTTCGGGCCAGACAATTCTTTGTTGTGTGGAGTTGTTCTGTGCACTGCAGGATTTCTAACAGTAGCCCTAGCCTCCACCCACTAGAAGCCCACCATTCATACCGTAAGGAATGTGAGAGGATTACTAAATAATTATTGCATAATTAATTTAGGTAAGTGGGAAGAGTTCTCTAAAACAGGGTCCTTTCTCAATCTGCTTACTTTTTCCTCCCCCAAATAGCAGGGATAGCAGGGAAGGGGAATGAAGTATGAAGGTCAGGGTTATACATGGCAGGTTTGTAGAAACAATCAGCTAGCCTGCATCTCAGTCCAAACCTACATAGAGCAACAAGTTCACTCACCTGTCACATGTTTATCTGCCAAATAAGAATAGAAAGATATATTAAAAACAAAAAAACAAATGAAAATAAACAAAATAAACCAGGTTTATTATTTAGAAAGCTCACGGGTCCAAGGCCTGTTACTTCAAATGACTAGTACAGCAGTGCCTGGCACATAGTAGGTGCTCTATAAATGTTGGCCACAAGATTAGTATCACCAGCATCTCCATTTTTGTTTTTTGAGAATTCATATTTGAGAGTGACCTGGGCGGTGGATCTGAGCCTGCCCGGGTATGGGGTGGGCAGGACCCGTGGGGGACAGAATGTTGACATACGACTGGGCAGTGGGGTGGGCGGTGGCCCAAGCCCTTCACCAACAGTCAGGCAAGACCAACCACAAGCCACCTAGCTGGGTCTCTGGCCGCCCCGCCCCACAGCCAGGAAGGTGGGGCAGGCTGTGAACACCACCATCCCTACCCAGCCTTTTCACCACTGCAACTCTCACAATCTCCGCGGGAGTGGGGTGGCTATAAAAGGGTTCCGCCACTGTCTGCTGCTACCAAATAGGTCAAGGATCAGAATCCTGGTAGTTAAAGAAGAAAATGAAAAGTAGCTGACCTTCCCCTCATCGTGCCCTTTAGCAAACTTGTGGCCATGGGCTTGCCACAGGCGGGATCTTCCCGCAGGGCCTGGTCCGGAGCCCAGCACCCTGGCTATGCGGAAAGGGGACCTGCCAGGATTTATGCTGCCGTGTCCACTGGAGGCTCAGTGCCCTGGCCACCAGGTGACAACCGCAGCTGGGTGGCCAGAGCAAGCTCCCGCTCAGCCTCACCCTTTCACTCCACTGAGAGTCCTTCCTGCCTCCCAACACCACAAAGTAACATCGACCAAGGGCCACCAGGGCAACTCCACACAGATACAGAACCATCTGTATCTAGAACCTTCCAGAAGCCTAAGGTACTGGAATTCACAGTCTTTCCTGGAGCCCAAACTTGATGCACACAGGAAGAACTTTGACTAGTCACGAGACAGGACCGCACAGGGCTGGGGCGGGCAGAGGGGAGGGGCTGGTTTTACATTTGGAAGCTTTTATAGCAAACCAGGCTTCCTTGTCCTTGGGACTTGGTTTTACTCTGGAGGAAAGCAGTGGGTCCCTCGCGGCTGTAACTATGCCATCACCTGCTAGGCCCCTCTCGGTCTCCCCGAGCAGAAGCACGGATGGAGCCTGACCCACCTCCACCTAGGCCGCCCGACCCGAGAACAGCTCAGGGCACGCTGGCGAGTCACAGCAGGAGCAGGAAAACTGTCCACTAAACAACCGTTTTTAATGTTTATGTTTTTGAGGGTGTTGACTGGGGGAGGGGAAGTTCCTGGAAACAGAGAGCCAAACAGAACCAGGAGTCAACGGTCCTGCCAGCTACCACCCGCTGACCCAGCTTGGAGGAAGCGCTTTTGCACGGGAGTTCACGGTGCCCCTACCAGGTGGCACTTACGCCACCGCCCTTTTTCAGATGGGGAAACTCATGCTCAGCAATGAAGCAACTTCGCTAAATGACTTCCTACCAAGAAGCCAAATTTTGACATTTTGAGAGAGCTTAGAGAAATATTTTTGAAAGAAAAACCACCATTAGGGTTAATAATTGACAGCGTTTCCAATTAGAACAGCTGTTGAAACAGCATTTGATCCAACTCAAACAAGCTCTAAACATCAGTTCCAAAAAAGGAAGAAAAAAAAATCAAGACGTGTGACTGAAGTCACAATTGGGACAGGTCACAAATCACAAACTGGAACCGGATCATACGTTGGAAAACTGCTTTTGGCACCTCGGTGCAATCCGTTATCGGCAAGGCGGCTGTGGCTGCCCAGGCCAGCCTCCCTGCTTCCCTCCATCCTGTCCAAAGCCACTGCCTTCGAGCCGGGGCTTCAGAGGCAAACCCAGAGGGCTGGGAGGGGGGAAGACGGCTTCCTTTGGAAAGCGCTTTGGAAAAGGTGTTTGGGGAGGCTGGTGCCGCCTTTGAAAGTTTCTTTTCAAGTATGGTTCAAAGAAGGGGGCTCTGCGTGGAAAGGCGTCCCTCAGAAGGAACTAATCTACTAGACGCAGGCCGAGCAGCGCCGGGAACAGGCACAGAGGTCCTGCTACACGCGGAAGCTGTGCTTCCAACTGGGCGCCGGAGAAACATCTGCCCTGCGTCTCTACCAAGATAGTTAGGCAAATAAATGACAGAAAACAGGATAGTGGGGGGCAAGTGTAATTTCCCAAAGAGCAATCTGTTCTGCACGCCTTAGCAGCTCCCAATGGCGTGCTCATCTCATTACCGCGGACCTCCCACCACCTCGCCCAGCAAACCCGGGCGTGGGGCGGCGACACTGCACTTCTGCAGCAACGCTCTGGTCTCCACGCGGCTACCTCCTAGCCCTGACCCTAGAACACTGAATTCCGAGACGGAGCCTGTTCTTAACCCTCACCCACCAGCAACCTCTTGCTCCTGGGCTTCCGTCACCCAGCCAGTCTTTGGGCTTTGCTTTTAATCTCGCTGCGTGCGCTCCACACACAGTTGAGCGCCACTTCCACCACCCGACAGGCTCTCCGCTAGTTACTTTTAAACTGCCCAGTCGTCCGTACCTGCGGACTCTCAGTGCACACTTCCTTTTAACCTCAGCCAAATAAAAACAAGGCGAGGAGAAAACTGCCACTTTAAAGAGCACATCAGACTCCAAAGCTACACAGAAATGACCTGCCTTCTACTTCCAGCTCGGCCTCCAGCTAGCTGTGTGGCTTTGAGCAAATCATTTCCCTCCTCTGGGCATTAATTTTGTTATCTGCAAACGGAGGAATGAACCAGATAACTTATAAGATCCAAGAGCCCTAATTTAGGGCTTTAGAACCCTAAATATTCCTGAACTGCTCTGCGACTTATCATTTCCTCCACAAAGCTGCAGGAATTTAAAGGACCAGCAGAGAAGAGCCCAGCTGCCTTGAGACGTGGGCGGATGCTGGGGAAACTTGCTGGGGCCAGGTCCCGAGGGCCAGTCTTCATCGCACAAGGCATTCAAATTTTTCCATGGGCAAAACTGCACATACCTGTCATAGAGCCTCCAGGCAAGAACAATGATGTCATACTTCTAAGTGTCAAGCACCTACTGTCCAGACTGTACAATTACAAAAGACGGGATGGTGAGCCTAAGACAGGCAGACAAGCTTCTTCAAGATGGTTCATTCGGCGGGAAGTAATTCCGTGCCCGTTAGACAGGCACATGGCCATCCAACACTACTGTGCTGCTGCTTACATTTCTAAAATGAGGATTTCCTCCTCAGAGAATTAGGGCAATGTCTTGGAAAGAGCACTATGCTGTGAGTCGGAGATCTGCTTGTGGCTGTGTATGAGGATGATGAGATGAAGAGACCTGCCTGTTGGAAATGTGAATTACACTTCAAAGCCATGGAGAAGTGATGGTTTCCACCTGAGCTCTAAGTCTGGCATGGGGTCTCTTGGGCCTCAGGTTACCCCTCTAAAAACACATGTGTCTGGAGTGGGGTCTCGGTTATGTCTGGGGGGGGGGTGCCTGGATTTTAATCAGGCTTTACCTGGTCCTCTGACTGAGTCCTGGGGTGTATGAAGTGAGTCTCCCTCAGCTTCAATTACAATGCCAAGGCTGCGGGGAGGGGGTGGGGGCGGGAGGATGTGCAAAAAGAAGTGGCTCCAGCCCCCATGTTCCCAGCAGCCCTCCAGGCGCCGCAATCACCCAGTGATCAAATACTGGAAGATTCCGGAACAATGTGTCTGGGCCATTTTAACTTAAAATATCCCATTGCATTTCCTAGGCAATTCTAAATTGATAGCCCAATTATTTCACTACAAGCTGATATTCCTTGCCAGGCAGTTTCTCCTTAGTCCGAGCTCTGAGAGCATCGAAATGAAGCAAGTGGGTGTTTTACCAACAGAGGAAGGGAAATCCATGGGTGGGGTGGTGCCAACAAAAACTGGGGTGCGGCTCCCAGGCCCCATTCCATACACACCATGGGCTCTGGGGGAGGCAATGCTCCCATGTAAGAAGAGGGGGTGTCAATAAACGATCCATGTAGAAGCCTTGAGAGATAATGTCCCCTGCTTGCCGAGGGGCTGGTGAAGGTTTACATCACATACCACTCAGTGATAGGTGAGCCTCCTTGAAGGCCCTTTTAGCACTGACATATTGATCAAATTATATATAACTACAACGCTATTAAATATTTATGCCTTCCGAGGAAGCCTGCTGAATTCTTTATGCTGGGAGGACTGTGGTACAAGAAAGGCCCAGCCCTCGGCGTGACCCTGAGGATCTGTCTCCTGGGGAGGGAAAGGGACGTTGCATAGGCTGGCCTGTGACCCACACCGTGCACCCACCACCGTGCCCTTCACACGTGGTAAGGATGACAGCAAGGATGCCGTGCAGGGAGGAAGGACACACTCATCCTACCCCAGCTAGGACCAATGCCAGCAAAGGAGCCTCGGGTCCCTGGGGCTGGGACACGACCCTTTTGCACACTCCCCAAAAGGAATTCTGCCTTTCCTCTTCTTCCAAGAGTCTATGGTGTGTCAAGGGAAATTGGGGATGGCCAGGCCAAGTGAGTGTGCATCTAAGCCACTGGCAACGTACAGTCTGGAGTCCTACATTTCTGCCCCAGATAGGCCCTGCACTTGGGCCGCAGTTTATGTCGCACAAAGGAGGCAGATTTGAGTCCAATACAATCATCAGAGCTCTCAGAAACGAATTAGGCACTGAGTGCCCTGCCCTTGGGAGTGTTCGCCTGAGACCAACAGAGACACAGAGGCAGACAGCACTCCGGGAAAGGGAACGGGCCTAGATGACAGCCCAAGTCCCTCCCCAACATGGAGACTCTCAGTTTCATTTCTCAGATTCTCAGTTTCCATCTACCGGGCTTCCTGTTAGCAAGATCCAATAATCTTTAAATATTTGTTCACTTTAATTTCTTGGTTCCCAAACACATTAAACTCTGCTTGCTTCCCACCACCACTTGGGGGGGATGGCTCTCAAAGAGCTGCTTGTGCAGACGGAACAGGGAGAGCTTTCTCAGATCACACCTTCCCCCAGCACTGCCCATTCATCCAGGCGCCACCAACCGCCTCTCTCCCTCCCCTCAGATAACCCCCTGCCCCCTCCCCCACCTCCCCAGACTCCATTGGCCAACTCCTGCCAGGAGGAAAAATTCTCAATTCATCCCTGTGGGGTTGTCATGGCAACCCCCAGCCACCTAATCCCCCTTGGAACATTATGCAAATCTCCCCTTGTCTCTCAACAGGCTGTAAAAGTCACATTACCCTTGCAGAGGCAGCTCATTAAATTTTGGGGGTCTCTCCATCAGATCAGCACTACAAATGAAATGCTAGCTATGACTTTTTAAGGACAGGGACTCTTTGGGAACCCCAGGTGGCATGAAGGGAAATGAGGTGGGGGGAGAGGACAGACTGATGGTAGACAGAGACAACAGAGCCCCATTCTGTGACACTGTGGTCACAACCGAAGAGCACATCCCTTCCTGCAATTAAAATTAAAGGGGTCAGAAGGTCCTCTTTTCCCAAATGGGGATGGCAGGAGTGGTAGCATTTCATAAGCAAAAAAAAAAAAAAATCAAGATCAGTTATTTAGAAACCTATATGATCTGCTCCTTGTCAAACCAACCTCCTAAACCAGTTAATTTAACCTCTCATTTTACAGATGAGACAAATGAGGCCTAGAGAGGGAAGGAGCTGCCCTAGGTCACACAGCAAGACCAAGTGGTGACCAAGTCTCCCAGTTTAGAGCCAGAATGCTTCCCCCTACATCAAGGGTTCTCAACCAGCAGTGATGTGCTCCCCAAGGGATTTTGGCAAAGTCTAGGGACATTTCTAAATGTCACAACCGGGGTGGTGCTACTGATAACTAGTGGGTAGAGCCCAGGGATGCTGCTAAACATCCTGTAATGCACAGGACAGGCCCACGGCCAAGGGCTATCCAGCCCCGAATGTCAGTGGTGCCCAGGATGAGAATCCCTGATCTACACATTGCTGATGCCCATGTCTTACTGAATCTTAAAGGTTTCCCTTAGGGCCTCCCAGCATTGGAATCAAAGCCCTGAAGTGTGGAAGGCCTGCAGGTGGGCATGTGAGAAGGCCACACCTCGATCTGGCCCATGGATAAAGATCACTGAGGCAGACCTGGTTTCCAATTCTGAACCTGCCACAGGTCCACGGCAAGACCACAAGCAAGTTATTCGGTGTTCCTATGGCGCTCAGGGTACCCGTGCTGCAGGACTGTGGAGCCAACAAGTGACATGTGAGCAAGGGCTCGAGAGAGTCTTGTAGCAACAGTCACATCCTCTCTCTCTGAGGCCTCGACAACTTGGAGAGTCGGCCCCATTGTGAGAATACCTCGCCGCGCCCTTCTATTCACCAGGTACCGTGTTAAGCAGTTCCGATGCATCATCTCATATCATCCTTATATGATGACTCCCTGTATGACTCCCTATAATTTATGAAGCCACCAGACATGTGTGACTAGCTAAATTTAATTAAAATTAAATTAAAACCAGCTCCCCAATCACAGTAGCCACATTTCAAGTGCTTAATAGCCACACGTGGTCTATGGCTACCATACTGAATAATGCAGACATACCACATTTCCATCACTGCAGAAAGTTCTATTGGGCAGCACTGCTCTAGCAAGTAGGTAATATTATTATCCCCCCTACAAATTAAAGTTCACAGAGGGCAAACAGTCTGCCCAAAGTCACACCCAGTAAGTGCTCATTTAGGGCTCAGACCCACATGTGCCTGACTCTGAAGCCTATCTCTCAGCCATCAGGACATCTGCCTCAGCCTCCCAGCTCGGCAACTAACTTCTCAGGATCCCCCTGCAAGAACCAGCTGACTTCTGAGGGAGAGACTCTGAATCCAGGCACAAAGGTGACAGGAAAACTGGCTTATCAAGTATCCTCCCCACCCACCACCCAGTAGGCCTGGAAAATGCTCAATGGGTATTCAGCACCTGGGGTGTTTAAGAAAAGGTTCTGAGCAAATGGACAGCGAGGAAGAGCTGGGCAGACAGCAGACGTCCCTCGAGAAATCCCTTGTGATGCGCAAGAAATCTCAAAACAGCTAAGAGAAACCTCCCCCCCCAGCTCCTGCAGGCAGGTGCCATGGAGGATGATGCCAGGCCAACAGTGGGAGGACCCTGGCAGGACAAGGGCAGCCCTTTAGGGCTCCAAACCACATTGCTTCTCCTTATTTCAAGTCAGGCTTCATGGAGATCCCCTGTTTCTCTGGTATGAAGTACAAGGTCCCAAGAATCCAAGGGTAGGGGATGGGGCCGTGCCGCCAATCTCAATTGCTCCAGTCCCTCCCTGGGACCGCTACTCTGAGGCCAAGCAAAATAGGAACTGGACTGCAGCTTTCCCCCTGGAGAGGGAGATCAGGGGCAGGGGCCCCCTTCTAGGAAAAGGAGCAAGTAAGGGTTTGAAGGACAAGCTAAAGAGCACCTATTGATTTGCCAATCAGTCTTGACTGGCTTACTGCTCAGAAACTTGAGAAGGCCTGTGTCCTTCCCAAAAAGTTTGTATTGCTGTTAGGGTCAGGGAGAACCCTAAACTGGAACATCACCCTCCTCCTTGAGTCCCCTCCCACAAAATACATCCAGTACAGGCGCCATGCAGGGCTCAAGGGCCTCCCAGCCTCCTCATTCACAGGCCTCTCCTCCCCCCACCCCAATTAGAGACACAGCCCTCTAGTGCCCTGCATGTATGCAAGTCACCTTCAACCCCAGGCCTTCAACCCCACGCATGCTCTGATGCTTTTATCCTGGTGTCTGTTTCTCCTGGACTCAAATGCATTATTTTAGCTACTTAAGATGAATATGTCTAATCTGCTTTGTAATCAAGTGCCAAAGAAACACCAAGGGGCTATATTATCATAATCTGTGATATTTGGAAGATCAAATTTTTCAAACGCTTCGCCCTCAATAACGGCCTTCCCCTGGGATTATTTGGTGATAGCAGCAGCTGCTCAGAAACCGGTCCCCATCCGTGACACTCATGCAGTGGGAGGGTGGAAGGGGCCGCCTAGGACATGCTGACCGAGCCCACCTGTGATCCTATCCTTTGCCAAGAGAGAAAAAGGTGACATGGACTCCAGACCCTAACAGGGTTTCCCTGGCCTCTCGGGCCCCACCCCTGGGAACTTGGTTCTCTCTTCACCCTTCACAGGGTACAACTGGCAAAGGAAACCTCTCCCCAAAGGGGTGCATCTCCAAAGCAGTGGTGACATGTGGCTGGGGTGAAGAGGAGGGAGGTATTTATCATCTGGTAAAATCCTCAGGGTTGACTACATAACACCCCCGCGGTTAAGCCCCTAAACCTGGCATGAACCTCCATTTAAGAATAGATGCCCCCACCCTATTGGCTTCTGGGTGGGCCTCCGAGCCTGTGAGCTCTGCAGAAGGAACGGCCTCCTGGAATCTGACTGGGAAGGGGCTTCACTCTCCAACACACTGATCCTCCCCCCCAGCCCCCCATAAAGGTGGCCCCTGCCTAAACATTCACAGCGACAGCTCAGTAGCCCGCTGACAGTGCAACATCCTTGGCAAACAAAAGGATTCAAAATCAATGCTGATGAGAACTGAGACTCCCCCATTACCTCCTTGAGAAACGCAAGGTCCTCAGGAGCCTCGGAGGGCAGAGCCGGCCCTCGGTCTGCTGTCTAGTGGGCAGTACTGCAAAGCGACAGCCCTCCAAACATCGCGCCTGTGGAGGCAGGACCTTCCTCCTTCCTTAAGTTTCTCCTTAGCCCCAACTCGAAGGGAACATTTACCTTTAAATACATTTTTTTAAAAAATTTATTTTGAAAAGAAAGAAAAGAAAAAGGAAAGAGAAGAAAGGAAAAAAAGAGAAAGGAAGAAAGCATCTTGGATGTGAGTCTCCCGAGAGCATTTGTTGAAAACAAGATATTGTCCCTTTAAGCATATAAAAACAAGGCCCTTGAGCACGCAGTTCTCACTCTGGTACACAATTATGGGTGCTTTCAGCTGTCTAGCACTACTTCAAGTGCTCTCTTAAACCAGACTGTCAATGGCATGTTGAAAGCTATTTTGCTGGCTGCTATCATTAATAGCAAAGTGGAGAGCTGGGCTGATGAGAATTAAATATGGGGGAGGGGCGGGTCATAACCAGTCATTACAGAATTACCAATATGAGAAAGGAGACGACGCCACTTTGGGGAATAAAGTTCAAATCAACGTATTACGGTGGGGAAGCGAGCAGGGAAGGCCACAGCTGGCTCAGAGCCTCCCCGCCCCCACCCGGCAGCAGATGGACCCAGGCCAGCCCTGGAGAGCCATATGGGGACAGAGGGAGCCACAGAGCTGGGAGTGGAGAATGTGAGGGCAGACAGGCCCTGGAGATCACGCTGCTGCAAAGTGTCACCACCTCGCCTCACTTCCCAAGTGCAGTCCCCACCCCTCATCATTCCGGAGGCTGTGGCTTCCAGATCCTATCTCACTGCCTTTCCAAGAGCTGTTGCCACCTTGGAGGCGCCTCCCCCGCTGGCTTCTGCCTGAGCAGCCCCCACCCTCCCGGCTCCAGGCATGGCCCTTTAGTGGAGGCTCCTCTGCCCTGCCCCCAGGCTCCCTCTCCCAGGAAGAATCCGCTGTTCCGTCCTGGGTGCTCCTCTTGTGACACTTGGGCCACATTAGCACTTACCTCAGTGCATTGCAATTACTTATTCAGACGCCTGACTGGGGTGGTGGGGGGATGGTGTCTTTAGTCTATGTAACCAACCCCAGCCAACACCCTTCGCATCCCAGGCCCCTAATAACCATTTTGCGAATGAATCCAGCCTCCTCATTTTACTGATGAAGAAACTGGAGCCACAGGAGGAAGGCTGCAGAGCCAGCAGCCGGCCCACAGTGGCAACCCCTGCTTCCTACTCAGGGCTCAGGGAATCCCAATTCCACCCTCAAACAGCCTCAACAATTTTGAGTAAAAAAACCAACGTGTTTACTGAGTACCTATTACACACTAAGTGCTACGGAGACCGCAGCAAAGGGGCTTTTGACCTCAGCAGAGGGGCTTCCTTCGTAGATACCAAAATGAGACAATGAGGTGTGGAAAAGACACTGTGAGGGCCAGATCATAGGGCAAACCCTGCTGAGACTAGGCCTTGGTCACCTTTTTGTCCCTGGTGTCCCAGTATTATGTACAAACAGTAACATAGAAAAACATTCTCCTATGCAGAAAGCAAAAGGAAATTCATTCCTTGACTGACTCACTCCTTCAACAAAATGGAAACAAAGCGCCTTGACATAAACTAGACCCTTCCTACACCAGTGGGAGGGAGGAGTCCAAAGAGACTTGGAAAAGCTCTGTGCCCTCCTGGGCTCCTGGTCCAAGAGAGCTCATGAAATGAGTCTTGAATGAGGAGCCAGGATCCCGTCCAGGCTCAGTTTCCTTGATCTGTAAAGTCAGGACAGGGACCACTTGCCCATCTCCCAGGGTCACTTTGATAGTCAAATGCACATAAGGAAAAGACTTAGAGAAGCACAGAAACCCCTACTCTGTACAACTCCACTGGCAACTAGAATAAAGGGTTCCAAAGAAGCCTGGGGTAGGTGGCAGTCTTGAGTGGTGGGGCAGCCCCCGCTGGGTAGATGGGGCAGGGTGAAGGGAGCTTGTGCTCAGCACTCCCCAAAGCTGAGCACCACAGATAACTCCCGTGATCGGAGTTGTTTCCAGGCAAGAGTGAAAAGGCAGGAAAATCCACATGGAAACCAGGGCATAGTGGGGTTCTCGGATATCAGCACTCTGGCAAAAATAAATGAATTTCACAGCTCCACCCAGATGCCACACAAACAGGCACTGCCCTGTCTAAGGACCTGTGTTCCCTTCTATTTTGAGACTGGTCCCACCTTCTCCCTACCTGGTGGCTCCCTCTGTCCACCAGCACGTTCACTGTGGTCACACAACTTCAAGCTGCTGTGCCTCCAGATCTTCAGCCAAGCCCCTTGTTACTTAGGTGAGAAGACCCAGAGAGGGGAGGGGAGTGACAAATGGGGACTTTCCACCTCCCCCTTTGGCCCTGTGTTTATGGACACCCCTGTGGCTCCAGTAAAAAGTTCACAGGTTTTACCACCTTTACTTTGTGAGGATTACTGGTTATGCATTCTGTGCTATTGTTACACACATCAAATCATTAGTTGCGCAAACAGCTGGTAATTCAGAATAGGACCTGGCACAAAGAGGATTCGGCTGATATGGTTATACAACCCGAGATGGGGTACTTTGGACTTTGGTGGAGCCAGGTTCATAGTCTTAGCCTCTCTGGATAATAATGCAGGAAGAAGCAACAGTAATTAAAGACACAGAGTGCTATTAAACGAGAACTCTTCATTTCTTGAGTCTTGTAAAAAAAAAAAGAGAGAGAGCTGGGGTTGGGAGGGAAGCCTGCAGTAGCAGCTTTACCACTAATGCGGGACTCAATGACTCTGGATACATGAGCTTCCTTTCCCTTTTCTGGGCCTCAGTTTCCTCATCTGTAACTTGAAAGGGTTGCATGAGAAACCAAAGGGCTCTTTTACCTCCAGAAAGCAAAAGGAAATGTACAGGAAGGGCTGTCTGGTTGACAGAAAAAGGTGGCACGACATTGCCCCCAAATCAAAATGCCTCAAGTCCACTTTCAAAACATCAGCGCTCACCAGCAGAGGGTGAAAGGTCGCCTGACCCGGCTCCCACAGCAGTAGTGCCTCGAATGCAGCGCACAGTTGCTCTGGAGCCCTTGTTTCTCAGCTGGCTTTGTTATTTGTGGCTGACATTGGAAAGCCTCCGCAGGAACAAGATGCCAACCGATGAGGTGGTCAGCCGTCAGCGCCTCGCTGAATCACCCTTGACATTCTGCCTGGAAGCAGGGGCTTGGAGGAGGTGGGTGACCTCTTGAGGTCGTGGGCCAGGCCTGTGCTTCTGTAATCTTTGCTTTGCCATAATTAGGGAGGGAGGCAGAAGAGTAGGAGGAGAAACCATTTATTACTTCTCTGGGATTTGACAGCTTGGAAAAAGAGAGGGAGACAGAGAAACGGCCAGGGAAGAAGCCAACCACAGTGAGTTTAACCTCTCAGTAAAATAAAAATGGGCTGATGCACCTCATCAGCTGCCCTCTGTCAATACCCGGGCCCATCTGGCAGAACTTGAGGTTCCCAGCTAATTGGCATTTCCCATAGAGCCAGCAAAGAAGAGTTTTTAAAAAAAAATATGTGGTGATGGTAGGGTGTGTGTGTGCACGTGTGTGTGTGTGTGAGAGAGAGAGAGAGAGAGAGAGAGAGAGAGAGAGAGAGAGAGAGAGAGAGAGAGAGAGAGAGAGAAACTGGCTGAGGACTGCCACACTTCCCAAGGTGCCAGCTCTGTAGATCATCTATTATATAAAAGTACAGACAGTCCCCACCCCCACCCCTGAGCTTAAAGATGAAGAATCCAGCCTGTTTGTTCCAGGCAGATGTAATCACACGAACAGTCAAGTCTAGAGGGCAGGACACTGCATGAATAATTCAAGCACTCCAGTCACTTGATTGTGTGTGCAGATAAAACACCAGTCAACCGCTAAACAGGTCAGCTGATAAACTTGTTTGCTCAGGCCTAACCACCATCGCCAAATGCACCCAAGACCCACACTACAATTAGTGGCAGGGCTTTCTTCTACAGAACCCTCTCAAACCCAGGGAGTGGCCGGCCCCATTAGGTCAGGGTGGCGTTCTCAGGCAGGGTTTCTTCACCTCCTTGCCTCTTTGTTCCTCCACAGACACAGGGTGATTTCACCCAGCTCAGAGGCCGCCTAAAGCCTAAAAAGGCAGGGCTCCCAGAGCACACACTTTCATGCCAGGAACTAAGGCTGGAAGGAAAAGGTGAGTGGCGAGCAGGGGAAAGTGACCAACTGCGGAATCCGAAACCCCGAATTTGAGCCCCAGCTCTGCCCTCCTGGCTTCCCTGAAGCCTCAGTTTCCTCACCTATAAAAGGGGGGCAAAGAATCCCTCTATCTGCCACTGGCAGCTGAGAGGGTTACACAAAACAACACAGCCAAACCTCAGGCATTCTCCCCGTAAGAACCCTGTTTGGGGAATGGCCAGAAATCTCAGATGCACACAGCTGCTCTTTAGACAAACCCCACCACCAAAAGCATTTAGATGTTTAATTCTTCCTGCTTTCAGAGTGTCCTCAGGACTCAGGGAGCATTACTGTTGCTAGCCAAGGTGGATTCTTTGTGCCAAAGAACCATCCACTCACAGACATGGGAACACCACCCATGCAGACCTCAACATCCAACAAGATATTACGCCTTAATCACAAAGCTCTTAGAATAACTGTTGCTATAAATTTTAAACCTGGGTGCAATTACCCTCTTTAAACACACCCAAGATACTGAGCACTGAGAAAAAAGGAGAAAGAAAAGGAGAGAAGGTGGAGAAAGGGAGGAAGTAGCACCTTGCACAACACTTCAAGGTCCCTGAAACACCTGGGACCCCAATTCCACTTCACACATTCTTGCTGGACAAGTCAGACCTGGTCAGTTCTGCCTAGAGTCCGCCGAACCTGTCTCTAGTCTATCCTCCCAGGGAGAAATATTTTTACATATAAAGCCATGTCTGTTTATTATTTTTGTGCGTCAAGAAGTAAAAACACGGTAGCCTTCATGTGCCTTCCTAAGGAACTAATCCCTCAGGAAGCCACAGCCAGCTTCCCTTGCTCAATAAACTCCAGCCTTTTCTGACTGGGAACACTAGGACTCCCTCCAGGCGGGGAAAGGAAACTACAGGTTCCAAAGGCTCTATAGGAAGCCACTGGAGCAGGCAGGAATCCACATGCTTTCCAGGGGTCACCTGCCCTTCTCACCTGCTCTAGGCCCTGCCCTCTTAAAGAGCAAAATTTAAACCTTGTAAACGACTGTTAATTTAGAGCAGAAAATCCATTCAAGTCACGGACACCAAAGGCTAGAATGAGTCAACAGCCTTCTGAGATTTCAAGAACACCAATTGTTAAAAAGAACAACCGGCCTGCGCCTTTTATACGTGCCAAGTCAACTCTAATCTTTGGCCAAGCCAAATTATAGGCAGCCTTTCCTCGGAACACAAATACACAAACAGGCCTCTCCCACAGCCCAGCCTAGCACTGGACTAGTTACTGATATGCACTGAGATAAAGGGTGTTTGTATTTGCTCGGTTTGAGGTATACTGTTATTAGAAGGGTGACAATATGAGGTAGTTTACATAGCCATCAAACAACACCACACTGGCTAAACTGGTTTGACTTCAGGATTTCAAAGCTGAGCTCAAGCCCCAGCCATCTCAAAGCCCTGGCTCAGCTGCCCCTGGGCAAGTTACTTCACCCCCTAGCTTCAGCTTCCTTCCCTGTAAAATGGGAACACAGCGGCCTGCAAATCCAGACAGAGAAGAGAAAGCTGCCTGGGCAATGCAAGGCATTAGAGTTGTATTTCATTCTGGCTTTACGTTTTTAAGCAGTTAGTGGCTTCATTCCCTTAAATTTCTACAGCTCAGCCTGGCTTTTAAGGCTCTTGCAGTTTAATCTTATCAAGGCAGAACATCACATTTTTGCAGGAAAAAAAAAAAAAGAGAGAGAAAAAAGAAAGAAAAGAAATCCTCCTGCATTTCCTCTTGAGAATTTTACATTAAAACAGATAAAAGCAACCAGCCAACTCTGGGCTTTCAGGAGTTTGTAAAGCAGATCCTGGAGGTTCCAACTTTCCCTTTGGTCCTTTATCCTCCACCAAGATCCAAGCCCAGGACTAATTTCACAAGTTCCAATGCTAAAAGCTCAACTTGTCCAAGAACTCAGCAAAGCCTCAGACCTTGCATTTCAAGGACTGGATCCATTCACTCTTCAGGGAGAAGGGGAAGGAACAGAAGAACCAGGCTCATTTTCAACAAGAGGGAACATAAGAAGTCCACGTATGTAAGTTTTGAAAAAACGAAATCTATTTTAAAGAGAAAAGCACTTACCTGCTTGTGCATTTCAATGTTCAAGCCATAGGACATCTCATAGTACTAAAAGGAAAAAGAATTGCCATGAACAACACAGGAATCTGTTCATTTTTCAAAACCCAATTTTTATTGGCAAGGCTCTGGCCAAATCATACTGTTATGGTACATTAGCTGAAGAATTTTAAATCAAACCCCAAAGCCAGCTTATAGAGAGGTTTAAGAGCTGACAAGGGTGAGTGTCCCTCTCGTCTCAACAGAACATTACATGTGGGTAGTAAGAGGAGCTGGGCCCTCCCCCCACAAGCACTGCATGTGCCGCATATCCTGTTTATACAAGGTTCGTGCTCAACAGGGAATCGTGTGTACACTGGGACCCTCTCGTCCTCTGAGAGTTATTTAGCACTGTCGAAGCCCTCTTCTGTGGAAAGCAGTGCAGACAGCAGGGCTCAAGTGCCTCCATGTCCTCTCACAAACGGAAGGTTTAAACTTGCTGGAACAGAGGCTGCCCGGCCGACATGATTCTCAGTAGGAAATCCCTGAGGAGAGGGGTGGAAGCAGAAGGCTTTAAAAGGCTCCTCCACGCCTCAGGAAGCCCTGGGGAAGGAGGGCTTCTGTCCCACTCTGGCTAGATCCCAGGGCTGCAAAGCAGAAAAGTTTCCAAACGCTCCAGGGAGGTCTCTAAGAAGATTTTTACCCGCCCCTGGTGCGGGCTGATCTAATCCTAGCTCACTAGCGAAGACAGGGCAACTGGCCCCTGGGAAACCTTCAAAACGCAAATTAAAGGCGCACAAAGGTAGCTCAGAAGTCCCCAGCCTGGAGTTCGGGTTTCTCTTTCTGCCTGTTCCCTCGCCCACCTCCTTCAAGGCTGGGGATGCTGGGGAAGGCGCAGGGGGCACAGTCAGACCACAACGGCTCCCAGGGCCGCCCTGCGACCGGCCACGGCGGGGACCGGCCACGGCGGGGACCGGCCACGGTGGGGCGGGCCCAGGCTCCCTCCCGGTCGGCGCCCTCCCGCCCGCCGCTCACCATCACATAATGGCGCTGCATCTCCGTCTTCTCGTTCGCCAGCTTGTCGTACTCCACTTTGAGGCTGCGAGGGCAGAAGGAGCAGGCTCAGGCCCGGCGCCTGCACGCCTCCCCCAGGCCCAACCCAAGGGCCTCTGAGAGCCACTTTTCCACTCCCGACACCCCCGGGGTGCCCGGCGTCCCGCAGCCGGGCGCAGGGGGACAGGGTCCGCCACAGGGAGGGTGTGAAACAACTCGAAACTTCCCGGGCCCAGCTGTGGCCGTGTCTCCGCCGCAGGCAGAGGGGCCCCGACGCTGGCTCTCGGCCCCCAGAACCCGGGGCGAACCGCCCTACTAGGGGCCCGCGGGCGGAGCTGGGAGCCGGCGGCCGCGGGCAGCAACGGGTTAAGGCGGCGCGCTCCGAAAGGGGAAACAAAAGGCGGAGGCCGGGCAGCCCCGCCGCCCGGGTCGGGAGCCCCCTCCGTCCCCGCGGGGGGTGGCCGGGGCGCGCCAGGGACGCCCCCTCCCTGCCAGCCCCGGGCGCCCCCGCCGGCCTTACCTGTGATATTGAGCTTGCAGGAACTGGAATTCGTCTTTGATCCTGTCACAAGACTCAGCCACCGTGAATTTAAATCCCGGCTGCCCGGGCTGATGGGGAGCCTGGAGCCCGCGAGGAGAGACAGGGAGGGCGGGGGCATCAGACGCTGCTCCGAGCTGCCCGGCCCTCCCCGCCGGCGCCCAACCAGCCGGGCCGCCCCCAGCCCAGAACCTTCGCGGCAAGTTTCTCGGCGCCCGGCTGGGCAGGTGGGGGGCGCCCCAGCCCTCCCCGTCGGCAGCGGGGCTCGGGCACTTGCGCACGGGCCCGGCCCCAAGTCAGGCGGGGCGGGCGGCCAGGCCGGCCGAGTTGGGAGACTTGGGCGAGGGGCGGGGGCCACAGCTCCCCCCGGGGCACAGGCAGCCCCCGTGCCGCTCGGGCGTAATTAACCTCCCTCTCCACGGCGCCCGCGTCCCCGTCCCCTTTGTGTGCGCGCACACACTCACACGCACGCACCATAAAGGTAGCAACAAGCAAAATGGAGGTGCCAGATAAACTGCCTCGTTTACCCTGCCGCGATAGAAGCCTAAATAAGCCGAGTTGCAATTACTCACCGGATGTCTGCCTTGCGGATACATGGCAGGGAGGGGTCGTGATTCCGAGAGCGTGGAAGCGCCGAGAGCCCGGGCCGAGGGGGCGCGGGGGAGGGGGGAGCCGAGCGCGAGCGGGGGGCGGCCGGGAAACCGAGAGCTCGCCCCCGGCCCCCCCAGCCCGCTCTCGCAGCGAAATCCCAGAGTCGGGCGCCCGCCCCAAGTGCAGACAAAGAGCCGCGGAGCGGGCGGCAAAGTCGTCGGCGGGCGCCGAGCCGGGCGGCGGGCGCGGGCTTTGTGCGCCTAGGGCTCGGCGGGCTGCGGCCGGTCGCCCTCCCCGGGCTGCGTGGACAGCGTCAGAGCCCGGGGCTGCGCGGACATCGTAGGCTCCCTGGCGGGCCCGGCGCGGAGTCCCGAGGCCGGGGCCCTCCGGTCACTCAGCGCGGTGCGCCGGGAGGGGGCCGCGCGGGGACAGCCCCCAGCATCCGGGGCGCGGGTCCGGGGCTAGAGACGGCTGGGCCGGGCTCGCGGCGAGAAGAGGAAGGAGGCAGGCAACGAGGTGGCGGCTGGGGCCGCAGGAGCGCCGGAGGGCGAGGGCGGGAGCCCAGCGCGGGCGCTCCGACGCCCCCCCTCGGAGGCCGGAGCCGCTGTTCGTCTGCTACCGCCGCCGCCGCAAGCCCTTCCCAGGGCCGGGAGGAACTCTGGGCTCAGTGCGTGCAAATCGGCCGCCCCGGCATCCTACTCCAGCGGGCACGGAGCCTCCGCAGAGGGTCCTCGCTGCTCCCAGCCGCGCGCCGCGTCCCCAGCGAGGAGTGCTCAGCGCCGCCGCCGCCGCCTCGGAGCCCGCGGGCCGGGGAGCGCCGGCGGGGGACGCGGCCAGACCCCGAGCTCTGCGGCTTCCTCCTCCCTCGGCCGGCTCTCCTCTCCGCGCCGCGACAAGCCCAGCGCGCACACCCGGCGCACACGCACACGCACGCACCGAGAAAGTGCCTCGGACCTGCGGATACCACACACAGACAGACGGGGGACGAGCACGAGGTCTGCACCGCCGCGAGAGCAGTTCCAAATAGGGACTGAAAAGTAACAAAATAATGTGGCAGCCTCGTCCGGCGCTGGCCAATGGGAGCGCGGGGCCCCACGTGGGGCCGCGGGTCGCGGCCTGCGACTGGGCGCCGCCGGGCACGACGTCACAATGCCCTCTTGTGTCTAAAACTATGCATGAAAAGTAGCAATCAGGCCCTACCCGCCGGTGACTTTCGCAGGGGAGTGAAAAACAGCGCTCCTCAGATCAGGAATTAACCGAAAGACATATAATAAATAGATATATATTATAGTCCTGGGCTGCGAGGGCTTTTTGTCCTCTCTTTTTTTTCCCACGATCTACTAGCAAATAATTGTTTGGCAGGAGGAGGAAAGAGAGAAGACAGAGGAATAACAACAAAAGGAAAAAGACAAGCTGTACCGTCCTCAAAACCTGTGGCTGGTCGCAACGTCTCGGACGCTCCGCGGCGGCGGGCGATTCCGCCCTCTAATCTCATTAGGTCTGCGGAGCAGCCCAATTATACACCATAAAACAAACAGAATCACTTTGTCACTTTAATGTTTTCACTTCAAGAGATTTAGGGCCGATAAAATGGTGGCTCCCAAAGTTGCCTCCGACCTTTCAGAATTTGCCGGGAACTGAGGCTGCCCCCTTTCCTTCAACCTCCTCCCGGCCCGCCGCCTCCCAGCTTCCCCCCTTTGTTCGCGCGCCCTTCTTTTCGGAAAGCCAAACGAACGGCCCCTTCGCGGCGCGGAGGCCGCCGGACAGGAGCCGAGGGAGTCGGCGTGGCGGCCGCGCCGAGTAAGGGCCCGCGGACGGCAGGCTCGGCCGGCGGCCGGTCCCGCTCGGGCGCCTTCCCGGCGGGGGCGGCGATGGCCTCCGCAGCCGCGCCGGCTCCTCAGCGCTCTCCCGGGCCGGGCCGGCGAGCAGGGGACGGGCCCGGCCGAGGCCCGGGGGCTCGAGTTCGGGCCCGGTGCGCTGCGCCGCGTGCGGCGGGGTCTCAGCGTTGGCGGAAGCCCGTGGAAGTGTCGGTCCCAGCCCGGACGCCCCGGGGTGCGCAGCCGCTCCCCGGCCCGCGCCTCCCGGACTCCCAGCGCG
This sequence comes from Microcebus murinus, assembly GCF_040939455.1. Taxonomy (NCBI): domain Eukaryota; kingdom Metazoa; phylum Chordata; class Mammalia; order Primates; family Cheirogaleidae; genus Microcebus; species Microcebus murinus. The sequence continues at coordinate 105,382,227 of NC_134109.1, forward strand.
GCCGCACAGGCCACCGGGCTGCGGGGCCGCTTTGCCCGCCGACCACCAGCCTGGCTCTCCCGCGCTCGGGTGACGCCGGGGCAGACGGGCCAGGGGACGCGGGCCTCGGAGCGGGCGTCTCGGGGTCGGCCCGGCGGGCGGGGGTCCCTCCCCCGCTTCTGCGCGAGCCCGCTGCACCCGGGGCCGCGACGGGCGCGCGCCCCATCCCCGTTTCCCCTCAGGAGTCGCCGGAGGTCAGCTTTTGCCCCGCGACGCGGAGCCGAGCGCGAGCGGGCGCTCGGGGGCCAGAGCGCGGGGAGCTACACGTGAGCGCCGCCTCGGACTGAACCTCCGCGCGCCCGCTCCGGCCGCCCGCCCGGGCCGCGCTCCTCTCTCCATTTATTTATTCTCCTAAATAAAAACATAAATCGTGTGCGGTGCGCACCGAACAGGCGGGGAGGGAGACGCCCGGCCCGACAGATGCGAGCATCTGGCCGCAGCATTCATTAGACACAAAATGGCTCCTCTTTGGAGCTTCCTTTTCCCCTCCCCCTTCTCTGCCCTCCCCCTTACGTCACGGATGGGCGCACCTCCTACCCGCCCCGCCCCTTTCTCGCTCCGGCCCCCACGTGGGGGACGCTGACCACGCCCCTGAGCAGGACTCGGAAGGCCAATCACAGACCGCTGAGGGAGCTCTCCGTTGCTGATTGGTGGTGCTGGTGGGAGCTGTCAGTCCGCGGCCAGAGCTGTCAGTCAAAACCACGCGGGGTGGGGGAGCGCTGACAAATGCCGAGGCTTCTGAGCCTCCCGCTTGCAAATAGTGCTTGGAATGGCTGCTTAATTAGCTTTGAATGGCTTTTCCTTCCAGCTCAAACAATCTGTCACTACCATGTGGTATAAAGGAGCCATGCATAAAAAAGTAAGCAGAGGCTAAATATCAATTTGATTTTGTGTATCAAAGGAATATTTTATTTTTCTCCCTAGTAATGAAACGTATCAATTTAAATAATAAAAGGTAAAAACACACACAAAACCAAAAAAAAAAAAAGAAAGAAAAGAAAAGAAGAAGTAGAGAAAGAAAGAAACGGAAAAAGAAAAAAAGAAAACCCAAACTCCACGGCGTTCCGTCTCCTGCTCACGCCTGAAACAGGTCACTTCTACAGCCCACGTTCAGGAGGAAGGCTGAAATTTCCCCCTCCCCGCTTTTAAACTTACATTTAGTGTTTTGTTGTTGTCTTCCTCCAGAAGTCTAGAAGGAATGATGGAGGAGGGGTGGCCTGTAAAAGGGGACGTGGGGGCGGGGAGGGGGCGAACTTTAAAAGGAGCTCTTTGAAGCTGCTAATCAAAGTGGAGGGAGTTTTAAGACCCCGTAAACTGGGGGTCCTACAGCAGGTCTCGATTTGGGAGCCGAGGAGGGGGGAGAGCGCGGGTGTGCGTCTCGCCTGGATTTATTAAACACAATGCCTTCAGGATGCCGGGGACACGGCGCCTCGGCAGGCCTCCCTCTCTCCGTCTCCCTCCGGACTGGCTCCAACGGAGCCCGCCCAGAGGCTGCAGAGGAGCCCCCGGGCCCCCAGGTCATGTCTGCGAAGACTGCGTACAGAAAACCACAGCAGCTCTGTCTCTGGTCTGGATGGCCCTCCTGCCCCGACCTTCGTGCTCCTGAAGACCCCGCGAGCCAGCGCGCTCCTGCAGGGCAGACGCACGTCGAGTTCACCTGTGAGCCCCAGCGCGGGCGCCCAGCCTGGCACCCTGGAGGGGTCTCAGGCTCTGTGTCCTGGAAGCAATTTTGTAGAGCGCCGCCTCCTCGGCCGAGCGGGGCTGGAGATCCCAGCCACGCAGTCAGGCAGGACAGCGCTTGAGCGCTTACTAGGTATAAGGCAGGGCGATGCTGCCCAGGCCGCACTCTCTTCATTCCCAAAAGAAGTGGCCTGACTGGTGGCCCCGTTTTACAATGAACAGCAGTGGCTGAGAAAGCTCACTAATTTGCTCCAAGCTGGGCAGGGGTCGAGGAATCCAGGGCAGCTGGCAGGATAGCCAACCTCAGCGTCCCCTTCGCTTCCGCAAGCTGGGTCCATGAGAGCATTTGCCGAAGGAAAGACATTCATTCATTCATTCATGCCCAGCCCCTTCTGAGCTTCTGGCTGTGGGTGACAGGCCCAGCACTCAGACTGTGACTCCCACCCGCTGCGCACCCAGGGTCGCTCCCTGCTCTTCCCTGCCGCCTGAACCCGGAGCAGGAAGGGGGCAGGCAGGTCACGATCCAGGTCAACACCTCTTTACGCTCACCACTGCTGTCCCCACGCCCCATGCCACCCCGCAAATTAAAAATTAAAAAAAAGGAGAAAAAGCATGTCTTTTATGCTCCAGAAAGAGAAAAGAAAATAAAAAACATGTATACAACACCCTGTCCAAAGCGCTTGACAATTATTTTAAAGAAGGAGGGGAGTAGAGAGAGTTCAAACGTCTCTGTCTCCAGTTCTAATTGGAAACGTTTCAACTGTTTATGTTACAAGAAGTGTCAGGGTCATTTGCTACCGGAGAGCTGACTTTTCATTGGCTGCTTAATTGAGTACCTCGGAGTCCACCCCACGTGGGAGAGGAATTCCTGGCACATTAAAAAAAAAAAAAGTCACCCGGGTGAGACAGAAAGCCCGGTCTGGATTTCCAGAGTCAAGACTCCCCAGCCCCTCATTTGGGGTGCAGGATGGTTGGTGGACAGCTATCTGGCAGCCTCAAGAGCACTCCTTGGTTCTTTAAAAATAATCATGAAGCACATTAGCTGGGTGTTTCCCCTACCGATTCTCAGGAATTAAAGGGTCTGGCTCAGGCCAGCCACCAGGCTGTGGCCTCCTTATTTGAGGAACTGATCACAGTGCCTTGGGTGGGGTTGCAAACCTCTCCCTGTCATCCCTTCCGAGTGCCTGAGCTGGCTTTGATTTTTTGGAGGCCTCTTATAGGAACTGCCTGGAGAGGAAAGAAGTCTCCCTCACCACCACCAAACCCCCACCTTGGTTGATTCTGTAAGGTTCCTCTGATTCTTGGGCTTCGTCTTCATTACTAGGGCAATTCTGCCCCCATACCCCCACCCCGCCCCGCCAGCCATCCTCCACAAGCAGGCACCTCACCAAACAGCAAGAGGAAGGGGAGTTTTATGTACTTAACAAACTTACACGGAGCTCATTCCGTGCCAGATGCTGTTCTAAGCACTTGACAAATATTAACACATTTAATCCTCTCACAGGAGAAATGAAGTGGGTGCCATTAATGTCACCCCCACTTTGCAGATGGGGCCATTGGTACTCAGTGGCACAATGAGATACACAAGGTCACTCAGCGACTGCTGGACTTAAGCCCAGGCTCCAGAGTCCACGCTCTTAACGACTCACCTGCTATGTCTACAAGCTTGGCTCTCCTGGGATGCAGGTCAGGGCTGTAGGATGGACCACGGGAATCTGGGGGGGCCCAGAATGTCTTAGAGGGAGACCCTATAAACTCATCCTGAAGCCACTTCATTTCAGGGAAGGGGACTGAGGCTTATGGAGGTGGAGGGAATTTCCAAGGTCTCCAACCCCTTTTCCAATTCTCTGACTAGTTCAAGCTATGTGACTTTGGGGGACTTATTTAATCTTGCTAAGCCTCCATTTCCTCATCTGTAAAGTGGAGATAACAATCTGTCTACCTTAGAGGATTGTTTTGAGGATCGATAGAGATAATGCATGTGATGTACTTAGTATAGAAGCTGGCACATTAAGTGATCAATAACAGTTAGCTATGGTGACCATGACGATAATGTAGGACCATCTGGGTGATTCAACTCCTCAAACATTTTCTGAGTGCTTGTAGAGGCTACAAAGGTCTCATGTCCCAGCCCTAGGGGGGAGTAAATCAGTAGGCAGTCCCAACTGTATTCTACATATTTGTAGCCAAGCTCAGGTGGGGAAACCCAGCTCCCTCCTCTGAGCTTTCAGGAAGGCCCTCCTGAGGTCACTGGGCCATCCTCTCCCTCTCTGGAACTCCCATTACTTATCTTGGTCCCTGATGACCTTGGATATGCCTGGGGGTGTGTGGGGGAGGGGAAAGAAGGACTGGGAAGGGGCAAGTCAAAGCTAAACCCTAGGGGGACATGGGGGTGGGTAGAGGCAGACAGACCTGTCTGCAACCACAGTGGAGTTCATGGCATTGCTGAGTAGACAAGCCCCAAGAACTAAGTATGTAAGTATGCAGTAGGGAGAGCAGGAGTCGTCAGAAGGGCTGTTCTCCAGGGACTTTCTGAAGGGTGGAGCCTGAGCTCAGCCCAGAAGGATGGACCAAAATTCCAGTGGGCATAGGGGGCCAGGATGTGCAAATACTTCAACAAAACCCTTCCCTTCCCCCTCAGCCTGCACCAACATCTTCCTTGGGTCCTTTCTCTGTTCTGCCTCCTGGCGAGGTGTCTTTGCTCCCTGAGGAGGGAAGCTAGGAGCTTGCTTCTCTAAGAGCCCTGCCCTCACTGCACTCCCACTTCAGACCCTGTGAGGGATGCCTCTGGAGGCCTCCACGGTGCGGGGAGGGGAGCCCGCTGGTCAGTGCTGCGTGGCGGCACAGCCTGGCATCAGGAGGCCTGAGGATCCGCAAGATCTTGGGGGCTCACTTTCCACAGCTGTAAAATGAGGCTATGATGGCACCTGACTGCTTACTGGAGAGCATTTACAGAAAGCCTACTGTATGCAGGACTCCTTTGGAGGTACCAAAATCTAAGGGAAGCCCCTGCTTTTGGGACATGCATAAGGCCAGACTGCCTCCAATTCCAAGCCGTATGTGGGCCCTGAGAGGTCAATAAAGTCTGTGTTGGGCATGAGATTGGGTAAAAGGGTGGAAGCGACAATCAGGTCACCTGCCTGTAGAGCGTGGCCCTGGTGTAGCTGAGTGCAGAGAAAGAGAGAATTCCAGATAGCAGCAAAGGTGCCCAGCCAGGACACTCCAGAAAACACAGGAGATGGTTGGGTTTGCTCTGTAGCCCAGCTAGCAGAGAAGACCACTGCCTCTCTCTGGAAAGTTGTGGATGCCAGCCTACCAGGCATGTTTTACAATGAGTGCCTCAGGTCCACCTGGGACTTTGCGGGGGACAGGTGTGCAGAGTAGGCATGGAATGTGTTTGTTCACCTGTCTTTAGGAAAATCGTAAGACTGGAAACATTCTCCTGGCACCCCCTCCAAAGCCAAGCTGAACTGCATCCTGCTGTTCCCAAGGTGCACTTTGCTGACCTCTATTGACTAATGGCACAGGGTTTCCATGCCTCATGCTGGAACCGGGTAAATATTTATCGAAGTGATTGGGCGTCCTAATTAAGAGATTTGTGCCATTTCTTTCTTTCCTTTTTAAGGATTCAAAGCTGAGGCTTAGGAGATTAAGAAATATTTTGCTGGTATTAATGCATTCAACTTCACAAGGGTGCAGGCCCGTGCTGCAGGAATTATCCAGGCCAGCGGAGGGGAGCGCTGGGGTCAGCCTGGATGATTAAGGCAGGACTCCGGCTCTCCACTAGCACACCTGGTCTCTGATTGTGGTTCTGAGCTGGGGGGGGGCGGGAGGAGAGAGGAGAGGGCATTTGCCTGACAGCTTTGATTTTTACTCCCAAATCTGTTTTCAGCTTCGTATCCTTCCAGTGAATGAATTTATAGATGTGTGTTGTCACATACATGCAGCAATAGGGAGCGTTTGTTTACCAAGTATGTTCACATATAGCAGTGGCTCTCACCTGGGGGCAATTTTGCTTCTAAGTGGACATTGGGCAATATCTGGAAACATTTTTGGTTGTCACTACTCAGGGTAGGGGTGCTACTGGCATCTAGTGGGTACAGACCAGAGATGCCTCTAAACCTCCTACAATGCACAGAACAGCCTGACAACAGAGAATGATCCAGCCAATAGTGCTGAAGTTGAGAAACCCGGCATATACTATCTCATCTAATCTACTGCACACGTGTGCGGTGGTTCTCTAGGTGCCTATTTTGCAGATGAGTAAACTGAGATACAGGAGAAAAAGTGTCACCTGTGCAAGAAGGAGCTGGTTGTTGAACCCAGACTCCTCTGTCTCCAAAGCCTACTCTCTTTACTCTCCTCTCAGCGCCCTTTCTACTAGGTAGTAATTAAGACCAACCAGCTCTGGGTCGCCACCTCACGTAAAGTTTAAGACATTTAAAAGATGGCCCTACAAGTTGGCAATTATAAGTTCACTCAAATAAAGTCTCTCTAGGGAGGGCTGACTCTAGAGAAGTCCTGAGATCCCCTGGCAGCTCCTGGAAGTGGGGACAATAGGCCTGGGCCCTCTAAGTGTCTGTGTTACACTGGAAAATAGTCACCATAGTTGCTGTTTGCCCAGCTCTGAAAGAAATCAGGGAGGAAGGCTAAATGGAATTAGACTGTGAGAATTTGGTGGCAAGGGGTGGCCTGCTGATGGGATATTCTTTGCCTCCTTCGGGGGCACCCTTCCTGAAGCTGAGGCTCTGCAGGAGGGAGACAGGATGGAGCAGGGGTGGGGACAGAGAGGAGAGGGTGATGGGGACTCAGAAGGTCCAGGCTGCAGGAGGACCCCAGAGTTCTGGGGACATGGAAAGATGGGGGGAAAGGAGCTCCACTTGTAAGAAAGGAGGAAATAAGGCACATAGGTGACTGCAGATTTTGATGCTGGAACAGAATTGCAAAAAACTTTAAAAAGACTCATTTTGAAAGTCTACTGGTCCAACCTATTATTTGACCAACAAACCCACCACAAAACATCTGGAGGATGAAGCAAGGTACAAACAAAACCAACACCACCTTACTTGTGTCTTGTATCTTCTGCCTGCAGCACTGTGGTATCTATGGGCACACAGGCGAAACAGAGCATGCGGGGCACAGAAACTGCCCCCATTCGACAGCTGAGGAGGCCGGGGACCAGGGAGAGTTAACCAGATGACAGTGGCAAGTTCTGACCAGAATCGGGCCTTCTGGCACCGGTCTTTCCATAAACCAGTCAGGCTCTCAAGCTGTGCTCTGAGGAGGTCGTGGACCCTCAGCAGTTGCCAGGGCAGGGAGGAGATGGGGCAGTGGGAGAATGGCCACAGGGATCCCCTCTCCCACTTCAATCGGGACAGCTCCAATTTTTGTCTGTTTTATAGGTTAGGTTCCACAAAATATTTTGTTTGGAGGGAAACAACGGAGATTCTGGGGCTAAAAAAGAAGTTTTAGAATCACTGAACTACATAGTATTTGTCCAGACATTTTCAGCTGTGACTACAGAATTTTTTCCTGCTTAGGGCAAAGGCCTGCAGAGGTCCCATGTGCTAGGAGGTGACATGATGGTGCCTTATACCAGAAGACCTTGTGTTGTCCTCATGCTTAGGGAGCCCTTAACTCTAATTCAGCGTCCCGCGTGCTCTTTGAAATGGCCTACCAGGCACGGAGACTCTGAGGGGCTGAGGGCCTTCCTCGCACCCCCAGAGCTTGCTGGCAGGGAAAGTGAGCTCAGATTCAGGCCTTGCTGTGTGAACAGGCTGAGCAGTCCAGGAGGGGAGGGCTGCAGAGTGTTCTGGGCCAGTCCCCACTCCTGCCTTTTTACAGAAAAGGAAAGGAAGACCCAGAGAGGAGGAGTGACCTGACCAAGTCACTCAGCTCATGCGTGGTGGGCCTGGGAGTCCCTGCCACCTCTGTGCCCGTAGCCATTGCATTTCCTACCCAACAGCATCCTGCCTCACCACCCCACCATTCCTTCATGCTGGGCCCCAGTGAAAAAATGCTCTGCTCTCTGCTAAGCAGGGGCCTGGCACTTTCTAATACATCACCTACTTTGTTATTACCTTGGCCTCCTAGCATTTTTCTTCCATTTGAACCCCCTCTCTAGCCCCTTTCCTACACTGCAGAAATTGACAGCTAAACCTCGTGCTTCGTGACTCTGCCTGCCAGGGTTCCGAATGCAAACACGGCTCCGGCTCCCCCGTTAAATGCTCCCAAGACGATGGGAGAGGAGCAGCAGAGTAGAGACCACCTCTGGCTGCCCCAGCTCTTTCTGGCTGGTGACACGTTTGTGGGGAGGGTTAGTTTCTCTGCACCTATGTTCCAGTGTCTACAGCCACTATCTTCATGAACGTCAAGGGTACGTTATGTGTGGGGGGAGTGCAACTTTCTGGGCTCTGGATTTTGGTGACAGCAGGTCTTCTTAAAATCAGAGACTCTAGAGGTTGCTATCTGTTTCTCATCCTCGGGATTGCACCAGAAGGGGACCTTCCCCAACACACACACAGACATAAAACTCCTAGAAGGAAACTGGGGGAAAGCCTCATGACACTGGATTTGGTGATGATGTGTTGGATATGACACCAAAAGCATAGACAACTAAAGCAAAAATAGACAAATGGGACCCGAGCAAACCTAGAAACTTCTACACATCTAAGGAAACAATCAACATACTGAAAAGGCGATCTGCAGAGAGGGAGAAAATATTTGCAAATCATATATCTGAGGAGGAATTAGTATCTAGAATATGTAAAGAACTCCTACAACTCAACAACAACAAAAAGAAATAACTCCATTAAAAAACAAGCAGAGAACTTGAAGGACATTTCTCCAATTTCTCCAAAGAAGATATGCAAACGGCCAACAAGCATATGAAAAGATGTTCAACATTACTATTATTAGAGAAATGCAAACCAAAACCACAATGAGATATCACCTCACACCTGTTAGGATGGCCACTATTAACAAACAAAACAAAAACAGAAAATAACAAGTGTTGGTGAGGATGGGAAAGATTGGACCCCTTGTGCACTGTTGGTGGGAATGTAAAATGGTAGTCACTGTGGAAAATAGTACAGCAATTCCCCCCAAAATTAAAAATAAAATTACTATATGATCCAACAATCCCACTTCTGGAGATATATTCAAAAGAATCGAAAACAGAATATCAAAGAGATACTTACACACTCATGTTTATTACAGCATTATTCACAATAGCCAAGCAGTGGATTGTCCACCAAAAGATGAATAAATAAAGAAAATGTAACACACACACACACACACACACACACACACACACACACACTGGAATATTATTCAGCCTTATAAAAAGAAGAAAATGCTGTCACATGCTATAATATGGATGACCCTTGAGGACATTATGCTAAGTGAAATAAGCCGGTCACAAAAGGGCAGATACTGTATGATTCCACTCACAGGAGGTATCTAAAGTAGTCAAACTCATAGAAACAAAAAGTAGAATGCTGGTTACCAGGGGAGAGGGTAGGGAGTTGTTCAATGAGTATAGAGTTTCAGTTTTGCAAGATGAAAAGTTTTAGAGAGCTGTTGCACAACAATTTGAGTATAGTTAATACTACTGAACTGTACACTTAAAAATGGCTAAAATGGTAAATTATATATGTGTGTGTGTATGTATATATATATATATATATATTTACTACAATTGAAAAAAAGAGGCAGCACCCCTCAAGGTGAGTTCTGTAGATCTCCAGGCGTGAGTCCTCCACACCTAGCCCCAGCCCTCTCCTCTGGCCTAAGATGCTAATTCCTTCTATTACATATTTGCCTGATGCACATAGCTAGAGTGGTTCTTGTCCCTGGCACCTGAGCCCTGACAGGTAGACTCCTGCTTCCTCCAGCAAACCTCCTACTGTGCCAATCTCAGCGTGCCTGGGGCTTTTGGAGGTGGTTTGTCTTTCCTTGGTGTTTACCTGTGTGATAAGAATAGTGATATTGACAGTGACAATGATGCAAGGCCATCAGGCATGTGCCTGAACTGATGAATCTGAGGGACCAAGGCACACTCTGCTATTCAGAGATTAAGCGCTGTTGGAAGACAAACGTGAATTGGAATCCTCACTCTCTGTTTTGCTTTGGGACCTTGGGCAAGGCACTTGTGTTTGCTAAGCCTCAGTTTCCTCATCTGTAAAATTGGGATGAAAATAGTGCCTTCCTCGCAGGGTTGCTGTGAGAGTGAAGTGGGACGGCGCAGTGGCAGCCAGCCTTGCATGAGTGTTAGTGATTCCGAATGAATGGGGACACATCAGCTGCTGTGTCCCCATGTGCTCAGACTCCTCTGTACCGACATCCAAGCTTGGGTGCTTTTCTACCTAGAGCCAGATCCTCTGCTCCCAGCATTTAAATACGTCTCACATTAATGGGAGACAAGGAAAGATGGGAAGCTGGGGCTTGGGGGTCCAGTGCTGGGGGAGTCAGAGGACACTTGCAGACCTCGAAAAGGAGAGTGCAAGGTTTTTGGTGGGACCTGAATGTGTGTGTAGGGCAGTAAGAGGGTCAGGGCCATGCCCATCCAGAGCCAGCCAGGGCTGAACGTGGGGGCAGCCCCTGCCCGCCTGCCTGCAGCCTCCGTCCCTGTGGAGGCCAAGCCCAGAGGCAGGCTGGGAGCCAGGGCCAGGCTGAGGCTGGCCTGCACAGCTGGCACGCAGGGATCCTCCTGCAGCCTGTGATGAGAAGGCTCCCTCCAGCCTAATTAACTGCAGACTTGTAACTGCTAACTCAGACAGGAATGAGGCCAGACGCAGACAGAGGAAGAGCAAAGCCCCCACGGCGGTGTTTATGGACTTGGGCTTAAGACTGGGTGTTTAGGAGAGGACCTGTGATATGTTGTTGGTCGGGGTCTGCAGAGTTGAGAGCTGGAGACGATCAACACATGGGTCACCAACCCACCAGGGGGTTGTGAACACGGACCCCTTGCAGACGGTCATTCTGCATGTCTGATTTTGGAAAGGGGTCCCCAAGAGGAGCTGAGGGAGATTAGAAGAGCAGATAACTTGGCCCTGGATGGTTGAGGGCTTTGAGGGCCAGGCTACGTGACCAGGCCTTTTCTCAGGGGATACAAAAATCACTGCCTCGTAGGTGTCAGCATCGTGCTAAGCTGTTTGCAAAACTGTCTCATCGAACTGTATAAGGACGAGATCACGGGTGCTGTAGTGTGTGCTCAGGAGCCCTCAGGACCAAAGCCCCCCGTGCCTCAGCTGAAAGCCCTGGGCTGAGCCCACTCTGGAACTGCCCTCAGCAGAAGCCACCATGGCAAAGGTCACACCTGTCCCAAGGAAAGCCAGCCTCCAATGACAGTAGGATGCTGGGGTCGGAGGCCTTGTCCCCTAGCTTCAGTTTCGGGCAGCTCCAAAAAAAAGGCCAGCCCAGCTCCAGAGCTCCCCACCGGGTTGCTGAGGCCTTTGTGGGACTTCATGGAGCCCTGCCTGCTTCTCCCTCTGCCCGTGCTCCCTCCAGACAGGCGCTGACACTGACGTGCCCCTCGGTAAGCCCTGCGTGGGCACACGCTCCACTTCAGGGTTGCCAGAGTTAGCAAATAAAAATACAGCACACCCAGTTAAATTTGAATTTTCTTTAAACAATGAATATATATTTTTAGTATAACTATATTGCAAATATTGCATTGGACATGCTTATACTAAAAAAAAAATCACTCATTGTTTATATGAAATTCAAATTTAACTGGATGTCCTATATTTCATCTGGCAACCCCGCTCCATCTCAGAGTCTGTTCTTTAGGGAACATGACCTATAACAAACCCATGGAGTACTATCATCGCCCTCATTCTAGAAAACCAAAAGCTAAGCCTCAAATTCTGGTCATATATATACACGTGACCCTGGTTGTAAAGGGAGGAGTGAAACAGTACTGGGTTTAGGAGCAGGATCAGCTGGGCTGGGGGTGGGGTGCAGAACTCCGCAACATTTTCAAAGCCCCACCTCTAACTGGGCCCACAGCTCCGGAGGAAAGGGCTCCGGTCCGGGTTTTCCAGCCAGCCTTCCCAGGGCAGGGCTGAACAACCCCCTGGAAGAACATTTTAATCAGCCACCTTGTCTGTGCCTCTCTTGGCCTTTGCTTTCATTGTCAGAGTCTGTGTCAATAGCTGGAAATCCAGGCGGCAGCACAAGTAGACATTTCGCTCCTTCCCAAGCAGAAATCTCACAAAGGGCAGGGCTCCCCTCTTTACAAGGAAAACAAACAGGTCTCCAGGCTCCCAGGAGCTGGGGTGGGCTGCGGTGGAGGGAGGGCTGGGGGAGGGGTGAGCAGCCAGCTGGCTCAGCCTGGCCAGCTCGCACCCTCCCCAGCTTCCCACTTCCATCTGCCTTTCCCCTTGCAGATCCGGACTGCAGGGGGACCTGGGCAGGCTCCCCTCTCCTCTGCACAGTGCAGCTGGCCCAAGCCTCCGTGTTGCTCAGCTGGGCCCTAGCAATCCCACTCCATCCCTCCCCAGTAGCCAGGGTGACCTCCAAGCAAATGGGATTCTGCCACTCCTTTGCTCAAAGCCCTTCCATGGCTCCCTGTGGCCTCCCTGCAGCTGTAGACTGTGCCTTTGCCCATGCTGTTTCCTCTACCTGGAATACCCTTTCTTCTCTGTTTGAACTAGTCCCACCCATTCCTCAAGATCCCTTTTTTCCTGTGAAGCCTTCTGTCTGTCCCCTTTGATTGCAATGAGGCACTTCCCCCTCTGGCTAGCATGGTGTCCTTACTGTGTCTGAGGCCCTTACCCCAGGGCGTAGGCTGTGAGCATTCACCGATCTATGTGCAGCATTTCCTAGATTATAAGGTGGTTTTCACACGCATGCTCCCCTAGAGTTCTCTTGGACAGACACCTTTGTTCCCATTTTAAAGATGATGCATGGAGGCCCGGCCGGTTTACTGATGTGCTCATCACGTGGTGGCTAAGAACTGCGGAAGAGGCCTCCACTGCCCAGATCTCTGAGGCCGTCCCCTGCGGTTTCCAGGAAAGGCTGGCCCGACCTGGGGCACCAACACCAACTAGCTTGGTGGGTGGGCTCACTCCTTTCTACGGGGCACCAACACCAGCTTTCCCTCTCAGGCCCGCTGCCCCTACCCCCACGCCCCTACCCCCACGCAGCCCCAGCTCCTGGCTGGGTACGGGGAGCCTGGGCACGAGTTTCGCTTCCGGTTCTGCCTGCTTCCTCTTTAACTGGAATGCTGGGCCGGGTGACCGGGAGGTCAGCTTCTGGGGTGTGCAGTAGGAAGCTGCCATCCTGTGCCACTGACAGTAAGGCTAAGCGGAACTGGGACTGGGGCCTTGCAGTCCGAGAAGGGGAGTTGCGCAGGGTGCTTTCCACCTCCGGGTGGCCCCAGCATCACCTGCCTACCTGGGAAAGCAGCAGACCTGGAATCCCCCACTTCCCAAGGGCCACCCACAGGGCGGCCCCAGGCACAGGGCTTAGGGAAGGGCTTCTATCCTAGGTCTTTAAAGTCAAGGCCAGTTTCCACAAAGCGTCATGATGGCTCTACCATCCAACCAGATCCCAATCCCACCTCCTGTCACCCCTCCACTGCTACCAGCAGGTCGCTGCCGCCATCATGCCTCTGCTGGCTGACCCTAGCAGCCCCTAACAGGCTGCCCTTCCATCCGTCCGCATGGCCTGCTCCTAACAGAGATGTCAGCGTGCTGGAGTCACTCTGCTCAAACCCTGCCTGGCTCCCTATTTGTGGCTGAGAAAAGCCCAAGTCCTTAAGTGGCCCAGGAGGCCCTCCATGATCTGTCCCCATTGTCCTCTGCCCACCTCCCACCCCCTGGCTCTCCCCTGCTCACTCCACTCCCCGACTCCAGTGCCAGACTGTCCCCCTCTGTGCTGCTGATCTTTCTGCCTGGAAGGCTCTTTCCCCAGAAACCTGCTCTGCTAACGGGCCCTGGCTACCCTGTTTCACAGCGAAGTCAGCCCCACCTGCCCCTCCACTCCAGATGCCCTCCCTGCTCTGCTTGCTGTTCCTTCCATAGCACCGGCTTCTGCTCCCTGACCTCGAGGGCTCGCTGTCTGCACCTGCCCTGGAACGCCAGCTCCGTGAGGCCGGGGACTCCACCTGTCTTGTTCACTCCTGTAGCCCGAAGCCAGTGCCTTGGCGTGTGGTATGCACTCACGAAGCACTTGTGGGGTGAACTGGGTCTGGAAGTGTGGATGATCATAACCCTCCATCATTGGGCTATATAAGCATTAAATCAACCCCTTAAAAGCACTGAGTGTGGGGCACCTGCTAAGCACTCAGTGAATGTTCTTAGGATCAAATGTTAAAATGGACAGATTAGAAAAATAAATGTGCAAGGAGTTATCTGCAGTGGAAGGGGGCCAAGGGTGCTCCTACCCTCTTCCTTCCTGTTTCTAAGACCTGGGGCCCCACCCTGCACGTGGGACCTTAGCTGGGGGAGACCTTCTCCCCACACAGCTGCTTCTCAGTCCCCGTCTTCCCCAGAGGTGGTAGGTGGGGGGCTCATCTGACGGACCCTCCTAGAACAGCCTCACGTGAAGGAACTTGGGGGTCAGCTAGTCCAACCCCTGTGTTTGTTTCATGGGCGACACCAAGGGCCTATGTGGGAAAGGACTTGACTAAGGCCAGGTGCCTGGTCTAGGTCCCCTTCACCATAACTCCAGCAACTGCACATTGAGAATCCCAAAGCAGGAATCCGTGTCTCGCAAAGGACTTCTTAATAAAAACAGTTTGTGAAATGTTTTAATATGGAAAGCCTTACATGGCATTTTTAATCTTCATTTGGTTGTGTTTATATTAAATCACCTTTGTTGCAAAGAATAAAATAATACAAAATTTAAAGTGTCCTGGAAAATCTGAGATATATGATTATCTATTTGCATTTTGCATTTCAACAAATATTTATTGAGGACCTTAGGTATAAGTCTTAGAGACAGAGAACTACAAAGAGACATTCTTTGCCTTCCAAGAGGGATTGGGAGAGGGCCGGGGCTTTGTGTAGAAGAGCACCATGATGTTGCAGCGATCGTGCTCCTTGGTATTTACCCAAAGGAGTCGAAAACTTACATTCACGTAAAAACTTGCACATGAATATTTATAGCAGCTTTACTTATAATTGCCAAAAATCAGAAACAATCAAGATGTCCTTCAATAGGTGAATGAATGAACAAACTATGGCACATTCGGACCATGAAATATTATTCAGGAATCAAAAAGATATGAGCTATTAAGCCACAGAATAACACCAAGGGATGTTAGATACAAGTTGATAAGTGAAAGAAGCTAGTCTGAAAAGGCTACACACATATGATTCCAATGATACAACGTTCTGGAAAAGGCAACACTGTGGAGACAGGTTGGGAGGAGGCAGGTGGAACTACTCCGTGTGACACTGTGATGGTGGGTACATGTTGTCATACATTTGTCCAAGCCCGTCGACTGCATAACAGAAAGAGTGAAGCCCGTGTGACTATGGACTGTGGGAGACAATGATGCACTCCTGTCCACTGTAGCAAATGTGCCGGCCACTCTGATGGGGGTGTCGACAATGGGGGTGCTTGTGCACACATGGGGACAAAAGGTGTACAGGAAATTTCTGCATCATCACTCAATTTTGCTATGAACCTTCAACTGCTCTAAAAAAACTATTACAATTTTTAAAAATTAGGTCAGAATTAATGCACAGAAAGAAACACACCTGGGAAACCAAGCACAGATGAGGTTCATGGGTTCAGGATCTCAGAGGTGGGAAGGTCTTAGAGAGCCCGTGTCCCCTGACTGCAGCCTGTGACCGGCGCCTTCATGGAGGATCTACTCACTAAACTGCTCCAGTGCAGGGCTTTTCACTGGGACGTGACTTTCTTGGAACATCAGTGGGTTAGAAGTGAAGGATCTTAAAGACCGTTGCCCGGCCCCTTTGTGGCTCTGATGGGAACTGGGCTGTGGAGGACAGGGCCTGGCCCACGGCCTCCCAGCTGTGTGCAGCACAGCTGGCCTGAGCCTCTAGCCCCTGGTGCATGCTCCCCTGGGGCCCTGCCCTACTTGCTTCCCCGTACCCACCCTCAAGGTGGCCTGTGAGGTCAGACTGGGGAGGATGGGGACCGCCGAGGTGCAAGCGCAGGTCCGGGGTGAGGGGTCGTGAAGGACAGCAAAGGCCCCTGAGCTCCAGCCAGACCAAACAATCGTCCTGCCCCTTCCAACCCCCCTCCTCCTCCTCCCTGTGAGTGGCAGATCCTTCTGGGCTCCGACTTCTTGTGGCCTTCCACAGAGGGCAAGGCCCCTCTGTCTCGCTCTTGGCTTCCCTAAGGAGAGAATGGAAAGACGCCCAGGAGCCCAGGAGCACGCGGGGCCAGGCCTCTGGGGGAGCTCAGACTTTTCTATTCTGCCCCCCCCCTCCAGCCCGACTGCCCAGCTGGCCCTGCTCAGGCAGGAAGGGAGGGGACAAGCCACTTGCATGCGGTGTACCACCGAGAGGGAAGCAGAGGCTGTCCCGTGGGGCCCATCCATGGTGACGAAGCGCCTGCCCCCTTTCACCAGATGAGAGCCGGCAACTGCTCCTGGGAGGATCTAATTGACTAATTCCCTCCTTGTTACTGAACGCCGGGAACTCTGGGCCCAGGGTGTAGCCTTGCAGAGCTCTGAGGGGAACGGGATGATGGAACGGAGACATGTGGTCACAGCGTGCACATGCCACTTTGCGGCTAAAGCCCACACTCCCTCCAAGGCCTGCAGGGCCCTGGCAGCTTCAGCGGCCTCCTCTGGTGCCCCTTGCTGGGCTCCAGTCACAAGGTCCCCCTGCTGTTCCCTCAACCCGCCAAGGGCCTGCTTCTGCCACTGCTTCCTGCCGCCTCAGGCCTCACACCCAGCAATGAGCGGGAGCCGGCTCCCACAGACCTGTGGCTGTCCACGTTCGGTGACATCACGCCACGGTGAGAGCATTTACACCACAGCAAATGGCAAACTCTGCCAATCAGCTGCCCCACCCCAGCCAGTTATTAGAAGTCTCCCAGAGGGCCGCTGTGCATGCCGTCATTCCTCCTGGAACATGCTCCCCTCCCTTTTCACATCTCAGTTCCAATGGGCCATCCTCCCTGTCCCCCGGCCTGGTCACACCTGCTGCTACAGATGCTCTCTTCTCTTCTCAGAGCTCAGCATGTGACAGGGACTCTGTAAGGATGTGGGGAGGAGCATGGGACCAGCGAAGGCACGACGGCTGTGCGGCGGGAAGGAGCGGTGGACCCCTCCTCGGGGGACCGCCGTGCAGCGCCGCCTCCGTCTGCTCTGGTCAAGGATGATGTCTTCTTCCTGCAGCCCGCCTCCCAGGAGCAGACGATTTCCATTTCTGCCTTGATGGCTTCAAATCACTGCCTGTCTCTGGGAGGACTCAGACACTGATTCTTCCTCTTCAGCAATGGGAGCACCTCCCTGGACCTCTGAGCCTGGCTTTCTGTTTTGAGCAAAGCCCTCAGAAGTTGCAGTCAACATCCTTACCTCCGCGAGGCTCCCTTGTCTTCTCAAGCCCTCTCCTTTCCAAGCAGCATCTATCCCTCCCTTCTTCCCTTAGGGCTTCCACATTGCCCTCTGATTCCCTCTTCTCTTCCCTTTACAAATCTTGCTTCCAGACTTAGACCTGCGGTTGATCATTTACACCTTAGTGAGAATTAGGGTTGAGGCAGCCAGAAGAAATGGCTTCTTTTCACCTTGCATCTGGCAGGGCTGAGGTCAAACCTCCTCGGTTGGTCGTAGAACAATGCTTATTTTCTTCCTAGCCCTGGCCACGAGCTGTGATATTTATTCACTTATTTACCTTCTTCTAACTTTCCGTGTGTTTGCTAGAATGTTAGCTCTGCAAGGGAGGGGAATGTGTCTCTCTTCTCTGCTCCCTGGGGCCTGGCCCATCAGTAGTCAAGACACATTTCTTAACTGCACAAACGATTGCTCATCCATGTGCACATCTGCAGCCTGCCGTGCCCAGCCGTGTCACCTGAGACAACTCCCTTGCTCTTTGTGCCTCAGCATTCTCATCTATAAGTGGGGACAACAGCGCCTGCCCTCTGGATTTCGAGCTTGCTGTAAGGGTCGCGCGCGATGCTGGGCAGGAGTTGCGAACGCCTGCCACGTGCTGCTGGGTGCTAGCGCTGATTAGTCAGTGACCGTCCAGATGGGATCTGCCCTCCCTGCCTCCCCACTTGCACGGGAACTCCAGGTGGCAGCAAAGAGGTGAAGAGAGTAATAACTAATGACAATAATCATAACCAAATAAATAATAATAGTAAAAGTGATAACTGGCTGACTTCATTAAGCACTGCATCAGATGCTGGTCCCAGCTCTTTGCAGGAATTAACTCACATTACCTTAGAACGACCTGCTGAGGCAGGTCCTGTCATGGTCCCCATTTTACAGGTGAGAGAACTGAGTAGCTTGTCCACCGTGGAGGGGTCGAGTTTTACTGTTTGATGGGACTGTCTCAAAGTCTCTTCAATCTAATAACTTTCCCCGTTCAATTTCATGACTCTTCATTGCATTTCTAAAACCAAGAGTCTATGTTTGAGTGCGACCTCGCCCCTGGGGCTGGTCCAGGAGGCCCAGGGGTGAGTGGGACCCATCCTGTCCCAAGAGGGTGCAGACTGAGCACAGCTTCTGAGGGGGTGAGAGGGGCCATCCTTCGGAGTGCCAGTTACCCACAGGGTGGTGCGTGCGTGCGAGTGTGTGTGTGTGTGTGTGTGTGTGTGTGTGTGTGTGTGTGAGTCTCAGCTCCCCGGCCAGTCAGGAAACTCCTGAGGGTACAGGAAGGACTGCTCCTTCTCAGCTGTGTTAACCCAGGACAGATGGGACACTTGAGTCCTGGAACCCCAGAACATCGGCACCAGAGTCAGCTGCTGAGTTAACTGGACGCTGGGGGTAGAACGGGAACAAACAAGGCCCCATCCTCAAGGGACATCCTTGTGAGGGGGCTGGGGGATCATGTTGGTCAGCTCCTAGGTAAACTGATCCCAGAGTGGGCAGGACCCCTGCAGGGTCAGGATACAGCCAGCAACAGAGCCCTTTCACCTGTCCCCCACCCCCGTCCCAGGGTCCAGGACATGCTGCACTGTCCTTCCTCCAGCCTGCGGGTTGTCAGCAGGGCAACAGGCTGGCCAGGCAGGGTCAGCCAGGCCTGTCGGTGTGCAGCCAGGCCTGTCAGTGTGCAGGGAAGGTGTGAGCAAACCCAGCCCCGCCCCTCCCTCCGCCCTCAACTGCCTCCCTTTATCACCTTGTTAAGGGATTTTTACTCTCCATTTGGAAGCTGGAATTTCATTATTCCGCATGTGAAGCTTCGGGATAATAGGCTGCCACTTGAAGGCTGCTTTTCATCTTCAAAGCCCTCAGCAGACTGTTAATTAGTCCTCTCTGGGCTGCTCCGTAAGTGTTCTTGGGCCAGAAGGGGGAACCCAAGGCAGGCCCAGGGACTTCAAACGTCTGGGGAGGAAAAAGAGGAGCCCTGGGTTCTAGAATCTTCTCCTAATGGCGGCCAAGCTCCCGAGGTCCTCCTTTCCTGTTCAGATGGCCGAATAACTGAGGGCAGGTGCAGGTGAGAGCCCTCCTGAGGGAGTGGCTCAGGGAGGCTCCAGAACAAGCCCGCCCTAAGTTGTAATCCCAGCCCCTGCTAATTGCACAACCTTGGATATTTAGCACTTTTGGCCTCTGTTTTCTTTTCTGTAAAATGGGGACAATAACAAAGCCCTTCTTGAGTTGTCGAAGATTGAGTGAGTTAAGTGTCTGACACAGTGGGCTGGAGTCGGGGAGGATTCCAAGTAGAGAGCCGGAGAGGCCAGGCGATATGGACAGGATGGGGGCTGAACACGCCCCAAGGCCAGGGGTTCTGTCCCCAGAGCAACCACTCTCCGCGACGCTGCGTGGCTGGCCAAAGAGGACACTGATGCTGTCCGCCTGTGTGGCCCTTGGCATCCTCTGCCAGTGGTGCTAGGATCTATGTTTCAGGAGTGGAGAGCTCCAGCTATGGGCTGCCAGGTGGGGACACGCCCATCTGCTCAGCCTCCCAGACCGGGCCGCTGTGCAGCTCGAACCTGACAACTGATGCCGCAGCCCTGACTTCAGGGTCTCCCGACCCGGGTGCCAGTCTCTGCTGCTCCAGTCACGCGGACAACACTCGAGCCAAAGCAGGGAAATTGCGCCCCACCCCATCTCAGGATGGCTGAGTGAGGTTCTGCCAGCTGTATGTGGGTACCAAGCAGCTCCGTGGCTGGCACACAGTAGGTACACAATTAACACTTGCTCTTTGTAGTGACAGTGTAAGGGGTGGGGCTTGAAATGTGTGAGGAATCGTAAGTGCTGATCCTATCTCCCATCTGGGGCCAGAACGCGGACGTACTGAGAGAGGGACAGGGTGGGAGAGACACGGTGGGGGAAGTTGGTTCCACCTGGCAGGTGCGTCCGTCACCTGTCCAGCCCCCATCGAGACTGGCACGGGGCGCAGAAGGGCTGCTAAACAGGTACGACGGTGGCGGGAAAAGGCTTGCCCTTCCGTGGGGCAAAGTCCCCACCGGTCCCCCAGTGCCGTGCCGCAGTTCGTGGCCTGGTAGCCGAGAGCGTGGCTCTGTGGGTTATCTGGCGGTTCTTCCCAGGCCTTCCAAAAGCTTGGTGGTGTGAGCGCCAGCTTTCGCTGTGATATGACTCCATGTGTCAACTTAAGACAACACATCATGCTCGCTCGCTGGCTCTCGCAGAGTTGATTGACTGCTGCGCTCCAGTGCTGGCTCTGGAGGCTGGGCTCGGAGGCCTGCCCTGAGGGGACAGACGAGCAGACAGAGCATGACCACACGGTGAGCAGAGCCCCTAGGTCTGGGGTCGGGAAGCACTGCCTGGAGGGAGCGTTCAGGTTTGAGCCCCGAGAGGCCAGGCGCCAGGGAGGGGGCCCAGAGCCGAGGCTTCCCTGTGGAGGGCAGCGTGCTCAGGTCCCGGGGGACACGCAAGGCCTGGCGGGGAGGTGAGGGGCTGGGCGGCCAAGGGCCTTGCATGCTGGACTTTATTCTGAGGGTCATGGGGAGCCATCGATGGGTCTGGAGCCCCAGAGTTACCTGTTCAGAAAATGCTCTTTCCTTTTGGCTGGAATAATCTCAACTGAGCCGACACTGGTCGTACGGTGGGAAAACACACTGAGTGCTGTTTAATAGATATGGCACATTCAGTAGGAAAGCCTGCTAAGAAATAGCATCCTTAGAGAAAACCAACCAAACGGCCTTTGGTGGTGACGGCTTTGGTGACTTCAGGCCCACACCCCACTGCCTCAGCCCACTGCCCCCGCTTTGCCCCACTGCTTTAGACAGACCTTCATTCCAGCCGGGACACGTGTGTGTGGCTGCGCCTGTGACTCAGCTCTGTGGTCACCCTGCCTGTTTGTGCTGCCACCCCCCGCCACGCCCCACCACTCCATCCCTGCAAATTCTACTCATCCTTCAAAAACCCAGTTCTGCCACCTCCTCTAGGAAGCCTGCCCTGGGACCTTCCAGTCCCTGGGGATAGTTTGCTCTTCCCATGTGGAAGGACTTTAGTAAGGTCGCTCAGGCAATGTGGATCCTCCTGGTGGGCCGTGTGGCCGAGTAATCTGTGCTCGGACCTTCGCACCCACAACTAGACGGTAAGCAACTTGAGGACGGGATTATGCCTCTCGGTCCCTCCGTCACCCAGCTCTGTGCCTGACAGGCAGCATGTCCAGTGGACTCATGTTTTACTGTGTGTGCCTAAACCTGCCCACAAGTGCTGACAGCCCCTTTCCGACTGGCCAGATGCACTCGCCCCTCCCTTCTGCGGGGGCCAGAGTCCCGGTGCCTGTCTCTGCTGTGCTTCTTAACCTACTGGGTCAAAGCCACTTTTTTAAAGTGTCCTCTCTCCTCACCTTCCCACTTCTACCCCCAGCCCAGTGTCTAATTCACAGTAGGAAATCAATAAGTGTTTGTTGAATGAAAAAAAAATACACTGGCAAGAGCATAAGACCACTCCTTGGGCATAGCAAATGGGAACACAATCGCCGACTGAATTTGCTTCCTTCAAAAGAGCCATATATCCCGGAAGCTCTGTTCCGGACGCGGTGGCAAGGCTGGGCGCGTGTGCAGTCCCTCCTATTAATTCGCTTCCTCCAGAAGGCCCAGAGTTCAAAAGGGAGGCATTTGCCGCACACATTGGCCAGCGCGGGGTGTGGGCGGCGCTGCCAGGGCCTTGTGGGACTTCGCAGTTACCAGTGCAAATAGCAGAGAAAGGCCTGTCCCGGGCCCGTGCAGCCACTCAGAAATAGATCCTTTGGCAACAAGGAGGAGAAAACCGGGTCCACCAGGGCATGGAGACTCTCCCAGGGCTGTGGAGCGTCCTCCGGACTTGGAGTCAGGACGCCTGGCTTCCCAGAAGGGATCTGGGTTTCAGGTCAAGGTTTCTGATGATTTAGCCCCAACCTTCCCAGAGACATTTTCTGAGCCAAGAATTAAACGCAGGGCACATCAAAGGGATTTTTCCTAATCTGTGAACTGTTTCTGTTGGCCCAGGCTTCAGAATCAAGCCCCTTTTTCTCCTTCTTTGAGGGCAGTCCTCTACTGCATGTAGGCCCATCTCTGAAGAACTCTACGCCAGCGAAGTGCCCTCCCCAGCGCTGCTCCCGTTCGTCTTATCGCCGAGCTCCCGGCCTTTGCTCACGCCTTTCCTCCTTCCAGACTGTTGTCCCCTGACGTTGCAGCATTGCACAAACTTGTTCCAGCTGTTACCTTTTCTTTGAAGGCTTTCTCTGAACATTACAATTTATGGGTAAGGGGAGGAGAGAGAGACACACACACAGATAGACAGACAGACTAGTTCTATGTGACTACAGAGGGTTACACTGGAACCTTCATGCAATAAGCATGTGTTGAGCACTATTAGCAGCTAACATGGGCTCAGCACTCACCAGGTGCCAGGCGCTGTGCTAAGCTCTCTGCAAGCGTGATCACACTCAGCTCTCACGACAACCCTATGAAGGACATCATTCTTATACAATTTTTAAAATCCACACTTGGGTGTCTTTAGTGCTGTCACCATATACTTCTGGTTCCTGACCTCCATGTGGTTGGGTGGTTCCACATGAACAGTTCTGGACAAGAGGAAGTAATGTGTCATTCCAGGTTGGAGAACATTTCGTGCTCCTTCCAGCATGCTGACAGGCCAGCCGTGTTTGCAGTGACGTCTATATCAGCTTGCTTTTTGCTGAGTGAGTAGAATGAGCAGAAATTCCTACTGACCCATGATAGACAGGCGGCATGAGCAAGAAGTACATTTTGATTGTTTTAAGCCACTCAGATTTTTGGACTTGCTCATTACTGCTGCAGAACCTAGTCTATGCTGACCAATGCACCACTTTACAGATGAAGAAATCAAAGTTGTATGGGGAGGTGTAGATGATCCTGTAGAAGAGGTAGCTAGAACCCTTATTGTGCCCAGCACCCTGACCGACCTACTGTTTGTGAAAGGCCTTGCGGGCCTGGCGGACAACTGAGCTTTACGCTGTTAGAGCACCAGCGAGTTCAAAAACAGGGAGCAACACAGTGGTATCTGGGCTTTCAAAAGGATCATTCTGGCATCTGCTTCTGGCTGAGAGGTCACTCTCCATTTGCCCAGCTGGAATGATCAGCCCTGAACCCAATTCAAAGCCAAACTCCCAGCATGCAGGGAGACCCTCAGGGCAGGTCTGCCTTGTGCCTGTGGTTCCCAGCCCGGGCCTCCAGCGGTGAGCAAGGCGGGGAAGAGGGGCTCCCGGGAGGCTCTTCTCTCCACCCGGGAGGGCCTGTTGGCTCCGTTGTCTTTTTAAATGACCATAAAACAGCACTGAAATGAATGCCAACTAACAAGGTTAAAGGATCCTTAAAAAACAAATGATGCCATTTTTTTCCCCAACTCGCTGCTGAGTAAAAATTTGTCACTTCAGTAAGCATTTTATTGGTAATTACAGAGTTACTTTATTTGCATATTACAGAGCTGCTAGCGGCCTTAGTGAAAATGCTTAATGTCGTTGAGCATCTTGGAAGGAATTACTCAACCCAGGGAGAGAGAATTCAGTAATTATTTCCTTAAAACTGGAATTTGCTAATAACTTTGCAGTAGATCACTTTGTGCTCCCCAATACAGCAATTAAATAATAAGCAATTAAGTGCCAAAGTGACTCAGGCACAGGGCTTTCCCCCAAACAGGGCCTCTGCTTCATTTCCTTTGAAAGGGGAATAAAGCTACAGTTAACCCTTTGAATCCTGAACCCAAGGGAAAGCCTATTCCTCTCAGGGCCAATTACAGAGGGCTGGTGCCAAGTGTCGTCTCATCATCCTCTGAGCAGGATCTGGGAACCCAAAGAGAGGCCGGGGCACAGTCTGCAGCAAGGAGAAGAGGCAGCTGGGGAAGGAGGGGCAGAGGTCAAGTGTGGAGATTCTAGAATCCAACTGGCTGGGTTTGTAGTTTGGGTCCAGCTTATCATTCAGGTGTCTTGGATAGATTACTCAACCTCTCTGGGTCTCAGTTTTCTCATCTATAAAGTGGGGTTCATCATGATGTCTACCCACCTGGTGGTTGTGATGATTAAATGACCTTATACATGTAATGTAGAACTTAGAACATAGTAAATGCTCAGCGAGTGCGAGTTGCATTGTCTGCCCCAGGACCCACCACCACACTAACAGGGAACGCCCAGGTCTCTGCAGCTACATGAGGGGAAAGGACTTGAATGCAATTCCTCTGCCTGCTCTGGGCAGGTGTGATAGCGGGGTATGTGGGTGGCACTTACCACTTAGAGTACGTTCTAGAAGCCGGGCCCTGCACAGGCACACACTCAGTAGCAGTGTGACTCTGCGGCTGTCATACAGCTCTCTGACAGCACCGCTTTCTCACCGGTAAGATGAGGAGAGCGATACCCATCTGAGGGCCAAGGTCTCCAGGTGACTTGTATTTAAGCATGTGCTTTAGTGGCTTAGCTTCCTGCCAGGAAAATTAAAAAAAAAACAAAAAACAAAAAAAAAATCAAGTGGACACGAACCTATCCTTAAAAAGGATCATTACAATTTCAGACTTGTTTAGTCTTAATTTCTGATTGATACTTAATCAGCAGTGGCTTGGAACATTTCAGCTTTTGGTCTCTACCTCTATTAAGTATTTAATGATCTGAACACAAACCCTGGAGAAGATGCAACCTACAGGGGCTCTCGATCTGTCACAGTCCTTGATCCTTTGGTGATGGGCTGGGTTTGCTCTCTGTTTTATCTGTCTGCAAGATCCGCTCAGGTGAGGTATTCTGTTTAAAAATGTAAAATGGTATTCCATATAGGAGTATAGCAATAATTCATTTTCCTAGCTCCACACCAGGCCAGACCCTGCCTCCAGCCAGGTGCATAGCCAGTGGCCCCCTGACAAAGAATGTTAAACGAGGTAGAAAAGGCTCAGGCTCCAGCACAGCTCTGTGATGACTAGTTCCCATGCCCGGCTGCACAGGGCCTGATATTACACCTAGGAAGTTTGTCTCTTTAGCGTAAGGCATTGGTCTGGATCAATATTCCTTCCCAGCCTAGATGCTGATCTCACTGCTACTGGACATTTACCTCTTGGCGTGGCCTTTTCTAAGACCACGCTTCAGAGATGTCTTGCATCTCAGGGCCAGGAGAGAGGAAAAGGTGCATCTGGTCCAAGCACCAGGGAGGTAAACACAGCTACCTTTGACCTCCTCCTAGGGCCTGCAGCCCCTGTTGCTGGGGGGGGAGTGGCGTGAGGTATGGAGGGCACCGCCCATGTGTCGGCAGTGGGGTGTCAAGAGGTGGTCCTCTTGACTAGTTTACAGCCCGCAGGGATCGGTCTGACACTTGCTTTTGCCAACTTCAGAGGCCTCTGCAGGCAGCAGCTGGACAGCTCTAAACACCAGAGCGTCCTCTGGCTCCGGGCTGTCTGCTTCACGGATGCTCCTCTCTTTGGCCAAGTTCAGCCCTTCACTGCCGCACAGAAGGCGAATTCTACATGCACGCGGTGGCTCTGCCAGCTTCCCAGGTAAGCTCTTGGGGTCAGAATCTCCCCAGACTAAATAATGTCTGGTTCTTGGGCCTCCTCCTGTGCCTTTGTTTTGGGGGTATAGCTTGATCGCCGGCTCTTGGACCCATTCTGGTTTATTAATGCCACCCCTAAAAATGGTGCCAATCTTCATGTCTCCTGTGGTCCTGCTTCACCTGGGCTGACGGGGGAGCCAGCGGAACTGACTGGGTGAGACATTCACCGTCGCCCAGCCGGGTTTGCAAGGACACAGGTTTGCTGATCAACACCGAACATGTGTGGGAGGGAGAGAGGGGAGATTTGGGTAGAACCGGGCAGGGTTCCTCAGGAACTTGCCAGGGAGGCCAGTTCTCTGGTACGACCAAGTCCCAGAGGGTCCAGCGGGAGCTTCTAGCAGGGGCTCCCAGGAAATGCAGAAAAGCACGGACAATAAGACATACAAATCAATATGGGAACGTCTTTGGGGGAATAAAATAATGCTGAGCTCTGTCCTCCCCTTGTGAGGCGGCCACGGACAACTGAGCAGCTGACACTTCCTTCCTACCGCCTGCCAGCGCTAACTGCCCCTCAGCAAAGGCCACCCCTTCTTCAGGGCGCCAGCGTGTGCAGCGCTCTGTTGGCACATCCACCCGACAATTCTGGGCTGTCGCATTGTCTCGCATCTGACTCCATCTGTCTTCCACCCCTTCCGTGGTCAGTCACCCTTTTGCCCTGAGTGTCTCCAGTGAGACGCCGGCTTCAGGCTCTGGGGTCCCTCCAGGGCCCGCAGAGGGGCACCCGCACCACAGCTCTGGTGTGGCGTGGGCAGCAGGGGTGGAGGCAGTGAGCTGCCCACGTGGGGCTGCGGGCCTGGCGGAAACGTGTCCAGCCTGGAAATTGGGAGCCCTCGGGATGGAGCCTGTCTCAGAATGGAAGATACTCGGATTCAATCTCTGATCTCAGACGGCCATGTCTTGTCCCCAGCCTTGGGCTTTCTTTTCCGTCGCCAGTGGGAAGCCCCTCCATCCGGGCCTCCTCACAGCCCGGCCACCCTGCAGACTCCATCCTGCTGGCGTCCAAGCCTCAGGACAGGGGTGTCCTGGTAAATGCTTGACCACCGACTCTCTGGGAGAAAAACACTGATTTGTGTCCAGATTGGTATAAAATTCACCCATTTTCGTGGTACCCACATTCTCACTGTGGCTGATTTCAAGCTACCCAAGTGAAGCCACCGAACACAGCGTTGGGAAGAGATGTGCAGGGACAGGCGGGCCCTGGCTCCAGCACACCACTGCCTAATGACCTCTTCATGCCAACCCCTCTGATCTCCCTGCCGTACTTGACCCCTTCCCTGGGCTTCCGGGGCTGCAAGTGTCTCCTGGTTCTCCTCCTGCCACCTGCCCTTTACTGCTCTGTGGTCTGGCCCACTCTCTGCCCAGCAGAGAGGCGTGCTCAGCCCTGGCCTTGCCCCAGACCAATTAAATCAGGATCTCTGGGTGTGGCACTTGGGCATCAGTAGTGTCTGGGGCTCCGCAGGTGACTCCAATGTGCAGCCAACTTTGGGAGCCACTGTTTGAAAAAGTACTGGTTCATCCTCCCACCTGGTTGAATCATGCTCCTCTGGAATGGGCCTTGCTCATGTGTATGGCTTTATGAAACTGTGTGCAGCCACCACTGAGCTTCCCCATCTCAGAGTCCCCAGGCCTGGTCCTCACCCCTTTCCTCCAAGCGAGCACCACTCTCCCCAGAGGCCTCATTCCCCATAATGTCCTCTTTTCGAATCCCTGTTTCCAGCCCGACCTCTCTCTTGAATTTCTCCTGCCCTGCCATGCCCACTTGGGATGCCCCTGTCCCCAGCACAGGCCTCTTGCTTGCTTGCCACTTGTCCTGGCTCAGCCTTGGGGACGTCTGGAATTCACGGCTCTTTCCAGTCCTGCTCCGGCTACCCCAGCAGCTCCAGCCTGGGCTTTCTGGAAGTTTCCTTCTGAACTCTGGCTGCCTGCACTGCTAGTGATCTTCCCAAATCACTCCTCTCCTCCGCAACAAATTGGCCTCTGGCAAATAGACACGTAGGCTTCCACCTCTGTCCCCGGCACAGCTGTGGCTCTTGCCTGGTGGCTTCCTGTTGAGCCATCCCAGCCTCACTCCCTGAGTGCTCCATGCTGCTCGCAAAGCCCAGCACCCTCCCGCCTCCCAGCCTTGCTCTACCACTCCCCCACCCCCCCACGCCCTGCTCCACCTCGGACACCCTCTTGTCCTGCAGACACTGGGCTCGTGTGCTGCCTCTTCCGTGCACACCCCACTCTCCTCCACAGGGGTCATCACCCCTATCCTGGAGTCCCACCCCATGTTGCGTGCAGTTGCTGTCCTGGGGTGACTGCGGCCAGTTCTCGATTTCTACTCTGCCCCTGTGCTCTATACTCCGGCCACAGAGACATTTTCTGATTATCTTTATTGTCTCTCACTATTTAACAAAGCACCGAGCAGATAGGGGCTGCCTACTACATGTCATGGATTTAAATAATGAATGAATGGATGGATGATTAATTAGCAAGTGTGATGGGTTGAATCATGTCCTCCAAAAATCCATATGTTGAAACCCCGACACTCAGTCCTTTAGGGTGTGACCTCACTCAGATAGAGGATCATTTTGGAGGTAATCAAGGTAAAATGAGGTCATCACTGTGTAACCCTGTATGACTGGTGTCCTTATATAAAAGGAAGCTTGGACACTAACACTCACAGAGGGAGAGCATCGTGGGTATAATGGCAGACGCCAGTGTGGTGCTTCCGCAAGCCAGGAAGCGCCAAAGACTGCGAGCAGACCACCAGGAGAGAGGGGAGAGGCCGGACAGATTCTCCCCCGGCGCCCTCAGAAGGAACCAACCCTGCTGACACCTTGGTTTCAGGGTTCCAGCCCCCAGAACTGTGAGAGAAAACATTTCTGTTGCCTAAGCCACCGGTTGGTGGCACTTTCTTATGGCAACCCTGGCATACTAATACAGCAGGTAGCTGGCGTACCCTACAGCTCTGATTCACAACCGAGTTCAAGGATCACTTTTTTTTTTCTTGAGACAGAGTCTCGATTTGTTGCCCAGGCTAGAGTGCCGTGGCGTCAGCCTAGCTCACAGCAACCTCACACTCCTGGGCTCAAGAGATCCTCCTGCCTCAGCCTCCCGAGTAGCTGGGACTATAGGCATGCGCCACCATGCCTGGCTAATTTTTTGTATATATTTTTTAGTTGGCCAATTAATTTCTTTCCATTTATAGTAGAGGCAGGGTCTTGCTCTTGCTCAGGCTGGTTTCGAACTCCTGAACTCAAGTAATCTGCCCGCCTCGGCCTCCCAGAGTGCTAGGATTGCAGGCATGAGCCACTGCACCCGGCCAAGGATCACTTTTTTATTCCACCAATATTTATTGCATGCTTACTCTTGGCAAGGTACTATGGCAGGCCTGGAAGACACTGCAGTAAACAAAACGGACAAAGTCCCTTCTCTCCTAGAGCTTCTTTACCAGTGGGGAGACAGGCAAGAAAAAACAAATAAGTAGAGGTCGAATGATGACAGTCGCAAAGGCTCCTGGGACATGGCCCCTTCTTTCACTCTCTTTCCCTTATTCGGGTCAGAAAAACTCATAGATAAAAATGTTCCATCTCTGGGTTTTGCTTGTGTGGGGTCCTTAAGAACAAAATGAGATTTTTATTTTTATTATTTATTTTTGAGACAGAGTCTCACTCTGTTGCCTGGGCTAGAGTGCCGTGACATCAGCCTAGCTCACAGCAACCTCAGATTCCTGGGCTCAAGCAATCCTACTGCCTCAGTCTCCTGAGTAGCTGGGACTATAGCCATGTGCCACCCTGCCCGGCCAATTTTTTCTATATGTTTTTAGTTGTCCAGCTAATTTCTTTCTATTTTTAATAGAGACAGGGTCTTGCTCTTGTTCAGGCTGGTCTTGAACTCATGAGCTCAAACGATCCTCCCTCCTTGGCCTCCCAGAGTGCTAGGATTACAGGCGTGAGCCACTGTGCCTGGCCTCAAAATGACATTTTTTTAAATAATCAAAGTAACTTTTGTTTTCTTCTTCCCACCCCTGAGGTATGAAATGGGTTAATAAAACAAACGAGGCAAATCCTTTATTTTTTAAAAAAAGCTCAAAATGCCCACGTGGAGCCAGGTGCCCTGCAGGATGGGCGATGCAGGCACTGTAGTGGCGTGTCAGGATGTGGCTACTGGCTTACTGCTTCGTGTGCAAATGGTCTGAATGGACCCGTGGATCCAAGACAGGCTGGGAGTGGGCATGTCACGCAGGCTGGCTGGGCTTGCAGCAAAATATTCCCACGGTGCCAGGTTGCCCTTCCCCAAGACAAGCTTTAACCGTGGCCCAGCTGCCTACGGAGCCAGGGTAGTGAGGCTGTGCTTCAAATCCAAGCCTCTGGATAATTTTTTTTCTGGGTGAAGAATCACAAAGACTCTAATTTGAGAATCTATAGAATCGTAACACCTCATTTAGCCAGTGTCATTAGGGAGTGAGGAGTTCCACATAAGTGAGTTTTCCAGATAATTGAACTTTACTCCCCTAAGAGCCAAAGCTTAGAAGAAATTAGCCACTCTGACAGGGGCTTGCTTTCTAAAGTCTGCTCCTGCTCTTTCAGACCCCGGGTACCCAGCGGAGGTTCAGCTCCTTCTCAGCAACTCCGCTAGGACCCCCCACATCTGTTTCTGGGTTGGGCGAACCACCACTGATTCCGGGGTGCTGGTTCCCACCTGGCTGCATGGTGGAATCATTTCGAGAGCTTTGAAAGAAATCCTGATGCCATGCCAGCCTCAGGCCACTTAGTTTAGAATCTCTGGAAGGCAGACACAGGTATGAGTGTTTATTAAAGCTCCTCAGATGATCCTGCTGTGTAGACGGACTGAGTTCTACTGTCCTAGGGCGAGTTGAGTTTCCTGCATAATAGAAAGCAACGTCAGCATGGCAAGCACGGCACAAGTGGCCACTCCTGAATCTGACGCTGGGCTGGGTGGCCCACACGTGTCATCTCTTTTAGTTCCTGCCACTGTCTGGCTGTCTGAGGCCTGTTTTCAGATGGGAAAATTGAGCCCCAGAGCAGGAGGGCCTTGTGCACCCTCACTTAACTGGACGGCGGCGGGGCAGGGTGCCCAGCTCTGCTTCGTCCCAGAGCCCCCCTACGTGAGGCCAGCCTGGCCAGCTCTGCGTCTGCAGCCCTTCCCCCACCTTGCCTGGGCTGTTCGTCACCCTCTCCCTGTTGCCCAGCGACCTGCCTCCAACCTGTCCCGCCATCCTGGACCTCAGCTTCTACTCTGCCGGGGCTGAGGATCCAGGTCCCTTAGCTGGTCGGGACTAGCTGCAAACTGAGAGTAAACAGGCTCCACGCGGAGGCTGATGAAAGAGTCCGTGGGAGGTGCCTGTGAGCCTCGTGCCGTGAGGTTTGGGAATTTGCTTTCATTGCATGGGACCATCTCTGTGTAGATAAATCAGTTCGCCTCTCTGCCTCCTGTGTGCTCCCTGGGGGATCCCGAGCACCAGGCACACTCAGGGAGCCCCATCATTATTTGCTGGCTGTCTGGTTTGCAGATGCCCCCGGCCGGGCACCCCATCTACAGCCTGGTGTCCTGGTGTCCCCCATCTCTTTCCTCTCTGGCCAAACTGGGCTTCTCACCAGCTTCTGAAGTTGTCCTGGACATCCTTGCCTGAGGCTTTGTGCTGCCTCCCTCCACGCTCCCTCCCCCGTAAGAGCGTCTGCACACAAGGGAGGTCACTGGACCGAGCCCAGAGACAGAGAGTTGAGCTCCACGAGGGCCCTGTCCTCAAGGAGCTGCCACCAAGGTCCTGGTCCTTGGGCAAGGAGCATCAGTTTCCTCATCTGTGAAATGGGCATGGTCCCACCCACTGCACGAAGCTCAAAGTAAACAGACCATGTACAACACCGGGTCCTACGATCACCCAGGACGTGGCGGCTCCTTCTCCCAGAGGAGAAGATCAAGTCCTCCTTCAAACCCATAGGACTCAAGTCAACCCTGCGTCCCCCTCCGGCCCCCTCCGCCTCTGCTCCAGGCTGCTGGGCTAAGACAGCTCCTTCTTAGAGCAATGCGGCTTAAATAAATGTCCGTTCACGTCTTCCCGGCAGAACGAGAAGTTTACATACTCCGTGGGTGAGAGGTGGGGCGGGTTCCTGGAGCAGGGGAGAGGCTGCAGACAGAGCTGCAGGAGACCGTGTGTCCACGCCAGCCCTGCTAGGGCTGTCCGTGCGCCTGGCCCCTCCGTGTGCCTGTGCCTGCTCTCCCCGCCAGAGGGGACTCCTCGAGTGCGAGGTCGCGCTCCCCACCCAGGTGGCTCTGCAGGCACAGTCCAGGGAGGGAGCAGAGGCTGGCTGCGTCCCTCCAGGAGGGCCTGATTCTGTCACCATCCAGACAGAACCTCCAGCCTCTCTGAACTCCTTGGGAGACCCCAGCGCGCAGGGGCTTCCGAACGCAAACAAGGAGTGAAGTATTTCAAGCCCTGGTCTTTCACCAGGAATGGCCCTTCAGAGGGGCCCAAAATACACAGCCTAGTGTTTGCGCAGCAAGGAGTGGGAGGCCCAGCCCGGGCCCAGGCAGCCGGGTCTTCCTGTGCCAACAGGGAAAGGAAAGCAGCTCGAATGTGTCGGGGCAGCCTGGCAAGGGGTTTTCCAGCCGGGCTGGAGGAGGAGGGCGGGCAGGGAAGGGCTGCCAACCCCGCGCTCCTGCCAGCCATGCGGAGACCCAGGGGCTTTCTCGTGAGCTCACAGAGGAACCTTTCGGGGAAGTCCCCAATAATAACAACCCCAGGTCCCGGTTCCTGCCTGTGATGCGTTAAGCTCTTTCCATGGTTTTCCCCATGAATCCTGGTGAAGTCTGTAGTTCACTGTCCCCACTCTGTAGATTAGAAAGCTGAGGCTCAGGGAGGTTTGCATGGCAGGCTGGGAGGCTGTGGGGCTGGACCTCAGTGCCGGCCAGCCTGCGCCGCGCCTATGCTCCTGGCCGGCAGGTAAAGCTTGTCCTCCCCCTCCCTCCAAGGTCGCTGAGCCCCACCAGGGTCTGAGCCTGGAAGATGCCGAGAGGAATGAGATGCAGCCCCTGCCTTCCCCGAGCTGCCAGTGAAGAGGAGGACAGCCTCGTGGACCGGTGGCTGCCATGTGAAAGCACAGGGCTCTCAGGGAGGTGTCCCAAAGGGTCACCAGAGTGGGCGAAGGAAGCACGTGGCGCTGCAGGGCAGCATCTGGAGAGGGGCCCACCCAGCGGGGCCTGGAGAAGACAGCTGGCGTTCGCCAGGTTCACAGGGGGCAGGACCCGCGCCGGCCAGACCCCGCGGGCTGCGCGGCTGTGACCGCAGGGCAGGCACGGGGCACCACTGAGCGAACCGCTCCCTCCGAGGTCCGGGTGGGGCCGGACGTCTGTAGAACTTGTAGGACTTCAAGGACCCCAAAGGATGAGCGGGCTGCTCACGGAGGGTCAGGGAGACGTGGAGGGGCGAGGGGGCACGGAGCGGACATGGACTACCTCTTTTGGCATGTCAACCGTCAAGAGGACCCCAGTGACAACCTCTCCAAGCCCACGGCAGCAGTGTGGGTCATGGCGACATAGTGGTGGCTTCTGTCTCAAATGTGTCCCGAACTTGTCACTTTTTCGGCAGACCCATCCTTAGCCCAGGCCCCAGATGCAAGCGTTCTCACCCTCGGGCACGTGGCGGAGAGTGGAGCGACCAGGAGAAGGGGGCACTTTGCCGTGTGGGCTTGGGGAGGCCTTTGCACGCCCTTCCGGGGGCTCAGTTTATTCAGCAGGAAAGTGAGGTGGACGGGATGCCCCTGAACAAAGGCCTCTGCGCGGAGTGAAGGTGGCGGTGGCCGGCTCCCAGGGTCTGCCCTGTCAGGTGAGGAGGCGGGACGAGCCCGGCCAGGAAGGGGAGCCCACGATGGAGGCGCAGCTCCACCACATGCTGCCTCTGTAACCGCCGGCCAGTCACTTCGCTGCTAGAGAGTGGAGGTAATCATCCCGCTTCTGGCACTTGTGGGGTTATTGTGAACATCAAATGAAGCAACAGGCGCAGAAGTGTTTAAATTGTACGGTGCGGTGTACAGTTGAGTCACCTTCTGGGTCAAGGACCACGGGGACCATTTAACCCAATTCCCTCATATTCCAGAAGAGAAAACAGAAGTTCAGAGTGGCTGTGACCTGCCAGTGTTCTTCGCGACAGCACTGAGACGGGCTCCTAGATGCAGTCTCTTCCCTTTAACCACTGTTGCTGCTGCTATGATTCAGAGGCCTTGCCACATTTTGTCACAGAAAAAAATGCAGCCACCCCCCGGCTGACCCTTGGCATGGAGTAACTCTTTGCCTTCAAAAGAAAAGAAGAGGAAGAAAAAAAATCCCAAACCCCACCAACCCCGGAGCAGTCGCTTCTCAGGAGCAGCCAAGTGCTCGCTGCCACCAGGAACGTAGCACGTCCGAAACCACTCTCGCGCCTGCCACCAAACGAACGCGGCTTGTTCTGATGGCTCGGTGGCCAATGTCTTACTGTCACCAAGCTCCTCCAAATCGCGGGGGCAGGTTGTTTTGACATTTGATTAGCCACAGAGAGCAAGTTGTGAGTGCTTGAGCCAGCCAACTCCTAAGCACGCCGGCGTCGCGTGCTGCAGCCTGCTAGAGATACGGCAGGGAGGGTGACGGGCCGGGCTCCAAGAGGGAAGATAAGTGGGCTGCTGGGAGAAATTGATGCGAAGAAAGGAAGTGGTGAATGAAGTCGAATGAAAACAGGGTCCTATGATATCCATGACTCATAAATTTCATTGATGCCGGGGATTTGAGTTCCCTGCTCTCCCCTGAGTCAGTACACTGCTTGTCCTCAGGGCGACCCTGCAGGAAGATTCATGTGTGGGGAGGGGGAAGGGGCAGGCACTGGATAACTTTCAGGCAGAGCGTGCATAAAACCCTTCCTCTCCTACGGGGAAGTTCCTGTGAAGATTACTCTGAGAAAAGAGGAGGGGATGAGTGCCTGCCGACCAGGCCGGCAGGGACCACAGGCGGATGCAGGGAGGTGATAACGGGGACAGAAGTTGGAGGCACCCAAGACAGGAGTCACAGTGGAATCCTAATTTCCCAGTGAGGTTGCTCAGGCCAACCCACTCCAAGCTACCCATTGCCTGGAGCCCCTTTATTAACCATTATTTGTAACCATCATAAACCCTCCCTGAGGTGCAAGATTGAGTCTGCCAAATGAATCGGGTTTTGCCCAAAGCCCAGACCTTGGAGTTCCATGCGCCTGCTGTGAGATCTACATCTAGGCCCAGGTGTGATTCTCAGCAGGGCATTCGAAATATTGGAAATCACCGGGGACCCCACTGCTTCCTGCAGGACTCAACTCAGGTTGGCAACTGCTGATCCAATGTCATCACCTCCACCCTACTGCCAAGTGCCACGTGCCTTGGGAGCCATGTCGGAGAGAGGTCGGCTCCAGGATAGAGGAAGGAGAATGAAGAAGGTGAGAAAGGGCTGGCTCAGAAGTTGGGGGAGGTATGGCCCCAGGACATAGGGTGGGAAGAGTGGGCTGGATGTCACATCAGGGGAC
The DNA here is from genome assembly GCF_040939455.1 of Microcebus murinus. NCBI lineage: Eukaryota > Metazoa > Chordata > Mammalia > Primates > Cheirogaleidae > Microcebus > Microcebus murinus. The sequence continues at coordinate 105,417,580 of NC_134109.1, forward strand.
TTTCTGGAGCTGTGGATTTGCTAACACTGTCCTGTCATCACTCTAAGGCCCTGCCTATGAGGTCAAGTGACCTCCCTATATTAGTCAGACTCTTGTGTGCAGACAAGGATGCATTCTTGTGAGCAAGGAAAACCCTTTGTTGGTGGGTAGAGACCCACATCAGAGTCCCCACGTATGCACGCCCAACAGAGCGAGTCGAGGAACCGGGACCAGGCTGGAGGATCCAAGAGATCCTGGAAAACGGGGCCTTTCGTGAGCCCAGAGTCAGGCGCTGCCCTTGCCCACACCCGGCTCCAAAGCACAGCTCAACAGAATGACACCTCCCCACACTCTCCCTTTCCCTACTCAAAGCCTGCAGCGGAAACCTCAGAACCGGCCTTTCAGACCGGGTGAGTTGGTAGTCCTAGCTCTCGTTTACAGCCGAGAAACTGAGGCACAGAGGAGAACAAAAGCCAGACATGACTGCTGTGTCCTCTGAGAACAGGGACGGCCACCAGCACGGGGCTAAGGGAGGGCAGAGGAGGGCACCAAGCCCAATAAGCACTGGACTCAGCAGCCCATACTATGCATTTGTAGCGTCTCAGCCAGCCTGTGCCAAGAAGAGCACCTTGGTGCACATGACCTCACGGTGACAGGGCGAAGCAGACATTATTTATTTATTGTTACAGCTTGTACTGTGTGTCAGACATTTTTCTAAGCATTTATAAATATTTCACCCTGCTCTTAACAATCTTGTGATGTAGTCACTTTGTTATCCCCATTTTACAGGCGGGGAAGTTGAGGTTCAGAGATGTTAAGTGACTGGGTAAAGCTGAAGCTTCAACCTCAGATTAGTCTGCTCCTGAGTCTAGAGGTTCTTCCACCAGGCACCGTGCACCTTCCAGGCAAGTGACCTTGGCGCGGCAGCTTTAGAAAACCTACAATGTGCTGACACTGCCAAGTCCCCTGGGATCCTCCACTTCCTGGGATGCGATGACAGGTCCCTGAGGGGCCGGGGCAGCTGGGGCCCAGGGAGGGGCTGCACAGTGAGCCCAGGGCCTGCAAGCTTCGGAGAAGCCTTTGCTTGAGGGTCAGCATGGGTGGGGTGGGGTGGGGTGGGGTGGGGGGGGTGGGGCTGGGTGAAATAAACGTATTGCACCTTTCTTCGTTTTAAAGGGGAAAACATTAGAGGATAAAATTAGAAGAAAATAAAGGGGAGAAAAGCATTCACAGTCCCAATATCCAAATACTACCACTGTTAATATTTTGAAATATTTCCTGCTAGCCTTGGGGATGTGGGAAAAGTATACCCTCTTATGGTTTGGGGGAAATGCAAAACGGTATAACCTTTGTGGGAAGCAATTTGACAACATCTATTAAAATTTAAAAATAAAATTGCACACACCCTTCAACCCAGCAATCTCGCTCCTGGGTATCCAGCCCATGGAAATGAAAGCTCCATGAGGTAAAAATGTAAGTACAAAGATGTTTATTGCAGCAGTCTTCGAGTGGCACTCATGTATGTGTGCACGCACACAAAGGGACGCAGTGAATGCCCATCACAGAGAAAGGCTGAATAAATGATGACACATAAACCATGGACTATTATACAGCTGTTAAAAAGAATGACTTGGCCTGTACCATTTACTGGGGGTGAGGAAGTATGTTGAAAGGGAAAAGCTAGATACAGAAAAGTGTGTGTTACATGAGTCATCTTTTGTAAAACTTAATAACCAAAATGACCTGCCTTTGCATTTGTACGTATATACATGTATGTAGATGCAAGTCTGCATAGGGTCATACACATCTGCATATAAGCATGAAGGACACATAACTAAGTCGTTAACACGGGTTACCCAAGAAGGGGTGCAGGGTATGGGGCGGAGGTCATGGAGATGCCAGTATGGGACAGGAAAGGGGGAGAGAGAATTCTTAGAAGAAAAAGGAGAAAAACAAAGACGACTTGTTTCCCACCAGTCTTTTCTTTCACTATATAACCTTCCTCCAGCTGATTCCCTAGCTACACAATTGTTGCACTTCGCAGGCACAACAGCCTGGTGGTAAAAACAGGCTCACGATCACCCAGTATGCAGGAAGCCTCAAACACCAGGCCCCGCCAGATCTCCAGTCCTGCTTAAAATCCTGCCCACCATCCTGGGAGTCTGCCCAACCAGCGGCCAGGTACCGCCAGGGATTCGGTTCCTCTGCTTCCAAAGCCCCCAGTCCTGCCACCCTGGTCACGGCTCCCTCACAGGACACTGTGGAGGGCAGGGGCACCACCTCCAGTCGCTCCAGAGATGAGGTGCAGCCTCTGAGGCTCCGCTCACAGCTGCCCGGTCTCCGCTTGGTCCCTCCTCCCAAGCTTGGTCAGGGTCCTTGGGCTGCATACAACAGAAAGCAAATTGGGCTACTTCAAACACCAACAGCAAAAGGAGCTTAGTGGGAGCATTTGAGGGAGGCCATAGATGGAAAGAAGGATAAAAAGTGGGCTGTGAACTGCCGTGGCTCCCGGGCATCTCCGGAACAGAAACTGTCCATCTCCTGGCTGGTCGCTCTTGGGGGACTGAGCGAACTCCAACCCCACCTGCTCGAGATTCAGAGGCCCACAGAGCCTCGCACCGGACATGCGCCTTTATTCCCTGGCTGAACAAGCGCAGGGGGTGTAAGGTTCCAGCAAAAGGAGACTCTGGGCCCTACACCCTCCCCAGTGAAACACAGAGCTCTTGTGTTTACCGTAAACTGAGGCTGCATACTGTAAGGGGAGGTACACTCCACAAAAGACATGGGGGGCTTTTGGGGGTGAGGAATGGATACTGGGGTCTCAAAAAAGGCAAACGTCTGCTTCTTATCACGCCTCCCCACTCAGAGTCTAGGGAGATGGGCAGGGTTGGTTTTTACCTAAGATTCTTTGGGTTGTAAGTGACAGGAACCAACTCAAGCTAGCTTAATCAGGAAAGGGGGCTTTCTTAGAGGGAGGCAGAGTAGCTTGCGGGGTTTAAGGCCTTGGGCAGGGCCATGGGAGGACCAAGCTTCCCTCCCCGCCTGCCTTTCTACTTGAGACTACATGGTCTATCTAAGTCTGCTTCCCCCTCCCCTACGCTTGTCTGAGCCTTTCTCTCTCTCTCTCCAGACTGACTGTCTGCCCTTCATGCCCATAAAGTTGGAAGTCTTCCAGCCCACAGCTCCTGCATTTACATTTTTCTCTATTCAAGAAAGCAGTCCAGCTGTCTGGCGGACTCTCAGCCTCAATTACCAATCTCCCAGAGCGAGAGCTGGATTGGGTCCGCCTGGGTCAGGTGTTCACCCTTGCTCCAGTCAGCTGTGGCCAGTGGGCACGTGGAGTAAATATGGCGGCTGGAGCCTGGGGCTGGGGCGGGAACCTCACCCAGGGCAACGGCAACGGAAGGGGAAGTGGAGGGGAAACCTTAATTGAAGTGTTGAGGCTAACAAACCAAGAGCATCTCTGAAGCCACAGAAAGTCGGAGAAAAACACAGTCGTCCTATATGGAGCTAGGGGTCAGGGCCAGGGACAGAAAAGTGAGACAATCAGGTTGGGAGCAAACAGGGAGCCATAGTCGGGGAAACTGCCTGACATTCCCAATGCAGCAAGTCTTTGCTGCTTGCTTTTAGCAGCTGCCTTGGGGCACGATATGCGATGGGGTCAGCCTGGCTTCAGGAACCAGCATACAACCAACAGTTATGACCAAATTGGGGAAACAGCTTTGAAAATTAATTTTTACTTTTTCCAAAGTGATATATGCACATAGTTTTAGGAAACCAAGTAACACGTAAAGGCTTCTTGTGCAAAGCAGCTGTCTCCTATCCCTTGGCTTCTCATCATTTTCCACCACTCTGGAGAGGACAATTTCAAGTCCCTTAGGCATTGCTTCTATTATTTATCTTCATATACTTCTGAGTAATTTGCTATGCTGCTTCCTCCCCCCCCCATTATCTCTTAACTTCTTGTTCTGATAATTGAGGATTTACCTACTTTACAAGCTCCCTCCTCCATTTCTCCTCTCATTATCCTACCACATTGGATCACAGTTTTAGTCTACATTTAGTGACTATGGCTATAAAATACTGTTTCCTCAGTACCTGACTCAGGTACTATGGTTACATTTCCCATTTTGTACATTTTTAAAATGTTTTTTGGGTATTCATATTTCTTTGCTTTTTTTGTTTGCTCAGGTCTCCATGTTCCAAGAGAACTATTGAATGTCTATCCATATTTTTTCCTAAGAGTTTGAAACAACATACTGGATAATACACAAATTTCACCTCCATGCCCCTCCTTCCTAACCCCTCATTTGGACTGGCTGCCCTCTGGGTGCTCTGGACCCACTGCATATTAGCCATCTGAAATCATACCAGTTTCTTGGATAAGATCCTCAGTTTCCAATATCCCATGTGTTCCTACTTCTTAGTTTATCCTCTTGTTTGGCTGAAGCACATCCTACAGTAACTTTGTAAGAAAAGGTGCAAGGGAGGTCAATTTTTTGCATGTTTGAAATGTACTTATTCCATCATCACACTTAATTTGTGATCAGGCCGTGTCAGAAATAATGTTCCTTCTGCATTTTGAAGACATGTTTCCATTGGCTTCTATTTCTCAAATTCCAGTTGAAGTCCAACACCAGGTGGATGCAGTAGAGGTAGAGAGGTAGGGCCTGGGAGGGCAACTGCCCAAGATGTAGATTTTTAACTAACTACACTGCCTTCAGTTCTGAACATCATCATGGATTTTTGCAGACGTGGAGCCTTCAAGTGCTGAGTCTCTCAGGAATTCTTTGAGATAAATCAATTTGCTTCTCGTTGGTCTCCCCTCCGCAAGTGCTATAGTTTGCAGCCTTCTGCACTCTGCTGAGTTGTTGCCACTCGCCCCTCTGCATTCCAGAGCCCCGGTATTTGTTGACTTCTCTTATCTCCTGATGTCACAGGCTACTCTGGACTTGGGATTTTACACATGTCTCTCTTTTACTGTCAATTTAATGAAACACTAGTGAGAAAAGGTCAAGGTGTATTTAATCCATCATGTTTATCTGGATTGGAATCCTGAATTTTTTTCCTGATTGTTAATATATACATGTATTTCCATGGTACTGTAAGTTTTACGGAGTTCTAAAAAACATAATATTTTATATTCCATCAAGAAGATGTAGTATGGTTTATTTAACTAATGCACTATGGCTGGGTGTTTAATTTGCCTTAATTTTTCACATAATGAACACCTTTATGTATATGCCTCTTTTGGTACTTTGGATTGGTTTCTTAGTATATTCCAAAGAATATGAACTTAAAAAAATCCTGATAAATTTTGCCAAACTGCTTTCCAGAATGTTTTTACCCATTGTACCTATGGGCAAGAGGAAGGAGTAGACTGTCATAGCTACCTGGCCTGGTCTTCCATGCCTGTGCATATCCTGTTTAAACTTCAGGTCTCTTGCAGTTCACTCTAGCAGTAAGTTCTGGTGGATCTGTGGAAGCTGACAAAGTTATCCATTCTTACTGAGAAATGTCCACATCCTTGTCTCAACCAGTTAATTAAGAACAATGCTGGTGGGGGAAGAAAGGAATGTGGATTCCTTCTTTTTCTTTCTTAGTCTTATTTCTGTGGTAGGGGGAAGTGCAGAGAAAAGAAAAATAGTTTTTAAAAAGTTATATGAAGAAAATAACATGAGATGAAACTAGCCTGTATAGTTAATAACTATAAACGGGAGAATCTCACTAATTCACCTCATTCCTCCAGGAACAAAGGTGTCTAAATATACCAGTAAGGTCACTGCCATGGTTTAAATGTGTCCTCTAAAGTTCATGCATTGGAAACTTAATCTCCAATGCAACAGTGTTGAGAGGAGGGACCTTTAAGAGGTGGTTAGGTCTTGAGGTCTCTGCCCTCATAAATGGATATTGTCATTATCACGAGAGTGGGTGTTTTATAAAAGCGAGTTTGTCTTCCTCTCATGTGCTCTCTTGCCATGTGATGCCTTCCACCATGTTATGATGCAGCAAGAAAGCCCTCACCAGATGTGGCCACTTAATCTTGGACTTCCTAGCCTCCAGAACCATGAGCCCAATACACTTTTGCTGATTGTAAGTTACCTTGTCTCAGATATTCTGTTATAGCAGCAGAAAATGGACTAAGACAGCCACCTTCTGAACTCTGCTTATGTAGGCTTCAGTGCTGGAGAGACTGGTGAGATTGTTCAACCAGGGACCCATTTTACAGATGAGGAGACAGAGGGAAAGGGACAGGTCCATTGCCATAGAGCAAACCAGTGGCAAAGTCCTAAAGAGAGCCCAGGGCTCTTGGTGCTACCCAGAGTAAGAGCTTCCCTCTGAATGAGGCATGCCTGAATTATGGCTGGCATTTGTCAGCATCTAGATCATGACAAATAGGATCTCAGTGGTAGTACAAGGTGGGCCATGGGCTTTGCCCCAGCACAAAGCTCTGAGAAAACCACAGCAGTGGCAGCTGAATCAATATCACACTCTGGAAAGGGCCTGTTGGCAGCTGGACATGTGGTGAATTGTGGCTCTTGGCATTCATGGCTGTCAGAGGTCTTCCTGTGGACAGGGCAGCTGCTTGTGAGGCTGGCTAGACAGTGGAGCTTGAAGGGTGGGTCTCAGGGTCCCCAAAGAGCCTGGAGATCCTCAGGGGTTGCTGTACAGAGCCCTAAGTGCCCCACTAGGCCCTCCCCAAGTAAGAAACCTAACCTCACTTTGATCCTTGCACTGGGTCTTTCCAGACTTCTACCTTGGTCTGACAAAGTGTTTCTGGTGCCAAAAGTGTTGAATTGGTGATCAGCCTGTGAAAGCAGGACTCAAAGTGGTTGTCCTGGGAGCTTCTCATGGAAAACTCTCTGTCCCTTCACATTAAGCCTGAAGCCGACAGGCTCCAGTGTTGACTTCCAGGAGCCCATCTCAGCTCCATCACTGGTCCAAGTGCCTGATCTGAGCACATCAACATCCCCAAGCCTCAGGGGCCTGATCAGGAAGATGAGGGTGGGGACCCACCCCCAGGAAGATATTAGCTTGTATGCATTGAAATTGCTGATATTCAACCATTTTGACCTACAAAACCAACAAATTTAATATGGTTCAATCTCCTAATAGTACCTACCTTATAGCATTTTTTTTTTTTTTTTTTTTTTTTTTTTTTTTTTTTTTTTGAGACAGAGTCTTGCTTTGTTGCCTAGGCTAGAGTGAGTGCCGTGGCGTCAGCCTAGCTCACAGCAACCTCAAACTCCTGGGCTAAAGCGATCCTTCTGTCTCAGCCTCCCAAGTAGCTGGGACTACAGGCATGTGCCACAATGCCCGGCTAATTTTTTCTATATATATTAGTTGGCCAATTAGTTTCTTTCTATTTATAGTAGAGACGGGGTCTCGCTCTTGCTCAGGCTGGTTTCGAACTCCCGACCTCGAGCAATCCGCCCGCCTCGGCCTCCCAGAGAGCTAGGATTACAGGCGTGAGCCACCGCGCCCGGCCCCCTTATAGCATTTTGAAGACTAAAATGAGAACATTTATGCCCCATGCTTAACACATACTTAAACTATAGTAATCACCAATGAATGCTTATTTTCTAGACTCGGGGCTTAGGCAAAGAAGGATGGGTAAGCCAACATGAATGGGCGTCTCCTATCTGCTAGGTAGGTGTCATATCATCTCATCTTCTCAACAGTCCCAGGGAGGGTTGGCATGAGCATCTCCATCTTACAGATGAAAAAACTGAGGCACAGGCTGTTAAATTGCCCCAAATCTCATGGCTAGTTGGGAGCAGGGCTGGGATTGGAAGGCAGATGTTTCTAACTCTGGGGACCATGTGCTTTCCTCGAAGCACTCTGCTACTTTCTGGGTCTCACTGAAGAAGGAGTCCTGGGTGTTGGGCACTTCATGGTTTTACTCTAAATCTTAAATTTGAAAAATATAAAAGGTTATTATACGTTATCCCCCTATGAGTTAACAAGCTTCATGCATATATTGTTAGTTTGAGCTCATAAGATATTGTGAATCATTATACCACCCCCCCTCCTTCCCCGTGAAAGAGGAACTCTGGTCTCCATTTTACAGATGAGGAAGTGAGGCTCAGAAAGGCAGGGGGCAGCTTAGGAAGGATCCACCTCTGAGTCTGCTGGACTCCAAAATCTGTGCTCTCCCAATGCTATGCGAGGGCCGTGTCTTCCATCATCCTATGGGAAGGGCCGCGATGCACCCCAGCTGGCTGCTGGAATCTCCTTGTCCCGGGGGATGAGGTGGTCATTCTCCCTGTCCTGTATGCACTGCACTTGCCTGCAACTGGTACAGGGCCTAGATTTTTGGGAAATAATCCTATCACTGGGATCACTGTGAACCGCAGCCTCCCCGCAGCAGCGCCCCCCCCAACACACGCACAGCAGAGCTCTGGGGGCGGCAGAGGCCCTCCTTGCTCAAAATAGCTCGTGTTATTAGCTGCATTTAATTGAAGGTGTTTCGAGGGCAGCCTCCACCGGGCCCAAACCAAATGGAAAATGACACACTGTCAAATTAATGTCCCCAGACCATGATAAATGGCCAGGCTTGGTGAGTAATGCTTCCATTTCTTGTTTTAAAGGAGAAGGATGCAGCCAGGCTCCGTGCATCTGTCCCTGTTGTGTGGGGAAAGGTCAGGGGCGTCCGCGGGATAAATAGCATTCCTCACCGGGCTGCGGGCGTGCATGGCTCTCTCCGGCTTCTGCTGAGCTGTGTTTTCTCTCTCTTCCTGTCTCTTGAGGCTGGCGAGATTGCTGAACAGCTTGTGAGCCTCCAGGCCAATGTCCAGGGAGGAAGGCGCGGGAGATAAGACTAATCCTTCACCATCCGCCGTACTTTATACCTTCCAGAGTGCAGTCACCTCGGCTATCTGCTGTGATTAGCTGGCATTTGAGGCCTGCTCCTGACCTCCGGCTGCACCCCCATGCCGGCCCCTCAAGCCCTCCCCGCCTGCCCCAACCTCTTGGACAATGGAGGACACGGTGGCTAAGTGCTCACTCCGTGCCAGGCGCTGGGCTCAGCCGCTGCCCCGAGGACGCAGACGGTCCCTGACAGCCGGAGCTGGTCTGGCACTGCTAGCCGGGCTGCGGCCATCCCCCATCGAGCACAAACAGTTTCCCAGCACACAAACATCAGACAAGGCCACAAGCATGACGAAAACAAGACCAGTCCGTAATTGTGTCTGAGCACAGACAAAAACAAGGACATTGTCCAAGCCGCAAAGATCACCAAACAGCCCCCGTCCTGGCGAGCACCAGCAGCTACTGCTTCTTTACCAATTGCAGCGCAGGATGTGCTGGCCTCTCTCCTTCTGGACACCATGCGTTAAGATATCCAGTCGTAGAATTATTCCCTGCCCTGCTTCCTGACAGCATTCCCTCCAGAACAAACCTCTGCTTCCTGAATCCTCCCCCAACGCAGCCAAAATCCTGTAACTCACATGGGGGCCCCTCCCCTGAGGCCTGCACGTTCCCTGTTGCAGCAGGTAACACACACCTTTGTCCAAATACAGCGTGTTCCTGGTCAGCGTGGGGTGGATGGCGCTGGCATCACCGCTTTTGGCCTCAGGGCCAGGCAGAATGAGCGAAGAGCTAATTTGCACCACGAGGAATCTGCTATAAGAGAAAGGGGGCCAGAACCATTCATTCTGGATGCGAGGCCTTTATGAAGGAGGTGGCGCGAGCTGGTTGTCAAAGGGCGAGAGGACTGAGCGCGTGGGGCAAGGGAAGGAGGACGGCACCCTCCCGGGGCAGGACCTTGAGCAGAGGCCGGAGGTGGGAACAGGCACAGGACAATGTGGTGTTTCCTTCCTCCTGTCACTGCCTCTCAAAGTGGGGGAATTTCTGCTTATCTTTCCAGGCTCACTGCACATGTCACCTCCTCTGAGCAGCCCTCCCGGGCTGCCTTGACATCCCTTTGCCACTCTGGGCCTAAGTTTCCCGATTAGTAAAATGAGAGGACCAGACTACATCAGTGCTTTTCAAAATTTTCTCATTAAAGGAATATAACTCTTTGTTCAGAGGAGATCATGCACCAAAGCCCAACCAATAAAAGGCATGAAAGATGTAAGTGGAGCCACTGAGGTTGAAGGGGAGGCTGGGGTCTTGGTCCCCGGCTTTTCGGCAACTCTGGCAGTGGCGGGATCTCCCGGAGACTCCTAGGGCTCCTGAGGAGCGGCTGGACAGTCAGGAGAGGGGAGGGGGCTTTCGTTCCTCCAACCCTTTAATCTGGTGTGCCCCACGCTCCTGGAAGCTCCCGAGGACTGGAGTGACGTGCTAATGGGCTGTCTAGCGCATGCCCTGCACACGAAGGAGGCTGAGTGGATGCTGTCCCAGTCCGTGTGGTCCTCACATCGGCCCTGCCAGCTGCTGCTGCCCCATTCTCCTGACCTGGCTGGTGAGGACGCCAAGGAGGCCCAGGAAGGAAGCGGCAGTGCCCCCGCCCATGGGCTGTGGATGACCTGCAAGCTTCCCTGACCTCTCCCCTCCATTCAGCACTTGCCCAACTGTGCCCAGGCCCAGGGCTCAAGGCACCCTCTGTCCTTCCAACTGTCTGTCTGCTGCTGTGGGCTCAGGCTCCTTTCCTACCCCGGTGACAGCCCGAAACAATATTGAGGGCACATAATGACTCTCCCGGCTGTATTACAGCCAACTCCCCTGCTGCCGAGAATGGACCATCAGTCCCTGATGATACATAGCAGAAAATTGGTTGTCAGGCCAATAAATGTATCCGATTGGATTTTTGACATCTGGGCAAACCCATCCGTAAGGCATTTGATTAAAGTGCTAAAAGGTAGTGCAGAGATAGCTGGGCAGAGCTGCCCTCTGTCTGCCCTAAGTAGGGTGCTGTCTTCCCTCTGGGCGCGACGCTGCTTCCCGCCCTGGCGGCTCCTTCTCCTCCTTTCCCATTTTCATCCTTCACTGCTCTGAAAGTGCTGCACTCAATCAGGGCTGCCGGTGGCCAGAGGGACAGCCGGGCCACGCGGGGGGAGGGACTGCCTTCCCCTGGCTGCTGCTCGGGAGGCTCCGGCTGGCCTCCGTCCCTGGCCCCGGGCCCTGCCTGTGCCGGCCCTTCCTCCTGGGCTGTCTGTGGACATCAGTCACCAAGTCACCAGTCCCCGCCATGCCTCTTCCCGGGGAGCAGAGTGGAAAGACGCCCCGTGGGACAGGCTGCTTTCAAATCCCTGCTCAGCCCCTCCCAAGCTTCGTGACCATGAGCCATTTCCCCAACTGTAGAGTGGAGATAATAAACACAGCGCCTCTCCACACTGCATTTCCAGAACGAGCTGGAAGTCGTAGGGCTGATTAATTAGGGAACATGAGCCATATGACTGGGCTGCTGCTACGGGGATGACACAATCACAGGGGGTGATGACACATGCCCCTACAGTGGGGAGCATGCTGTTGCATTATTTTTAGCCTGCAATCACAAAATGCAAGTTTGGCTATAAGATATTTTAATTATTGGAATTACTACAGAGAAAATAAACAACTTTATTGGGAGGCCATTTTCTTCATTTTATAATGTCTCCTTTTCCTATTGCAAAAGTTTTGTGATTTTTTTTTTTTTTTTTTTACAACATGATGTTTTCTAGGAAGCCAATTGTCCCGGTGGGATGGTGGTTGAGGTGGGATGGGACGACGAATGAGAGGCGCCGCGCATGGCGTCTGGCACAGAGTGGGTGCTCAGTGGGTCCTTTTCCTCCCCTTCCTCCCTCGTATATCCTGTCCTCTCCAGCCCCAGAGCCGCCGCCCTTGTTTAAGCCCTCGTTCCTTTCTTGGGATCTGGACAACAGCCTCCCAGCTAGTGTCTCTGCCTGTTCTCTCGCCCCTCGTTCCGTCTGACACTCGGCCCTTGTATTCATCCCTCTGGCTCCAGCCCAGTATCGCTGCCTGCGAGCTACAAGAGTGGTGCCTGGCCCGGAAGGCCTGCTTCCAGCCTCGGTCCCGAAGCTAGCTGCTCTACAAACCTCCTTCTCGAGCACCCAGGATGCTTTCTCCCCCACACCATTGTCCCCTGCCCTCCAGGCCACACTCTGTCACTTCTCTTTGTGTGCACAATTTCTGCCCAGTCTGCAGCTCCCCAACCCCCGGGCTGAGGCCCTGTGCCTTTCTTCTCTCCACGCTGCCCCTTGCAGAGCCAGGCCACAGAAGCCAGTAAACTAGCTGTTGCTCAGCCCAGAGCTCACCCTCCGATGGCCTGGAGCAGGACGGACCGGCACATTCACTGACATATTTTCAAGACCTGGATCTGAAGGCGTGCTTGGCAATGGCTGTGATGATGATATGACATGCCCCAAGCCAGGATAGACTTGCTAAATCTGGGCTTTAGGGGCTGGAAGGAAAAGGTGGTGTCCACCGGCATGTGTTTGGGCTTCACTGGGAAGTTCTGCCATATGTCCTTCTACTGTAGCTGAAATCCCACTTCTTAGGCCTCCACCCTATTCACTGCACTGGGCCCTCCCTGTCCTTGGGTGGAAAAGAAAGTGGTTTGATTGCCATAAGTCCCCTTCAGTCTTGGCCATTGCAGTCGATGGAGTTGAATTAACTGGCTAATTTTTCTCTGAGCTGGACGACAGGCCGCTGCCTCCCCAGGGCTGGAGGGCCTTCTGCAGAAAGGACTAACTCACAGCTCTGCTCCCAGCCTTCTGCTTCAGAGGCCGGGCAGGTGGGTGGGTGGCAGGCTGGCCCTCACTGGGACTCCCCACCCAGCCGGGCTGAGCTGCCAGGAGCTTCCCAGACTCCAAGAGCCAGTGAAGGTGAAGCCTTGGCCCTGGGCTCTCGGAGATCCTGCCTTTGGGGATTGAACAATGGCCCCCAAAAGATATGTCCAGGTTCTAATTCTCAGAACCTGTGAATGTTATCTTATTTGGAAAACAAGGTGTTTGCAGATGCCACTAAGTTAAGGATCTTGAGGAGATCATCCTGGGCTATCCAGGTGGGCCCCAAATCCAAGCGCCAGTGAGTGTCCTTGTGAAGGGAAGGCAGAGGACGACTGAGGCAGGGAGAAGGGAGGAGGCAGCGTAACCAGAGGGAGAGCTTGGAGAGACGTGCCCACAAGTCCGGGAATGGATTCTCCCCTGGAGTCCCTGGAGGGAGGGTGGTCCTGTCAGCACCTTGGTCTGGGGCTTCTAGTCTCCAGGACTGTGAGAGAACACGTCTGTTGTTGTAAGCCACCCAGTTTGTGGACTCTGTTAAAGGGACAGCAGGAAACTGGCACATCCACCTCCTGCAACTGCTGCCCTCCGCACCCTCCCCGGTGGCTGGCTTCCCGGGCGGCAGTGGGCTGCCGGCCCCTCGGCTGTCAGGGCTGTGCCTGCCTCCCCACCAGCAGCCTGGCGGCGCCAGGGCAGGGCGCTCCCTCCAGGCAGCCTTGCCCACCTAAGCGGATGCTCACGCTCACCCCCGCTTCCTGCCACCTCCAAATGCGGCGGACCTCTGACCATTCTCCTTGTGGGTTCCAGCGTGGGCTGCCTTGTCGTTGGTGCCCCTTCGTCACCCCAACGAGAGGGCAGGCCCTTATCTACCACCTTACGGAGCTAACTGGAAACTTGAGGGACCACTGGGCCACGCTTCCCCCATTCTACAGATGGGAGTGAGGCCCAGAGAGGTCAAGGACCCCAGTCCCCGGCCAAGGCCCCACAGAGAGTCTGAAGGACACACCCTTGGGCCTCTGGCACCCAGTCCCAGTTTCTCTTGCTGCACCACGCTCCCTACCCACTGCCCCGCTCCCTACCCACTGCCCCGCATCCTACCACGCTCCCTACCCACTGCCCCGCACCCTGCCCACTGCCCCGCATCCTACCACGCTCCCTACCCACTGCCCCGCACCCTACCCACTGCCCCGCACCCTGCCCACTGCCCCGCACCCTACCACGCTCCCTACCCACTGCCCACGCTCCCTACCCACTGCCCTGTACCTTGCCCACTGCCCCGCACCCTACCCACTGCCCCGCACCCTACCACGCTCCCTACCCACTGCCCACGCTCCCTACCCACTGCCCCGCAGGGCCTTCCACCGACCATGGCTCCTGATGAAATGCTTGACTTCTGTGTATTCCAAAATGCATTTCCCTTCCCCACGGTCGAGTGTCTTAACCTTCCCTGGCCCAGGGTCTTTGGCTTCCGTGAGATCAAGTGCACAGATGCTAAGGGGACACCCCACCCTGGGACTGTGTCCTAGGGCCTCTGTGTGAAGCCGGGGCAGAGGGAGTGCAGGGAGGAGGCAGTCTTTCTGTCCTGTCTTCCTCATGTGCAGCATGAAGAAAGCCCTGTGCCTTCTCTGGACTTGGCCTTTCTTATCTGCAAAATGGGCAGAGTTAAATGATTGCTACCTGTACCATAATCTGTGAGATCAGGGCTAAGGGTATTGAACCAGAGACTTCTCTGAGATCCCCTGGGGCCCTCAGCATTCCTGCAACCAGGAGGCATTTGATAAGAAGAAGCCAGTGAATGAATTAAGGACCAGTTTAAATTGCTCATGCAAAGGTAAATGGGGGCCCTAACCAAAGTGATCTCCAAGGGCTGGGCAAATGAGAGTTAATCTCCCCAACCCTTTTTCTCTTATCTGCAAAATGGAGATAATGAACTCACTGCCCAGGGCACCTTGAGGATTAATAGAAGACTAGGTTAGAGCTCAGAGCACAGAGGTGGGCTGTAAGTGCCCCAGGCCTAGGGGTTGTCCTTTCTACCACTTCCATGGGTCTACTGTGGGAGGTTCACAGAGCCCAGTACCTGGTATATAGTAGACACTTAATAAATGCTCATTACCCACAGCGAGAGCCATGTGTATGGGCTGACTCACCTAGAAGTCTGCAAGGCTCTGTGGAAGGTCAGACCTGAAGGTCACGGCTGGCGGGGGGGTGGGGGGGGAGTAGGGGACGCAGCTGGACCAGAGGCCTCACGGGGCTCACCCAGGCTTGGAGGCGCTCCTGAGACCCACCGTGGAGTAGAAAGAGGGCAAGTTTTGGCATCAGGCAGACCTTGATTCAAGTCCTAGCTTTGCCATCACAAGCTGTGTGACCCTGGGCAAGTTACTTGGCCTCTCTGAATGTCAGTTTTCTCCCTATAAAATGAGGACGGGTAATGTCCACCTCTCAGGACACCTGGGCGGGTTACAGGAGCGGATGTGTGTAAGGCACCTGGTGTAGAGAGGCCGTTCAACACACACTAGTAACTCCTTGCTCCCCCGGCTGCCCTGCCCACGACACTGAGAATAAGGGGCCACTGACGCGTCGCAGGAACAAGGAGACTCCCTGGAGGAGGAGGCGGCTCTGCCCAGGCTCTGAGGAGGCCGGGAGAGGCTGAGTGTCAGATTGCAAAGCCCCTGCTCACGAGGGCTTCCCCGTGTCACCGTGCAGCGGGACAGACGGCTACCCCATCAGGCTGTCTCTAAAAATAGCCTCCCATCTTGCTCTCAGCACTGGCACACGCTCAGGGCTTCCTCTTGGCGCTGCCCCTGGCCTGGCCCGGTTCTGCTCACGGCTCTGCGTGGGGCTTCTGCCGAGCAGCGCCGGCAGGACCGGAGACGGGGGAGGGGGAGGCTTCTCAGGGCAGTGGCCTCTGGGTTCCCAGGGTACAGGCTGGGTCCCCAGGGTACAGGCTGGGGTCCCCAGGGTACAGGCTGGGTCCCCAGGGTACAGGCTGGGTCCCCAGGGTACAGGCTGGGGTCTCCAGGGTACCGGCTGGGGTACCGGCCTGGACCAAGCCCAAGGGTCCTCTGCTAATTTAATCTGAGTCTACGGCTGGTGTCGGGGAGGATTAAAGGGCGAGGCTCCGGGGTTGGTGGTCCCAGAGCGACCCGCCGGCAGTCTCCAGCCTCTCTGTCCACCCGGGCTCCTCCTTCCTCCATAGCTGTGCAGCCGAGGAGAAGTCGCCTGCAGCTTCGAGACCCAATGCTCAGCCTCCCCTGCGCCCTCAGAGCCTGGCGGACAAGGCCGTCACGCAAGTGCTTTCCTACTATGATCTCATCTGGCCTTGACACCTCCCCAGCCGCCCAGCAGGGGCGGGCTGTGCCTTGCGAATCCTCTGCCTGGCAAGGTGCCTGGCACACAGTAGGTGCTCAGGGAATACATACGCAGAAAGAAAGGACGAACACAGGCTTTGCGCTTGCGCAGGACTGGTTCCAATTTGAGCCCAGGTTCTTGCTAGCGTTGGGGCTTTTAGGTAAGCGACTTTACCTATCTGAACCTCATTTTCCTCATTCAAAAAATGGACATGGTGCAGGTCCCCACTTCTGGGTGAATCCCTTTCCACCCCTGTCTCCCCCGGCTCATTCGGGAGGCTGCAAGGCGGAAAGATGGGCAGAGCGACCCCCAGGGAGCGCCAGGCTCGGGGCGGGCTTGCCCCTGCCCCCACCCAAGGCCTCACCTGGCTTATTGGCTTCCTTTGAGGATTAAGAAGCAAAGCTCTGGGCACCAAGTGACTTGTTCAAGGTCACACAGCCCAGAGTGGGGAGCTGATATTGAGCCCCGAGTCTCCTGTGCCTGAGTGCTATGCTCGTTCCATTTCTGGGTGAGGAAGAGGAGACTTGAGAAAGAGGAAGGGAAAGGAAGGTAGAGGCATGGGGGGAGGGGCATGAGGAAGGCGAGAAAGAGAGGGAGGCTTGGAGGGAGAGCAAGTGGGCTGGAAGCATGTCCCCCAGGCAGGTGGCTCGGGACCGGGAAGGAGCCGCTAGGACGCTGGGCAGGGCCAGAGAGGAACCGCCCGGAGGGGTCAGCCGCTGTCTCTGGAGAGGGCTCTCACCCTCGCTCTCCAGCCTTAGTGTCCTCTAACCATGCAGATGAGCCTGCTGCCGATGGGCACTGGCTCAGGGCTCAAACGTCCCTGGGTTTGAAGCTGGCACAGCCCCTCCTAACGGGGTAAAATCACTCAACCCCTGGGGGCATCCGTTGCCCCCTCTGGGGTGTGGGTGACACTGTGAGGGTGGGGACTCCCGAGGGCTGTCTCAGGGGATCTGGCGAACAGGGGAAGTGAGGCCACCCCGGCAGGCACCTGGCGAGGTGGGGCCCGCAGCGAGGATGAGCATCACGTGATTGCTGTAAGGGTGACGTGCGGCGTGAATGGAGCACCAGGGTGCAGAGCCTGGCACCTGCTGGTGCTCAGTTCATTAATCCCATAGGTTTTTATTGAGGGCCACAGATTCAGCCACACGTGGGACCGACAGGGTCCTTGTCCCCTGGAGTGGCCTCCCAGGCATGTGGGTGAGCCTGGCAGACTCGCCCTCTGCACCCCTGCGCCAGCCCAGCGCTGCCGGCTCCGAGGCACAGCCCTGCTCTGCGGGCTGGGTTCGGAGCACTTGATGAGCGCATCGGAAACATCTAAGGAGGGAAAGGAAAAAGTGAAGCTGGTAATTAGCTGCGGAGGATGCTGGGAAGATCTCTCCCCAGCTCCTCCGGGGGCTCAGGCTGCCGAGGAACCAGCCCTGGGGGCCGCGCCCGGCTCCTCCTCTCGTTTCGTTAATGCAGTTTCCACTCGCTGTTCGCACACTGGGGATTCCACGCCGGTTCTCCGGGGGAGGCCAGGTGGGGCGGTGGAAATGGCCGTGGCTCTGAAGTCGGAGGATCTGGATTCAAATCCCAGCTCTGACACCTGCTAAATGTGTCTTCTTGGGCCGGTGACTTAGCCTCTGGGGGCCCTGCTTTCCTCATTTGCGACGGCCGGGTAACAAGGCATCCCTTGCGAGGTTGTTATGTCAATTAAAGCGGAGAATGTTTATTTTGTACCAGGCACACGGTGAGTGTTCAGCAGATCTTAGCTTTTGTTTCCCTACCTGGTGCTCTCCCCACTGAGAAAGGAAGAGGAGGGTTGTCCTCGGGAGATGTCGGGGAGGGGTGCCAGGTGACCAGGAGCATGGGACCGAGGAGAGAGAAAGAGGGAGGCGGGCACACCCAAGAGACGGCCGAGGCTCCCTTTTGCAGGTCAGCCTGGGGCTGCACGTTCCGGCTGGGGTCTGGCCCTCCTGCCTGCGGTTTCTGGTTATAGCGAGGGCTGGGCCTGGTCCCATCGCCCCCCAGCGCAAGAAGGCTGGCTGCGGATAACTGAACCCCCAGAGTCCGCCTCTGCTGCACTCTAGAGGCTGGGGAAGGGGCGCCCGGGGAAGCCTCGTCCCTGTGTCAGCCCCAGGAGGAAGGGACCAGGAATTAGGAGGCTGGCCCAAGGCCAGTTCTTTTCCTGGGTCTCGGATTCCTAATGCGGGAAGAATGGGACCAGTAGCATCTACCTGCAGGGACTGCCATGGAAGTCTCACATCCTGTAACTCCCGAGGAGGGTCATCCACATGCTCCTCCTGGGGCTTCTGGGGGCTTCTGGTGTGCCCATGCCTGTTCTCTCTTTCTCTCTCTCTCACTTTCTTTCACACTGCCGACGTAAGAGGCAGCAGGTGGTTGGGACCCTAGCTGCTGAAGTCAGGAGCCCTGGCTGGGTAAATGACAGTGACTCCCGGTGAGCCTGGACATTTCCTTTCTTCGGGGAGAATATTCTAAGTGATTTGAATTCCGGCTGTCTGGCTCCAAAGACCACATTCTCACCCCCTGCTCCGTGCGCCTCTTGCCAAGTGCACACGTAGTAAGCAGAACGTGGCTTTGGCGGAAGACTGTGTATCAGCCAGCTACTGCTGCATAATGAGAAACTCCAAAAACAAAGCGGTTTGCTTTTCACAGTTCTGCGAGTTGCCTGGGCAGCGCCTCTGTGGATGTCCACCGGGCTCGCTCACCCGGCCGCATCCCGGGGAAGGGTGCGCTAGACCGCGAGGCCCACCCCGGCCTCCCGGCCTCGGCTGCGGCTGCGGAGGGCTGGCGCGCCTCGGTTCTCCTCCACGCCCTCTCGTCGTCCAGTGGGCAGACAGGCAGCCTTGGGGCAGCATTCCAAGGGCACGGGCAGAACCTTAAAGCCCTGAGGCCCAGGCAGGGGAACTGGCCAGTGCCCTTTCTGGCGCATTCTATTAGTCCTACTGAGTGCAGATTTAAGGGATGGGGCAACAGAGTTCACCTTTTCGTGGGAGCGGCCTCGAAGACTTTGGGGACATATTTAACCTGCTACAAGATGCCTGGGTTTGACTCTCCGTTTGGACACTTACTTGTTGTGAACCTGGGCTTTTTTACTTAACCTGTCTGCCCTCAATTTCCTTCTTTGTAAAATGGGGACGGTGCTAACTCCCCCGTGTCAGGTTTTATGACGACTGAACGAGAAAGGCACAGTGCCCGGCACGTAAATGCCTGTTGTTGCTGCCGTGAACAGACTCTGCTCCACGACCTCAGAGCAGGGAAGGCCTGTGAGTAAACTCAGGGAGGCCTGGGGCCCGGCCGCCTTCTCACTCCCGGCCCAGTGCTCGCCACCACACGAGCTGCCACTCTCAGCCTAAGCAGAGAAGATAAATATCCCGGTCTGGGGATGGCAAATCGATTTTCTCGCACTCGCCGGCTGTGATTGATTGGTGGCGCTGCCCGAGCCGTGCTCTGGGAAAGGCTGTGAGGTCCGTCCCGGCTCAGCGGCGCGGGAGGCCCGGATCGGTTAGCCGGTCTGCCCCGGGCGTGGGGGAGCCGTGCCACGTGCGCCGGGTTTGTCACCCCTGCTCTGCCTGAGCTCCAGCCTCACCCGCCGGTGCACGGAGTGCTGAGTGAACAGTGCGCTCCAGGCCTTTCAGGTCACAGAAGAGGACACAGGTCCGGAGTGGTCAGGACACCAGCCACGGTCACCCAGCAGGACCGTTCCCTGGTCAGTGTCCTTCCCATGCTGCCACTCTCCCCAAATCCCTGGGGACCTGGGCAGGCTTGTGTCTGGCTCTTGCTACCTGAGTTCCCGATTTCCAACTGGGAGAGGGAGAGGCCTCAGGGCTTTTTGCCCTGGCTCAAGCCCCAGGCACCAGCATGGGGGATCAGGCTGCCCAGCTCTTTGCTCGGATTCGGGCGGGGCATTTCCGAGTTTCTTGAGATCACGGTGGAGGCCAGCCAATTCTGTCTCCACCCAAGGCTCCATCGTCTCTTGCTGGCCTCATGCACACACAGGCTGGTGTGGACGCGGCCGGGCAGGTGCATGGTTAGCAGTGAGGGCGGGATGGCGATTCGGGCTCCCTTTCTGAGGCAGAGATGTGACACAAAACCTTCCCACTGCCCAGCCAACTCCTCCTCGTGCATCTGCCGGGGGTGACACTCAGACGAGGTCTGTGCACAGGGCCCGACCATTGAGGAATTCATTAATCAGCGCCCTGTGTACGGCTCTCTGGCAAGCCGTTGCAATTTACTGGCTCCGGCCGGGCCCTGGGCCTTCCTGCAAACTGCTGTGACATTTGGTAGAAACATCAGCTGGGGACCAGGCCAGGCCGGGAGGTGAGTGTGCGGTTCATGCTGACTTGTGAAATGGAGGCGCAGTGTGGGTCACCGGAGGAGGGTGGAGGACAGGCTGTCACTGGCTCCAGGTGCTACCTTGGACTAGTCACTCCCTGTCATCTCACATCTGTATGTGAGCAAGTCAGATGGCAAAACCTGCCAGCCTACGGATTTGTCCCATGTGGTCTGCACAGGATTGGCCAGCATCGTGTTTAAAAAAAAAAAAATTGGAATCCGTTGCCAAGATTTACAAACTGCAGATTTCACATGAAAATCCAGATTTCCGGTAACACTGAGCGTGCACTCCTATACTGCAGTGATGGCCTGAAACTGAGTATTCCCTGACATCATCAGATGGGGCTGTGATCTCGGGTTTGCCAAAGCTAGCACCGTCCCTGCTACTAAGCATGGGCCCAGGGCCTCCCTGTAAGGCTGTGTAGCTTGCTCACTGTGCAAGGCATCTAACTGTGGGGCCAAATGGGGACTGAATTCCTATAATCTGCCTGGCGTGCTGTGGGTGCTGGTGTGGGGCACTGGAGAAAGGGGTGCTTTTTAAAAATAATTCTCACAAAGGCATCATTTGTGCCTGGGCCCACAGAGGTTCTGTAGTGTGCACTCCATGGAGACTGAGGCTGGGGCTCCCTCAGAGCCAGAGGCAGGGACATGGGCAGGGCACAGTTGCCTGTGAGGCCCTGGGGAAGTCTCTTCCTTCTAGGCCACAGGTTTCTCATTTAAGAAACAAAGGCATGAACTTGCTGATCTCAAAGGCCCTTCTGGCTCTAGGAGAATATAATCTGTGGCGGGAAAGAGGCTGTGGCTGTCACCAGGGGCACCTGAGGGCTGAACGGGGGTGTGGGCCTCAGCTCTGGGGAAAAGGTGGCAGGAATGCCAGCAGGAGCGAGGGACGGGGCACAGCAGGGTTGGACACAGCCCCTACCCCAGACTCACCCCGTGGGGCCCTCGAGGCCAACTCTGGCCTGCAGGGCAAGCCCTGGGGCTACAGCTGCCCCGCTGCCCCCAGACCCACGCGGTCGAACAGCGAGCCACAGCGGAGGCGCCCGAGACCCCAGCCCCTCGCTTGGCCGGGGTCCTCCTACAGACACTTCACAGTCCGGCGGCCCAGCCGGGTCCCACCGAACACAGCCGGTCTGGAGCACAGAGGGGGAGCAGAGAGGCCCCTTCCCTTATCCAGAGAGCGAGTGAACCAGGAAAACGGGCTAGGTGAGGGGGGCAGTATTCCAGGCCAGAGGACAGGAGAGCTCAGGCAACCGGCGCGGGATAGAGGGAGCCCCTGGGTCCTTTTCACCCCCTTAATCTTCTTTCCTTGTGCTCAGAACCCTTCTGCCCGCCCTCCATTGGTGGGTGCCGTGCCTCACTGTCATTGATACTTTTTCACTCTGGCTTTGACATTCCTTAGACCAGGGGTGGGCAGGCTACCCCGTAGGTGAAATCCACCTCACTGCCTATTTTTGCAAGTTTTATAGGAACATAGTCACACGCATTTGTGTATCTATGGCTGCTTTTGTGCTATAACAGCGGAGTTGAATAGTCGTGACAGAGACTCTACCTGTGGCCTTCAATGCTGAAAAATTTTATAATCCAGCCATTTCCAGAAAAAGTTTGCTGTCGCTGCCCTAGACCCACCAGTGCCCATGAAATTGGAGTCCTGATAAAAATTATCTGCCCATTTTCCTTATTTTACAAATGAGGGAGATGGGCACAGAGAAGTTAAGCAGTTTGCCTAAGATCACACAGCTAATGAGAGACAGGACAGCATCTGAATCCTGAGGGTCTGGCACTGGATTCAGTGCTCCCTTCCTGAGGAAGGGCACTTTCCCAAGGTAGTGGCATTGCAAAACACAAATGCCCGGAGTACAGCCTAGGAAATAGGTGATTTATGGCCTTTGTATTGGCCATTTTCTTGCAAAGCCACTTTCCTCCCTGGAATACATATTTTTGGATGATCATTAGAAGAAGACTTATACCATGTAGCTATGTGTAAATTAATCTTTCTCTTTTTCTAAACCTTTAAAGTGTAATCATGAAATAGTACTCGTCTATTTAGTTTATCTGGAATGTGGCCATTTGCACATGTTAGCCACAGGAGAAAAGGATACACTAAGTGGCTGCTCAGGGCAGGAGGAATATTTAACCAATTTAGGGCCGGCGCGGTGGCTCAAGCCTGTAATCCTAGCACTCTGGGAGGCTGAGATGGGAGGATCACTTGAGGTCAGGAATTCAAGACCAGCCTGAGCAAAAGAGAGACCCCATCCAGTCTCTACTAAAAATAGAACAATTAGCCGGGCATGGTGGGTCATGCATGTAGTCCCAACTTCTTGGGAGGCTGACGCAGGAGGATCACCTGAACCCCGGAGTTTGAGGTTGCTGTGAGCTAGGCTGACACCACAGCACTGTAGCCTGGGCAACATGGTGCAAGTCTGTCTCAAAAAACAAAAAAATACAATTTAGGAGGATGAATGGATAAAAGCACTTCTGAAACCTACATTTGTACAATTGTTCCACAGTGTAAGTCCTTATAGAATATTGTTTGTTTCATGTTTCCTTTAAAAAAAAATAAAGCATTCCTTGAAAATAGTCCTTAAGGTATAACACGTAGGCAACTCACTTAAAATTTGCATATGCCTAATGCTTTTTCAAGTTTTATGTAAAATAAACTTTTTACATAATACCATGTAACCATTTTATCCCATTAATCAAATTTTTTTCCAGAATACTTTAATTGTTTACATGAAGTAGGTTGATGTAATGGATTGCTATAAGGATGTTTGATACACACTATATTTTATTACTCGTCATGACTGCAAGCGATGCTTTGCCTAGAAAGACAGGGAAGCACGTCTGAGGAAAGACAGCACATGCGATGTTAATGCCACTACTCCAAGTGAAGCCTTAGGATCGGAACGGAACACCTAAATAAACGCTGCCCCTCCCCGCGCGCTGCTGCGTGTGATCTGACAGCTAGCGGCAGGCCCACACATCAGCAGGGCCGTCCCGAACAATCGTGCTGGCTTACTTGCTGGACCAAATGCGTTTATGTCACTGAAAATACTCTTAACTGCGATCACACAGCAAGTTGAATGCCAGTCAAGGCATAGGTTTGAAATATAAAAGCAAACTTGTAACTTGGTAAATCATATTTGGGCATTCCGAAACCTTCCGGAAAGACACGACTCTCGGCACGATTGTTCGTATGGCAGCACACACAGAACCGCCTCACGCGTTATCTCCTGACCCATGCACTGGCCGGGTGTGGTGGGCCCGTCCCCCTTTCTGCGGCCCAGGGGGGCGGATGACGCACGGGGCTACACCCCGGCCCCGTGCTCTTTGAACGTGCCAAATCTTTGGTTGAAAGGAACACAACTATACTTCTTTCCTCCTTGTCTCCAGTTGCTGTTAACTCCGAGGGCTTCTTCCAATAAGTCCAAAGGAATGTGTCCTGAAAGCACAGTGCAGGGCTGACCTTTTCGGGGCTCAGGCCCTGGGGCACAGGTGTCAGGCTCCGAGGGCCCTTTGCAGGGAGGCCCCAGAGGGAGGAGGACGGATGCTTGGCCTGGGAGCCAGGCTGGGGCCTCTCCCAGTGCCAGCTCTGCCTCCCGCCTGCAGGCCGTCGTTGGGGAGGCGTCAGATTCCTTTGTGCCTTGGAGATTGAAAGGACAAAGTACGCAGGAGGCTCCTGGGCAGCCACTCGGGTGGCGAGCACCGCTACCTAGGCCAGCTCCCCTGCCGTCCTGCTGCACGCTCAGAGGCACGCGCCAAGTCTGTACCCAGCCAGTGCTTCGCTGACGACTGGACTTTGTTCCTGAAAGCTCTGTTGCTACATGAAAAGCCATTCAATGAGAAGCTCGTTGCATACATTTTAATGGAAAAATTATGATCCCTTGCACAGCCAGGTACTGTTTTAAGGCTGCCCCCGGGGCAGAATCTCCAAGGACACAGTCTGGGAATGTATGTGTCTACCAAGCTTCACAGGTGAGTCTAACACACGCCCAGGCCTGAGGACTGCACTGACCCCTTCCTTTGAAGAGCCTGAGATGCCCTCGCCCTACCTCCTCATATCCGAACATGTGCTAAGGGTTTTACACTGAGTCACTGTTTTTACAGCCACACACATTAGCTTTCTGATCCCCATTTTACAGATGGAAACACTGAGCTGTAGGCTGGCTCAAGGCCACCCAGACAAAACAGCAGAGCTCTGGGCCAAATCGCAGGCAGGTCCATTCTGAGGTTTCTGACCTGCCTGTGTGAGGAGGGTGGCTCTGCTAATCCTGGCTTCCTGGAAATGGGACCCTGGGGTGTCATATCATCATCCATCAAGGGTTGCAGGCTCCTGGCCTGGGGCCGCCTTGTCTCTGCTGCGGCTGGGCTCG
Organism: Microcebus murinus; assembly: GCF_040939455.1. Classification (NCBI taxonomy): domain Eukaryota; kingdom Metazoa; phylum Chordata; class Mammalia; order Primates; family Cheirogaleidae; genus Microcebus; species Microcebus murinus. Next base: position 105,442,280 of record NC_134109.1, read on the forward strand.
CCTGCACATGGCTGAGGGGCCCCAGCACATTTGCTTGGGGCCGTTTGGGGATTCCCCAGAGATTTCCCAGTTAATGAATCCCAGGCCCTCTTGTAAATGGGAAGAGATTATGAGTCAGGGTATTTGGCCAGAGCTGCCGGAGCCTCCGTACATCTCGCACATCAAAGCGGGCGCCCCAGGTACACTGGCCTGGGGAGGTGGTTGGTTCAGGGCAGTCGGGTAGGAGCAGGGCCCACTGCCTGTGCCCCTCCCCAGCCAGCCAGGCCTCTGCCTGGAGGTCAGAGACAATGGACACTTACAACACGGCCTGGGAGATAGCACGCTTCCCCTCCGGTGGGGCGGTGCCAGGTCCGTGTGTGCAAAGAGGTGAGAGACATCCCTGTCCCCAGAGGGTCTGCAGTGTCCCTGGGGAGACCAGACATGCACTGCAAAAGTGAGCGAAGGATGCATTTGTGCATCTGCGTATGTGCGTGTGCGTGTGTGTGCGCTGAGAGTGTGTCTGTGAGCTAGGAGGGGAAGACTAGGGAGGAGAAGGAGAAAGGGGAGGAGAGGAAGGGAGGAGGAGGGGGAGAAGAGGGGCTGAGAGGGGGAGGAGGAGGGGCAGAGGGTTCAAGGAGTTGGAGCCAGAGGACAGGGGTCTTCCTCCTCAGGAATACCCTCAGGCCGGGGTCCCAGGTGCAGCACGTGGAGGGGTCAGCACGTGGTAATATGCCAGAGCGAGGAGGGCCAGTTGCTAAGTCCGAGAGGATGTGGCTGAACAGAGTCTCGTCCAAAGGTCTCGGCCGCCGGAAGCCCTAGCTCATGGGTGCCATGTGGAACAAGAGGTCCGTGTTGCCAGATTTTCCATTTTCTAATCCAGAAGCTGAATTTCTGTAAAAATTTCCAATTTTTGAAGCTTCACTCAGGCCAAACAACACACATTTGTGGGCCGGATTCCGCCTGCTCAGCACCTGACCTGGTGTCTGTGCTCAGAAGAGGCACAGCCTTTGGGGGCAGGTGAACCTCTTTGCGTATCTTTGGCCACTTTCTGCCTGGGGGGCCCTGGACAAGTTATTTAATCTCTGAGCCTCTGTTTTCTTATCTGCAAAATGTGGATAAGAATGACTATCTGAAAGGAGCGAGGTGGGATTAACCATTTTAACGATAACACTTGCAAGAATTCTCCTGCAGGGAGCTGTTTGGTGGTAACCAGCACTTAGTCAGTGATCAGCAAATATCGGGTGGTTTTATCTTCAGCTTGCTCTTCTTGGGCAATGCTTCTTAGAAACAGTCTTCTGGATGCCTTTTCTCTTAGAAACCATCTCCCTTGGTTTAGGATGAAGACATGGACAGGTTATTAGTTTAAATCTGGGTCCAGGCCGGGAGCGGTGGCTCACGCCTGTAATCCTAGCACTCTGGGAGGCTGAGGAGGGTGGATTGCTCGAGGTTAGGAGTTTGAAACCAGCCTGAGCCAAGAGCAAGACCCCGTCTCTACTATAAATAGAAATAAATTAATTGGCCAACTAATATGTATAGAAAAAAATTAGCCGGGCATGGTGGCACATGCCTGTAGTCCCAGCTACTCGGGAGGCTGAGGCAGGAGGATCGCTTGAGCCCAGGAGTTTGAGGTTGCTGTGAGCTAGGCTGACGCCACGGCACTCACTCTAGCCTGGGCAACAAAGTGAGACTGTCTCAAAAAAAAAAAAAAAAAAAAATCTGGGTCTGGCTGGATTGCAGTTTACCAACCCAATGTGTTTGAGGAAAAGGCTTTCTTCCCCAGAGGGAGACCTGTGCAGGCAGGTCCACACCCTCCTCTCCCTCTGTAAGAAACCGAGGCTCAGAGGAAGGGAAGGCTTGCCCAGGGCCACCTAGCAACTGCCAGTGGCAGAGCTAAGAGAGACTTGCAGTTTCGCGGCTCTCAGCCCAGTTCTCTGCAGCCCTGTCTCAGCTGCGGATCGTTCTACAGAACTGGGGCGGGGGGGGGGGTGCAGGGAGGGCTTGGTTCCTCCCCGAGAGGGTACTCTCAGGCCACATCTGGGTGAGCTGGAGCCTGGAGACGTTCAAGCTTCTTGGACACTTTGCTTTGTTCCCCGTCTGGCTCCTCAGCAGGAACGTGCGCTAGTTCAGGGAGAGGACCCCGTCTCATTCATGTCAGTGCTCCCCGTGACAAATCCAGACCCAGTGGGTGCTCAGCGAATGCTTGCGGACGGGATGAAATGGGAGGAAGAATGACTGGCTTCCTGTCTGTCAAACCAGCAAAAACGATTTGCAAACACTAGTCCAAATGCTCACAGGTAATGGCGAAGCTGGTCTGGTCCACCACCGCTGGTGGCGTTTTGAGTTCTTACATCCTTATAGAAAGGAGGTGTACAATACACATGATGCACTCCGCAGATGTTCATCCGTTTTGACCCAGTGATGCTACTTCTGGGGATTTGCAAATGGTTTCTGCTTTCTTTAATTACTGTCTTTCTCCCCACAGCTCCACCCATTATTTGAATAGCCTTTTCGTCTTTTCTCCCTCCTCCTACGGCCCAGAGACTTCTTGAAGCACTTTTGCTGTCCTGGTCCAAGCTACTTTTAAAGGAACATTATTAACTCATGAGCAAGGCTGGCATTTTTAAGCTCATGCTCATTAGACACACATGAGACGGCAGCCCTGCCAGGCCTGGAAGCCGACTGCCAGCAGGGCTGGTTTCTCCTTCCATTCCTGGGGCTGCCCTCGTGCTTATGGGGGAGCCAGCCACGTTCCTTTGGTGCCCTCTGCCACCTCCTTCCACGTCCTCTCTGCCTTCCTCCTTGGAATCTTGTCTGTACCCCACAGATGGGAACCCGGAAGGCCCTGCTCAGGAGGGCCCAAGAGACCTTCCTTCCTTAGGGAATCCAGTTTGAATCAGAGGAGTGGGACACGTACCTGACGTGAGTTCGCAGGACAGCTCAAAAGATTTCTGTGCGGTGCTGTGCCGCCACCCCAGATTCTCTTATGGAGCCGAGGACAGCTTCAGAGCAGATTTGTGTCTTTGGGAAAATAGCTTGCAAACAAACAAACAAACATGCTTCTCAGACGCCAAGGAGGGCTCTTGCAAGGCAGGAGTTCACGGAGAGGCGGGCCGGGGCTGTCCGTCACCGTGACGACGCGTCGGGAAAGCTCTGCGCTCTGTCCACACTCGCGCTGGTCGATGCGTTTGCGCTCGGGGCTGTCGCCGTCATTGCCTGGCTTTCTCACAAAATGCGATGTTCTTGAGAGCTACCCTTTTCTATGCGCATCTAGCGTTTGCTGCCAATGGCTGCAGGGTCTTCTGAAATAGGCACCCACCACGTTCTCCGTGTCTTTCCCGAGTGAGGGACACCCCGCTCACCTACACGTTCCCATACCACAGACACCACTGAGGCGGACGTTCTTGGACGTGGGCCTCTGCGCATCCCTCGCTCGGCCATGATGGGGGCCGGTCTCCGCCCTGCCCTGAGACCCGCACCATCAGCTCGTGAACGCCGCAGGGGCCTCAGAGATGCTTCTGTTGGACCGGGTGATTTTATTGTTCAAACCTTGCAAATACAGACAAGTACAACAACAATAAAAAACAGTCCATAATCCTTTGAATATTTTTGTCTGAATATTAGAACATTTGAATCCTGTTGTATATAACATCTATTTTTTCACCAAATATTTTACTGTTGCATTTCCTCTTTACATGTCTTTAAATATTCTACCTAAGCATTATTTTAAAAGACTATATAATATTCCATCGTGTGACTAGACTATGATTCATTAAACCATTCTCCCGCAATGCTGTGCTGTACATTTATGTGGTTTTCAAAATTTTGCTATCATAAATCTATGACAAGCATTGCTTCACATACATAAATCTTTGCCACGAATTCTGACAATTTCCTTGGATTAAATTCCTGGAAAGGGATTTGCTGTGTCAAAGGACCCTTTTTTAGGGTTCTTAAAATATATAGCATCAAATTGCTTTCTAATGTACGAAGGTGCTGTTGATCTATATCCATGCCCACATAGGGTAATATCATTTTTAAAAGTTTTTGCTAACTTAATAGTTTAAGCATGATTTAAAAATGATTTATGGCACATTTTTAAATCGTATTTTTGTGGTCATTAATTTGCATTTATCCTGTGAGTTTTCCATGTATATTTTTGATTTTTCCAGCAGTATTTTATTTTCTTATCAGCTTGATGGAATCTGTATATTAAGATCAATCCTCTGTCTTATTTATTACAAATGTTTTCAAGTTCATGATGAGCCTTTTTAGTTTTCTTTATAATGCTTCTGAGAGTTTGGAAGATTTCAATTTTTCTTTAGCCCAAATGTATTCATTTTTCTTATTTTTAATTTTTATTTATTTATTTATCCATTTTTCTTTATCTTTTTTACTTTCATGCCTTTTATCCCTCTAGAGCTTGTTTTCCCCCCATTATGAGAGCTGGTAAATATTTGTCTTTGCTTTCTTCTATATTTTTATGGCCTTGCTTTTTGTGTTTAGCTCTTTAATCCTCCATAATTTATTTTGGCATTGAGTGTGTGAAGATCTGAGTTTATTTAATTTTCTAAATAGTTAACCAATTGCCCCCCACCAGTTAATCAGTAATTTTTTTCTTTCCTTGCTGCTATGAACTGCCACTTTGTCGTCTGCTGCCTGCACGTATGAGCTTAGCACACTTACAGCCTGCGCTCTGCTTTCAGGCTATTGTTTCCCTCTCCTCCATTGACCTATCTAATAATTCTTGTGCTTTTCCATACTGCTTTGTAATGCCTGTAACTCTGTATTACACTGTGTTTCCTTGTAGGGAAAGTCTCCTCTCATTTCACTAATTTCCCCAAAGCTTCATGGCTAGACTTGCCTCTTTATTTTTTCGGATGAAACTTAGGATAATTTGGAAACTTGGAATAACTTGATCAAGGCCTAGATTCCATAGTTGTTGTTTTTTTTAATTGTATTAAATGTATACATTCATTTGGGGGAAAACGAACATCATTGTGATATCCGAGTCTTCTCCCCTGGAATATGCTACCTCACTCATTCACTCCAGTTTTTATGTCTCTGGATCATTTTCTCATTCATTTCTTCATGTTGTCCTACACCTGTATCGTTAAGGCAACTCACATCTACGATGTCTGTGGCTGTTGTCACCGGGATCTTCTTTTTCAGGTATTATATCCTTACTGGTTCTTGTTGGTACGTGGAGAAAGTAATTTTAAAAAGTATACCGTGTATATATGTATTTATTTTGCATTTAGCCATTTCAGTATTATTAGTTCTAGTGGGTTTTCTGTGTTTGGGGGACTTGGAGGGCGGATTTTTGTAGGTAGACTAGATTACACCATCTGATAATCGTGTCTTCTCCCTTCCAGTATCTGTATCTCACAGCTGCGCATGTCTTGTTGCACTGCTGGGGCTCACAGAATAGTGTTAAATAATGGGGTACTATAGGACCAGTGGCATTTTCCTGATTTTGATGGAATACTTCTCTTTCACCAGTATCATGTTGGCTGTTTTGAGAATGCTTTTGGGTTTTTTTTTTTCTTTTTTAAACCAAAGTAGGAAAGTATCTTATTTCTCCTTTACTTAGATTTTTTAAAGTGAGCTCTCTATGTAGCATTTTATTAAATCTTCTTTTCTATTTCTTTTAAAAATAATCCTATGATGCTTTTTGTTTATCAGCACGATGTCTTACATTAACAAGTTTCCTAGTATTGAATTATGTTCACATTCCAGGAATGGTCATGGTTCATTAATGTTTTCAGTTAAAGCAGGTTTCACTTTGCCACTATTTTATTTAGGATTTTTGTGTCAATATAACAGGTTGTTAAGAAGGCAGGATCTGGAATGAGGCTGCCTGGGTTTGAATCCTGAGGCTACTTCTGGCTCTGTGCCCTTGAGCAAGTTCTTTCCCTCTCTGATTCTCTGCAAAAACGGGGTAGCGCTGGCATCCAGCTCAGCTCACGGGGCAGTAAGAATTAAGTGAAAATAGCATGTGTAAAGTTCTTCCACGTTTACCCCATCTAGACCCAGTAACTGATGAATTAGGCTTTACCAGGTTTGTTTAACAAAACAGGAAGCCGAGGCTCAGAAATGTTAAGTTACTTGCAGAAAGTCACACAGCTGGTGAAATGCCGATGCGATGTGCCCGTCTGCTTCCCCTTGCTCTCTCGGTGCTTTGCATTTCCTCAAGGGGCCAGCTGTTGGACATCTGCCGGCCTTGTGCATGCTACTTCCTTTGTTCTGAAGGACCTTATTTTCTTTATCTGGAAACCTTCTATTTACCCTTCAACCCAGGCCAAATATTTCTTCCTCCGAGATGCCTTTGTGCCCCATCCAAAAGATTTAAGTTACTGCGGCATCTAATGCTTACGTCATTATGTTTGTCGGTCCATTTTGTGGTGGTTCCAACGTCCCCCAGGGTCCCAGTGCCCAGCACATGCTTGCCCCCCAAGGAGGCTCACCCTCGTCTGTTCAGTGGCACGGTGGGCCCATGTGAGAAGCACTAGATTGTGGAAGAAAGGGCCCATGCTTTGGAGACTCACGGGAAGCCAACTCTTAGCTCTACCATTCCTGGAACTTGTCTTTCTCCTCCCCAGCCTCAATTCCCTTTTCTGTAAAATGGGAATAATATCCCCCCACCTTGAAAGGCAGCTGTGAAAATCACACGTGCGCTAAGCCCTTAGCTCACGGCCCAACATGTATCAGAGTAAGTGCTGGATGGACATTGCTCCTTCCTCTCCTCTGGCACCTCTGTGCCCGTGGGGGGCTGTGACACCAGCTTCCAGGGCAGGGGCATTTTCACACGTGTCTGTCACCCCACTGGGATCTAGCACAAGCCAAATAAGAAATGCTTTGTGAGCAAGTCCCCCGCAACTGTGTGAGAGAGGCGGGGATTTTGCAGATGAAGAAACTGAGGGTCTAAGTTGAAAATGACCTGCTGTAGGTCAGAGAGGCGAGTAAGCAACAGAGGCAATACCAGATCCCAAACTCCTTGACTTGATTTCCACTCCATGACATTGTTTCTCTGGCCCCAAAACAGATGCACTGAGAGAACAGCATCTCTCAGACTGCACTCTTTGGGACCACGCCGATGGGGAGAAGGCGAAAAACAATGGGCCAGACAAAGTTCTCCCACTTTCTTGATGTTTAATCATGTTGCCTCTTATGGCCCGGGGACAGGGAGGGTTCAGCACTGGGGCTCTGGTGTCAGCCAGTCCCGGTGTTGAGTCCCAGCTCGGCCACTTACTAGCTGGGTGATAAAAAATGAGTGACAGATGCAGGAGTTTTGTTTGACCCTTTGTTTTTCAAACTTAGCAACATAATCATCAACCCCAACAAGAACAGCAGCTGCAACACTGACAGTAATACTAGTCTAAAATCCCAATAGGAAGGATTTTTATTCTTTTTTTACAGATGAGGAAACTTAGGCACAAAGATGCTAAGTAAATTGCTCAGATATATAGCTGTGCTGGGGAAGAGCTAGGTTGCAAACCTGGGCCACCTGGTTGCAGAAGCTAGCTTGATTGGGCGGGGAAGGGCTGCAGTTCTGAGGATGGTATATGGGAAACCCTTGCTGGACCACCAGTGACCCCCCACATCCAGAGTTGACACCAGATTCTTCAGAGATGCAAAAATCAAAGCAGCAATACGTGGCAGTTGTGGCCAGGTAACCGCCCAGTTGGAGGTTATATCACCAATGGTGACAAGAAAACACCAAGCTCTGGCCTGGCAGGCCTGGATTTTGATCCCGGATCTTGGCTAACTCTGAAGCCTCACCTAGGGCAAGTCACCTAATCCTCAAGCCTCAGTTTCTTTGTCCATGAAATGGGGACAGTAATAAGGTGCTGGAGTCAGGTTGGGCCTCCCTTGCTTTTCCCCGCCCTAAGGTCAGTTGCAGCCCAGGCTCGGCAGTTTTGCTCTGGGAGGAGATCCTCTTCCCCACCTCCTGCCTCTCCAAGCCCTCAGCCACCTGCCTTGCCCTTGGCGGCATCTCACCAGTGCTCCTTCCTGCTGTCTCTGATCTCCAGGCCACTCTGCCCCCAGGCCCCCAGCTTCTCTGTGCTGAGAGGGATGGAGCCTGGGAGCAGGGGCAAGAGTTCTGGCTTCCAGCTCCGTTTCTGGCACTAGCCCACGGTGCGAGGTTAAGCTAGTTACTCCATCTCTCTGGACTTCAGTGTCTTCGCTTTTACTTTACAAAGAACATTCTTCCCTTATTTTTCTGATTGCCCTCCCCCCACCCCCAGCAACCTCACCCAGAAGCAGGACTTGGCCGCCGTCTTTACCTCTGACCTCCAGTTCACGTCTCTGCCCTTTGCCCTGGCCCCAGGGCCTTCTGCGTGTCTGTGAAACATCGCCTCATGCCCAACAGGTCCCAGAGGGAACTCGGGTTTTTCCCCACAAACCTGATCCTCCTCCCGTATTTCGTGTCTTGATGAATAACGCCGTCCCATCTGGCCCTGCCGCGTGATGAATGATGAGGAAACCGAGGCCCAGAGAAGTGAAGAGACTTGCCCAATGTACACGGCGATGAGTTGACAGAGGTAGAACTAGAGCTCAAGCTTCCTGACTTGGGACCAGGTGTGCCATGTCACCTGCTTCCATGTGATTGGGAAGTGACTGAAAATATTTCCTTTAGTCTCTCAATGGCAGGTTTGTGTCAGTCAGGATAGGTTGGGCTGTGATGCAGTAACAAGTAATCCCTGGCATCTCAGTGGCTTCATGCTGTAATGATGATTTGTCACTCATGGGAGGTCCAACATGGGTTGGGTAGCTGTTGTTAGTCAGGGCTCTCCAGAGAAGAAGAACGCATAGGCTCTATCTATCTGTCACATATGAAATATCCATGCACACACAAGTATGTGAACAAGAGAGATGCCGAGACACATTTTCATGTTTTGGATCATGTGGTTATGGAGGCTGAGACGTCCCATGAGCTGCTGTCTGCGAGCTGGCGGCCAAGGAAGGCTGTGGTGTTGCTCAGAGGCCTGATAGCCAGGGGGCTGGCGGTGTGGCCTCAGTCTGGGTTGCAGGCCTGGGAACCAGGAGTGTCAGGGGCAGGAGATCAGTGTCCCTGCCCAGCTGTCAGGCAGAGCGGGCCAATCCTCCCTTCCTTGACCCTTTTCTCCCGTTCAGGCCCTCGGGGGGCTGGATGACGCCCGCCCACATCAGGGAGGGAAGGTGCTTGACTCAGTCTACCAATTTATGTACTGATCTCTCCCAGAACCCCCTCTCAGAGACGCCTAGAAATAACATTTCACCAGACATCTGGGCATTCTATGATCCAGTCGAGTTGATATGTAAAATTAACTACCACCGTAGCCTTCTTCCTCTTGTTGGTACGCCAGTCGAAGTACATGGGCTAGGCACAGTGGCTCACACCTGTGATCCCAGCACTTTGGGAGGCCAAGGCAGGAGGAGTTCCTGTCTTGAGGCCAGGAGTTCAAGACCATCCTGGGCAACATATCAAGATCCTGTCTCTACAAAAAAAAAAAAAGAGAAAAATGAACTGGGCATGGTGGCATGTGCCTGTAGTCCCAGGTACTCAGGAGGCTGAGACTGGAGGATCACTGGAGCTCGGGAGTTTGAGGTTGCAGTGAGCTACGATGATGCCACTGCACTCTAGCCTGGGCAATAGAAGGAAAACTTGTAGCAAGAAAATAAAAATAAAAATGAAGGAAAAGAAAAGAAATACACGTACTCCAAGAACACCAGGACAAGGGACAAAAGAGAGGGAGAGGAATTCTGGCTCTTAACTTTAATCTGGATGCAACCGTCCATTGGCTTGAACTAGTCACGTGACCCCAGCCCGTTCCCTAGGGAGGCTGGGGAAGGTAGGGGCCACCCAGATATTCAGTGAGCACTAACTGTCCCTGTACAGCTAATGACCTGCCATGTTTCGGGGAGACCAGAACCGCGTGGAGAAACCTCCTCTGCTCTCAAGAAGGTCACTGGGTCTGTGCCAGCCCAGATCTCCTGGTGGGGCCGGGTATGCTCATGGGGTGTGACAGGGAAGGGCCCAGTCCCAGGGCCACTCACGCTGGCAGTGTTACGGAGAGTCTGAGCTGGGGAGGTGGCGGTGGAGCGGGGCAGGATGCAGGGGAGTGGCTGCGGAAATGAGAAGAGGGCAAGGGGATGGGGAGCGGAGGGAGGAGCAGCTTGCTGGAGACCTGGGTGTCTGAGCCCCTGGAGCCCCACAAGCCTGCTCCTGCCTGCTGGGGCTGGCCCTGCTGGGGTCTCCGCCCTGCTGCAGAACGGCCTGGGGCTCTGAGCCTCTCAGAGGTTGGGCCTGGGAGGCAGAACCTGACGGGGCCTGTTAGATATGTTACAGGCCCAGTGCGGGAAGCCGTTTTGATTAAATTTGGGAGCATAATTGCAGGGTTTGTGCTGCGGTCTCATTATGGCTTTTTAAATCTTGTTAACCTCTCCTGCCCGTCTTCCAGCCCTGGCCTCCCTTCACAACCGCAGCCTGTGGGCTGACAATAATACCAGGAATACTTTCCGTCCTGGCGTCCCCCGCTCCCCCGGAGCGGCTCCGGAGGAGGGGGATGGGCGAAGAGAGGAAGAAGATGGGCAGGCCCGGCCAGCGGGCATTTTATGGGGTTTAGTCGCCCACAGGGCCTCCTGGTTCTGTCCCCCGCAGCCGGCAGGGTGTTCGGTGCTCTGAGCGGCAACACAGAGGGTATCGCCATGTTAGCCCCAGGAGCTCACTACAAGCGGCGAAAGCCCGGTAAGTGGCAGTGTGAGATGGGCTTCTGGACTCTGAGGACAGGGGACGGGTGACGAGTGACCGGGACTGTTAGGCGGAAGTGGAAAGAGAGTGGCACACTCAGCATGGGCAGGGGAGCGGAGGCGGGACTTCTGCACAGGGCTGGCGTCGGGCGGGAGAGGCTGGCTGCAGTCACGGACGAGCCCTGGCAGCTGGTGGCTACCACGACAATGGGTGTGGCTTGTTCGTGAAAAGTCCCCGCTGGGGGGTGCAGAGGACTGGCTGAGGTGTGTGTGGAGGGGAAGGGACAGATTAGGAGGGTGGTCTGTTTGGTGCCCGGGATGGTGGGCTGGCAGATGAGGCCAGCGCAGTGGGGTCAGGGCGGGCAGGGTCTCCTGGCCTCGGCCTGCCGTGGCTGCGCTGGTGTGGGCAGGCGCGGGGCTGTGAGCTCCTTACGGGCTGAGGGCAGAGGGTGTTGCCCCAGGACCCCGGCTGTGTGTTCATAAAGAAGCAAGTGGTGTCTGGAGGCAGAGGCCTGGGCTGCAGGCAGGAGGGGAAGTGGGCTCCTCCACCCAGGGTCCCACCCGGGGGCCGTCCCTCCCAGCAGCTCTCTGGCCTGTCCCCTTCGCCCTCCGCCTCCCCTCCCACCATGGCACTCACTCGCCTGTCGTCAGCCCCGACTCTCTCCTGAGCCCCCCAGACTCCCCCTGTCCAGGGTCACGGCACTTCTAGCCGTCCACACGCTCAAACAGGCCCTGACCCAGACCTTCCGTCGCAGTTACCCCTCCTGTCCCGGGCCCACCATCCAAACGTTGAGCCAGTGGATTCCACCTTCCAAACAGCCCTGGAGTCTTCTTCCTCAGCTGCATCCACGCTACCGCTGCCCTGGGCCCTCTGCTGTCTGCTGGGCCACGTGGCCACCTTCTCACTGTCTCCGCCCAAATTGAGACCCTGTAGCCATTGGGGATTATTTTCCAGAATCTAGTCGTAGGCCTCCCTGCTTTCCACCCTGCCGCCAAGGTCCTTCACCTGCAGGACCCTGTTCATCTCGTCTCCAGCCCCCTCGGTGCCCTTGGAGGTCCAGCAGGCCGGGTCCCTCTGCCTGCAGCACTCCTTACGTGGCTCTGAGCAGCGACGCGCACGCGTGTTGTCTACGCCTCGGATACCGCTCTTTCAGGAAGCCCCGCTGGGCCTCACAGCTGAAAACAATCTCCCCACCCTCTCCGCACGGGGCAGGACCCTGCTTTCTGGCCATCTGGCCTACATTGCAGCAAGTCACATCCAAGTTTCCTCCGCTCCACCACCAGCAAGCTCCTCACCAGGGCCGCCCATGCTCCTTGGCCGGCACAGGGACGGGGTGCAGGGGCCCCATGTTATCAGAGCAAGCGAGGGAATGAAAGCCGGAGCCGGGCTGGGCTGGTCTTCTGCAGGAGGGACCAGGGCACTGGAGCCAGTGGGGCAGAGCCTGGGCGACGGAGCTGACGCCTGCCCAGTGCTCTGTAGGGCGGGGCCCTTTCCACCAGACGGCGGAGGGGAAGCCGGGAGCCACAAGCAAGCAGGACGCCACACCGCCTCCTGGCAGGTCCCACTCTCGTGGGGGGCGAGGTCACGTGTGGGCAGCAGTGCCCTCGGGGCAGGCACTGCGCCGGGTGTGGGAACGCTGCTCCGTCCCAGGCCGTCCGGACAGTGCAGGGATGTGTCTCAACAGCTGTCTTGGGAAACGCTGGCTTGGTTCATCACAGCCGAGGAGGACCAGGCATTCCCTGGAGCACAGGGACAAGGGGCAGCTAAGCCGTAGGCCACACTCTGTGCCAGAATGTTCGTGCCATCCGTGGGGCCCTCCCTCTGTCCGGCAGGGCCTTCGCTGTCCACTGTGGGCTGTCTCTTGTCTCAGCCTGGAAAAACCTTCATGCATTCAGCCAGGATATCTGGAGGCCCAGCGTCCAGCCAGGCCTCCCCCACTTTCCAGGCCATTCTTTTGGGGATTTATGGGACTTGCCGCCCCTGCCCACTGCAGCACACCCTTTCCGTCAGCGCTGGGACCCTGGCGGCTCACCTGCATGGCTCTGCTGGGGAGACCGAGCAGAGGAAGCAGGGAGCAGGGCTTTCTGCATGCGGCACCAGGAGCACCCAGTTCTGCTGCCTTCTCTGCACACCGCGCAACTGAGCTGGCTGGTAGGAAGAGGGCTGGACTCAGGACACCTGGTCCCTGGACTTGGCCTTGTTGAAGCCCGGGAAAGCCACTTTCTCCCCTGGTTCTCAGTTTCCCCATTAGTAGAGTGGAGGGGTTGGGCCAGGGGGTCTGGAAGGGCCTTCCAGCCCTGACATCACTGAACAGAGGAGCCTACCATGGCAGCGCCTGGTTGATGAGAGCCCATGGGATGGTCGCTGGTTACCCCAGGGTCACCCGACCAGTTTTCCAGATGCAAGATGGCCTGGGCCTTTCCAGGGTTGCAGATTTTTAGTGCCAGGCCCAGGTGCTGGCCAGGAAAGAGGGAGCAGAAATTACCAGAGGTCAATGGCAGAGCAATGGATTGAGCCACTGGCCTGTACTTGCCAACCTGGCTGGAGTGAGAGGGCAGAGTGCTCCGGGCACCGGGCTAACCTGAGCGTGCATGGCTCTGGAGGCAGACAGTCTGGGTGCAGGCCGGGCTCCCCCACTCTGTGGTTGAGGGACCTTGGGTTGATCATTTTAACTCCCCTTGGTCCAGACTCCCCCCATAACATGGGAGAGTACAACACCTGCCTTGCAAGGCTGTTGTGGGCATTAAATGTTAACATATTTGAAATGGTTTTTAGTAGCAGCTATGCCTGGCTCATAGCAGGTGCTCAATAAACTCTCGTTCCTCTTTCCCTCTTGCCAAACACATTTGCTGATCTGGCACCAGTGAGCCAGACAAGGATGAGTGCCAGGTCATCCACTCGCTCTCCAGTGTGTGCTGGACAAGCCACGGCCACAGCACTGCGCTGTGCGTGGAAATCTTGGGGTATCTGGCATGTTCCTTACCTTCAAGAAGCTTAGAGCTTGCGGGAGAAACAAGATCACTCTCACACCCAAGTGGTGGACCATAAGAAATACAGAGGATGGCCAGAGCTTGGTGGTCTCCTATGAACCACAGCGTCAGAAAGCTGGGGGTTTCCGGGAATAGGAGCACCCAGAGCTGGGGGCCGGAGATGAGGGTGGCAGGTCATGAGCAGGACTGGGATGGGCCAGACACGTGCTGACCGCTGAGGCCAGAGGGTCTGCAGGACACGGTGAGGTGGCCGTGCGGGAGCCTGGTGTGTTGAAGTCCGGTTTTCATGGCCGAGCCTCCCAGACTCAGGCCATGGAGGGCGATCTTCCATTGGCAGGTGCAGGAATGGCCTTTCAGCTTCTGCCAGTGTCGGCTGGAATAGGAGGGCGGTGCTGACAGCACCTGCGGGCGGGGCCCCAGGGTGGGGGCTGCTCACTGGACAGACATCTGACCCCCCATCAGGGCCCACCCGAGGCAATCCGCAGGCAGATGAGTGAGGTTCACGTCCACCGGCACCTGCACAGTGTGCACTGCCCAGGCGCAGCGCCGCCTGCCCCCATGCCGGCGCCCTCGTCTTCAGGTCTGGATAAGGAACAGGCTCAGAGGGTCACTGCCCAAAGTCTTCTAGAGGGTTGGTAGACGGGGTCGCGGCACCCTTCCTCCCACCCCGACTGCTTCTGCGCGGCGGGAAGACGGTGTTCCAGGGCTCAGGATGGGCCCGAGCTCTCTGCCATCTTCCTGCTGGTTTTAGCCCTTCAGCGTTTAAAGCCTGCACCAGGTCCTTGGGCATTCCCGTCATTTCGTCACCCACAGCCCTGCCGGGGCCTGCACCGTGACACACACAGGGCTGGGCTCAGCCCGTATGCAGCCTCCTGGAGGCCAGAGGCAGGGCCTCACTCTCTGCCAGGGGCAGCCTCAGCACGGCTGCTTCCCAGAAACACTGCAGTGGTGAGAGCGAGGGTGGGAGGCGCTGCTCCACCCAGGCGGTTGTTTCTGGAATCCCGGGATGGGGCGCTGCTGACAGCGGAGGGCGGTGGGCGGAGGGCGGTGGGTGGCGGGGTGAGGGATACCTGCGTCCCCTGCACCGCCATTGTTCCTGATGGGCTGAGTTCTCAGCTGATGAGAGAGACATGTGGCAGGAACCTAACGAGAGAAGGCTATAGATGCAGCACTGAGTGAGTAATTAGACACTAATTAATTTCCATTTCACAAGAGAGTCAGGGATGTTAGGAGAAAAAGGCTGCAAGATGAAAGGCCTCATGCAGAAGGAACACTGGGGGCAAGAAGTGCAGACAGCCAGAGCAGGGGTGGGGGGACAGAGCAGCGGGCGCTGCGCTCAGAGGCAGGGTCTGCAGGGTATGGAGGTGGCAGGCCAGGGGCAGGCGGTCTGGGGTCCCTGCAGTGCCCAAGGGCCCGGCCCCAAGGCTGGTTTGTATTTGGAACTGGGGGAAGGAGACAGGAAGAGACTGAGACGAGACAGTAGACACATCTCACTCTCTGGAGCAGGGGCCGGCGAGCTTTTTCTGCAAAGGGCCACATCACAATATTTTAGGCTTTGTGGGCCATGCAGTTTCAGTTGTACATTCTTCTTTGAAAAGATACAAAAATCATTCATAGCTCTAGGGACAAACCAAAACATAATGGACCGCTGCTGGCCTGGGCCCTGGTCTATCACTTCTCAGAGTGGAATGTGAGGCCGAGGTAGACTCCGCATTTCTGTGAGTTCCCAGGAGAGCACAGAACCCACTTTGAGGATCGAGGGTCTGAGGCCACTCCATCGGGCGGGGTCTGGGCTGGGGGCGAGCTGTCTAGGGCCTCAGTGGAAGCTGCTTCCCTTGTTTGCAGGACGCAGTGTTAGCGCTGGGTCCTCATGCCACCAGACGCTCTCCAAGGAAGGCCTCACTGCCCCGTGCAGGGAGCGTGGCAGGCAGGCGGCCCCCGCTGCCCCTCCCTCAGGGTCTCCCTTAGACGCAGAGACCTGCCATGCCCGAGGTCACACCCTCCCCAGGGACAGCCTGCGTCTGGTGCCTGAGCCAGATGGGGGTGGAGAGTCCCGGCTGCTTGGCTGGATGCAGGGCAACCCCCTGCAGGGCGGCTGGGGCATTGTCCGGCCTGCATAGCAGTTCACCTTCCACCTCCCTCTGCCCGGTCCGGAGTCCCCTCCCTTTCCCTGGTGTGGAGCCTCAATAAACCTTGGGCACCCCAAACCCTTTGTCGGAGTCTGTTCCCACAGATCCAGCCTGTGACACAGGCAACGGGAGGACATCTCAGCTGGGGCAGTGGTGACCACAGGACGGGGTTTGGCACCAGCAAGACTGGCCTAGGGCAGCTGCACGTTGCCTTGGCAACCAGGGGCCCCAGCATGGAAGCAGGGCAGATGGAAGGGAAGCGCAGGGGTGCAGGCATCTGTTGAGCCCGGTCTGGCCTTGGCCAAGGTGCTAACATGCTGTGTGGCTTGGGGTAAATCACTGTTGCTCTCCGAGTCTGTTTCTTCACAAGCAAAATGGGCCTCATGAGCCGTTGTCCTGGCTATATTTCCTGTGACTGCTATAACAGATTGCCACGAACTTGTTGGCTTCAAACAACAGAAATTTATTTTTTCATGGTTTTGGAGACCGGAAGTCTACAATCAGTACCGCTGGCCCGAAATCCAGGAGTCGGCAGAGCCGCTTCCTCTGGGCGTGCTGGGTGGGGGGATCCGTTCCTTGCCTCTTCCAGATTCCGGGACCCTCCAGCATTCCTTGGCTTGTGGCTGCATCCCTCCAGTCCTCAGCACTGGCATCTTCAGGCCTCTCTCTGTTCTGTCTTCACATCAGCTCCTCCTCGAGTCTGGGCACCAAATCTCCCCCTGCTGTCTCTTAGAAGGACACTTGCCATTGCATTTAGGGTCCACCCTGATAATTCAGGGTAAATCTCCCCATCTCAAGGCCCTTAACTTAATCACATTTGCAAAGACCCTTTTTCCAAATGGGGTCACATTTACAGGTGCCAGGGTTAGCACCTGATGTCTTTTGGGCCATTATTCCATCTATTCCCTTTGCTGTCTGTCTCCCTTGAAGGCTTTAGCTCTGCCCAAGTTCTCCCCTCCTGCAGTGCAGTTCTAGGTGCTGGCCCAGCCCATTGGCTTGCAAGTTCAGATGTCTCATTCTGCCAAAATTTATTTCCAATGTATATTGATTAAATATATAGCTGCTCTGCTCACACTGTTTGTTGTATTGGCAAGCACCATGACTAGTGTTTACTGAGCACATACTGTATGCTCCATGTTTTATGTGAGTTATATCATTTTACTGCCCAGGGAGGGAAATGCTCTTATAACCCCCACTGTGCAGTCAAGTAGATGAGGACTGAGAAGCTGAGTGATTTTCCAAGGCCCACAGATGTGCGGGGGACTAAAAGGCTCTCTCATCGTCTACTGGAAATTGTTGCCTCCCCAGGGTGAATAGAGCTTCTCTTTGGAGCTATTTACAACATTTGGTCCTTTTTGAACTTTGAAACAAGTCTCTTATCAGATCTTACAAATTGCAGACATAACACAGGAAGAGCTGTTCCAGAAAGCTGAAAATCCAATTACAAGAGCTGGGGAATGCCGTTCATTTGGGGCTGCATTTGTGACCTCTGGCATCAGACACGGCCCGGGCAAGGGAGGCGGGAGCATCCCAGGCTCCCCCCCTGACCGTTTGACAGAACGTCTCAGCTGCTCTTAATTATTCTGCCAACTCTGAACTGTTTGGGACTCTGAATATCAGCCCTTGTTCCTGTTGAACTTACGGGTTGAACTCAGTTAAGCTATTTATGCACGAGCGAATGGGCCGGCGCACATTGCTGGTCAGAGACTCTCACACTTACCCTTTGTCCTGACTTTACCTTCAGACCCTAGAAGTGCCCATGCAGAGAAAATCGTGTTAGCCTCCGTAAGGAAACCTCTGTGGAAGAGTGTTTACAAATGATTTTCTTGTGTGTAAGGGCTTCTAAAAGCCCGTAAGTGGGAAAGAAGATTGGTTCCTTCGAGAACATTTCTGTCGAGAGGGAACCGAATTTTAAGAACAAGCGTACGAGCAAACCTCAGGGTTCAAGGGTAGGAAGCTGGTCTGAGCACATCTCACTCCTCTGGGTGGGAAGACCAACGTGAGCCAACAATCCTGAGACAGTTAAGCACACGAGCCTTTGCCACGCTGGTGCCCAGAGGGGAGGGGACGCAGCCAGGCAGATGGCGCTAGCCGAGAAGGGCTTTGCAGACCACACCGAGAGCTTGGACTTAGTTCTCAAGGTCACGGGGCACCCCTGCAGGATTTTAAGCAGAAAAGTGGCATGCTCATGTGCTTTAGAAATACTTTTCTGGCTGTGGCAATGGCCCAGCAGGAGGTGAGGAGGCGAGCACTCCCGGTGGTGGAGAGGAAGGGCTGGATTTGGGCATGAGGCCGTGTAGCTAGGGGTGGCCGTCGGGGGGAGCAGGGGGAGAAGGGGAGGGGGATGCCCAGGCGCAGCTTGGGTGAGTGGGGGCAAGGAGGGTCTCACAGAACGGGCAGCACACAGAGAACCAGCAAGAACGCTGTGCGGGAAGAGGGTGAGAGGGCAGGGCCCTACCAAGGGGGGTCCCACATCCGGAGCTGATGTGGCTGAGAGGGACAGAAAGCACATGCCAGTCCCCTCCGTCCTGAGGCCGTGCGCTGGGAACTGCAGCTGGGCAGGTACACAGATTTAGGAGGTGGCAGCAGCAGGCACGCCTGTGACAGCCCTGGAGCAGAGGCCTGGAGTCCAGGGCTGTTCCGCCCTGACTCTCTGCCACCTTGGTCAGGGCACATGCGTCACTGCTTGGGTTTCCTCACCTGCAGAACGCAGGATTGAACACAGCAGGGGCTCCTTAATGGAGGCGGGCCGGGGAGGGGTGTCCTTGCACCCCTGGAAACGTCGTTCGAAATTGTGTGCGTATGTCCCCTTTTGCTGAGGAGCGACATCAGATCCCACAGGCCACACCTGCAGCTGGAGGTGAGGAGCTGCTCTCTGCACGTGCCCGGGCTGAGTCTCGTCTCACCCGACCAGTTCCCGGGAGGCAGAGATCCGGGCCACAGGTTGCCCACCTGTCCCTCCGTGGGCGCGTCTCGACGCCCCGCGGGGCCCCACAGCACCTGCGGAGCCACACGCCGTGCCACGGAGCCCGTCGGCACTTGGGTCCTCTAGAAGAGCCTCCCGCCTGGCCAGCGCTGGCACCTGCTTCTTTCTCTCTTTCTCTGCTCCCTTCAGCGCTGGATGCACCCTCCACGGAGCGCCTTCCTTCCCCACGAGCAGTCCCGTTTCTCAAAGAATCGGGATCTCACAGGTCAGGGGGCTGGGATAGGGGTCTTTGGCACGCCCTTTCTCTCTCCTCCCCTGCCTCTGCCGCCTGTCCCTTTTTGGCAGGGACCCTGTCTTAGCACCTCTGTGTCCCCAAGTGCCGCCGCCAGTGGCTGGCACCCACTCGGTGCTCAGTGAAAGTTAGTTCCTTTAGTCATCCTAACTTACAGAATGGCTGTCAGCTAGGCATTCCCTGTTTCCAATCCCAGGTTCCTCACTGGGGCCAGCGCGTGGGGGTGGGCCATGTTTGCTCTGCTCCCCGGGCACCGCCAGGAGGGCGGGAGGCAGCGGCCGACCACCTCGCACATGGCACCGTTTGCGCCGGACTGCATGGGTCCTTTCCCACAGGAGCCCAGGTGACAAGCGTGAAATGAGACCAATAGAAGATTGCACAAACCGCGTGGGACTCACACATGGAAAGGGGAGAAATACCTACATGTACAGCACCCGGAGCAGGCCTTCCACCAGGCCCTTGCAAGGGACTGCACGGCATTGTGCAGGACAAGCCCGGCCAGCAGGTGTTAGCACGCCCGATCCAGGGATGTGGGAACGGGACCCGAGCGTGCAAGCCTTGCTCAAGCTCACGCCGCCATGCCAACGTCACATGCCGTCCTGGGTTAGGAACCAGGCTTGTGGCTTGATGTTTTTCTTGGTCACGAACAGACGGGTATGTGCCCTACCCTACCTCCAGTCTCACCGTCGCTTGCCTGCCTACACGGCCCCTTGGAAGGCCGGCCAAGGTCCACGTCCCTCGCTGGCTTTGCTGCCCTGCTCGAGCCCAGACCCTCTTCACACGCCGCAGGACTCCCGCTGAGCGGGCCAGTGGCCCTTGCACCTGGCAAGCCGGCTCTTTGTTCTGGGAGGTGAGCTGCTTCTGGGGCCAGGACAGGGCTTCTGGGACTGGCCGGAGGAACTTAGAAGTGGCCCTCAGGTCTCCGGGGAGAGGTTGGTGGGCTGACACGATGGCAGACCCTGTGACTGTGCCATGGGAAGGCTAGCCAGGCCCCGGGGCCTCGCTGATGGGCGGCAGGCTGCCGGGGCACCCCCAGATGGCCAACGGAGCCAAGTGACAGCAGGGGAGAGGCCCGGCCACTGCGACAAGTGGGGACGAGGGCTGCGGAGTCACCGCCCAGCTGGACACGGCTCCCAGCTGGAAGGAGGCTGGAAGGCGGGAGTGTATTCCCTGCTAGCCCAGTGGCCCCAGGACACCCTGGGGTGAGCTGAGCCCTTTAAATGGGCTGTTGTAGACTTGGCTGCCCGCGCCACGGAGCTGAGGCATTCGCTTGCTGTCGTGCTCGGGAGGTCAGGCCGGCCACAAGGCCCGCAGACATTGGACTAGAGGTCTGAGTCCTGAACTTTGGGGCAAAACAGCATGGTTCTTATCCTAGGGCAAGTGGTTCACCTCCTGGGCCTCACCTTCTCTCTTGGGTGCGTGGTGAGGCTGACAGGCAATATGGGGAAGGTCTTAACATGTGGCCTGGCACATAGTGGGGCTTCAGGCAGGCTAGTGCCTCCGCTCCACGCTTTTACCTGGGGAAGGGACAGCCATCTGGTCCCCACCGCCCCAGCCCACCACCATTTCCTCCCCCACCAGTGTCATCTGGGCTGTGGGCCCCTCCCCCAGGGGCCAGGAGGAGGTCAGGGAGTGCTTGGGGCACCTCCTGACCTGGGTGGGCCTGGCAGGAATCTGCCTTCTGCCCCTGGCAGGGGCAGAGGAAGCCTCCCCTCCCCTGCAGGGCCGGGAGCTCCTGCTGAGCGCAACCTGCCCCAGGTGTTGTGGAACTTGAGAAACAGCTAAGCCGGGCCCCCTGCTAGGACGAGTATCAACAGGAAGCCTCACCACTCATCTGGTGCATTCCAGGGGCCGGGTCCAGCCCCAGGGAGACTGGTAACAGGACACCACTCTGGCTGGGGTTGCCAGAGACACAAGCCAATCTTCTACCTGCCATCCAAGCCTCCGATGTGTGCCCAGTGCCGCACCTTCCACCGCAGGGTGCCTTCCAGACCTTCCAGGGAGCACGTTCCTCGGAGCCCTGGGCAGAGCAGGGCCAGCAACGCTTTGCTAGTCCCGTCCAGGCACGGGCCAGGCGAGGGAGGGGTCTCACGGCAGGACCTCAGCAGAGGACCCCACACCCCTTGGTGCCGGGGAGTGGAGCTCACCAAGCAGGTGCATCTCCGGGGACTAAAGAAAAGGGTGTGAAGCGGAATGGATGAACAGGCCGTTTGTGTTTGGAGGAATCTCCCTCTTTCACACACACATGCCAACATACCACTAATTCATTTCTCGTGATTGGAGCAGAGTGCTGCAGTCTAGAACCCGAAGCTTTATTTGACAGGCCCAGACTGGGAAAGGGACTCGCTCAATGTCGCGCAGCAGCTGTACGGCAGGACTGTTGATTTTTATCGTCTCTTTATTTTCCCACGCTGTCTCACTGCACAGCCGTCCTCTTCCTCATCCCACTCCCAGCCAAGCCCTGTACCTGCCGGCCCAGCCACCAGTTCCTGGGGCTGCGTTTGAGATATTGAAGGGGAGGGGGCTTGCTGGCAGAGCGAAGGGCACGTGCAAGGTCCCTGAGGCAGCGGAGAGCATGTGAACAGCACCTGGGCAGGCGGCATCCAGAGCGTGGGGGAGTGGAGGTGGGGGGGCGGATGATGCTGTCTTCAGGCAGGTGAGTCCCAAGGCCCTCATGGCCAAGGTCACCTCTGCGTCCCGAGGCACTGAGGATGTGGCCATGAGCTTGCTGGGCTGCGGGGTGGGTGCTCTGACCACCTCCCACCAAGGAAGACCCTCGGGGGGCCTGCAGGAGACCAGGGCTCTGGGAGCCTCCCCAGGACGCCAGGGGCCCAGCTTTCCCACGCTGCTTGGCTGTTTGTCACGGAGGGAGGAGAGCTGCCTGCGGGCTGGACAAGCTCTCTGCGGCTCTGAGTCACGGGTGACGCAGGAGGTCGCCACCACAGGTGCGACTAAGGCGTTAGGTAGCCTTGGCCAGAAGCCGGTATGGGTGGGTGTTGGGGGAAATCTAGGGAGGAGAGTGAGCCAGGGCTCCCTGATGTGGCCTGAGAGATGACCTTGAGGTCAGCCCTCGGGCGAAAGCACGAAGGGAGCCTGGAGCCCCTGTTGGCTGGAAAATGACAGCACCTCATTGTGGGTCTGGAACAATCGCATAGTTTGCCACAGAGCTTGGTCCTCGGGGACCCAGTGGTCAGTGTGATGGCAGTTTAACACACACACATTGTGGGCCTACTATGTGCCAGGCGTTGCCAGGAGCTGTGGAGCCGGTAGGGCTTGGTCCAGCAGAGGAGACCCATGCCCTGCCAATAGAGTATAAGGCAATAGGTTTTCACTCTAAGAGCATTATTTTTGAAGTGCTACAGAAGCCTGGAGAGGGGAAAGGAACTCTGCTTAAGGACGCTCAGGGGAAGCTCTGGTTAGAGCCATGGAGAGGGGAGGGGGGAGGGCAGGCATTCCTGGCAGCAGGAATGGGCTTGGCTTGCAGCTCCCAGGTTCAGGGCACAGGGAGGGTCCTGGGAGGAGGAGCCGGCCTGCAGTGAGGAGTGTCGGAGGCGAGGTGTGCCGCTGCTGCGAGGGGGCACTAGATCTGTGGTTTTCCCTGCATGCTCTGTGCTGGGCTAAGTCCTTGCACCTTTGGGATCCGTAGCCTCAAGGGTTCTCTGTCTGGGAAAGATCTCCAGGGATGGGCTGGATCCAGACCGTCATTCTCAAACCTGGGTGTGCACCTGAAGCTCCCAAATGGTCTGCTGAAACACAGAGTCCCCCTCTCCTCAGAGATTACGATTCAGTAGGTCTGGGGTCAGCGCGTGGTTTGCATTTCAAACTCGTTCCCAGGCGATGCTGACACAGCCAGTGGCGCTGTGGACCCCACCTCGGGTAGCAGCGGTCCAGTTTGCTCTCATGAGATGCCCTGCACAGTGGCCTGCTGGGAGGTCTCACCCCACTTAGCCTGGCTGTTGCTGGGACTGTCTTTGGTGCTGGCAGCCCTTACAGGGGGAAGTGCGAATGTACATTGTCTCCATCTCGGCGGTCCAGGCCCAGCTCTGACGCCCAGTAGATCCAAGGTCACTTTGTGGTTCGGGGGCAGAGACAACCATGTGAGAACGGAGTTTTCTTCTGAGGCATAGGGACACTCTGGGGACATGGCAGGGGAGAGGAGCCCTGGTCCCCAGTCTCCCATCTAGAACACTGGGAGGGAGCACTTCAGGACCGGGAGGAGGGAGCCTGGAGGCCCAGTCAATCCATGTAGAGATGAGAGGGTGGACGGGTGCATGTGTATGCGTGTGTGTTCGGGTGCTCGTGTGTGCACACGGGCAGCTCAGCACCGTCACAGAGAAGAACCTGGGATTGGTTATGAGCTGGAGCAACTCTCTTCCCCTTTCTGGGTGTCAGTTTCCTCATCTGGAAAAATTAAGGGGGTTGGATTCGATGGCACCTTCGGGGGGTGGGGAGAGAGGCGGAGTGAGAGCAGGAGCAGGAGAGCCGAGGGACCCCCGGCAACAGTGCCGTCCTCGGGTTAGTGCTCGGCTGACGGACACCTAAGCTTTGCAAGGCCGGGCAGTTACCGGGCACGGCGGGAACAGAGGCTCGGTCTTTGGGGACCAGCGCATGTCATCAGCCACCCAGGGGACCTTGAGTGTGGACAGCATTGCCCGGAGGAAGTTCGTGATGCAAAACAAAGGAAGCCCGTTCTCCAGCAGCTCCAGAGGGGCTTCCGGGCAATGTCCCTGAGTCCCCACCGGGCCTGGCGAGCTGTCTGGGGCTGGGAGGCTGCAGATGGCCAGCCCCCTCTCCCCCACGCCCCCAGGGCCCTGCCCGCCGGCACCAGCCCGATTCCAGCGTCCTTCTGAGGCTGGCAAAGAAAACAAAGCTCTGAAACAGGAGAGAAGGCCCCCAGGGAGCACCCGGGCTGTGGAGGCTTCCGGAAGGGTGCACACGGTCGTGGGAGGCAGCCTGGAATTGAACCCGAGTTCTACTTTCACAACCTCTGTGACCCTGGGCAGTGTCGTTGACCTCTCTGAGTCTCACTTTTGTTATCTGTAAAGACATCTTCCTGGTTGGTGTTGGGAATTAGCTAAAATGACAGAAATGAAAGCATTTTGGAGAAACAAAAACTGAAGCCTTCCACGGTGCCATGTTGTAGATGAAAGCTATGTTAACAGTGTGACATGTGACATCTCAGACCTGCTTCTGAGTCCCAGCTTCTTGCTGTGTGACCCTTGGAAACTCACTTAACCTCTCTGAGCCTTCATGTCTTCATCTGTGTAATGGGAATATTTTTTGTATTCCCCCCACCCCAAAAGGCTCAAAGAATGACAATTAAAAGAAGAGAGTGAGTGCTAATCGTCTGGCTCATAACAGTCCCCCAAAAGTTGTTCTTCTCATACTCCCCAGGCGTCCCGCCTTGGAGGGAAGGTGGCACCGCCTCAGGTGTGAGTCACTCTGCCGCCCTGGGCAGGCCCAGCAGGGCTGAGGGGCACAGACAAGCCCTGGAGACCCACACTGCCTTCCTGCCCAGTGGTTAGCCCAGGAAAGCCTCAAATTATACAATTTATGAAACTCAATCCAGTTTTCCTACTGGAACGTGTGATTAGAGAGATTACACATTCACTGTTGCAATTATGGTAATGTTGGTGTGTGGACAGATAACTGGCAGCAGGGCTGTTCTGAACCGTCTATTTATAGGCTGAAGATTCTTGCTATCTCAAGGCAGACATATGGGCCATAAAGGCAGGCGACAAAAAACAGGAGGGGGAGAGCAAGCCTCCCCCGGAATGAAAAGACACCAAAGGAAGCCATAATTAGGGCTGGGACCAGCTTATGTAAATCAGGTAATACTTTCAAAACAGAGATGAGATCTGGTTTTAATAAAGCGCATTGGAACAAATGGTGGAATAATGACTTAATAAATCTAAATACAAATATTTTGTTCCGTCTCCAAAATGAACAGCCCTGGCATCTGCTGAGCCGGGGCCCGGGCGAGGGGGCGGCGCCGTGGTGTTGCTGTGTTCTTTCGCTCCCTCAGCAGGCTCGAAGATTTTAATTTTTAGCCTTCTGCTAAATTACATGGGCTGTCAGTCAACTGTGGGAGATATTTTGAGTAGGGAGATTTATACAAACACACAGAGCACACTCGGAAGACTCCGCACAATATCTTTTACACCGGCCGGGTTGTAAATCACAGGTTGTTCAGAGACCGAATTACAGCTCTTCCGGAAATAGACTGCAGGGAAATCACCCACCAGCAGGAGGAATCTGGTGGCCCCTTTGCCCCCATCACCCTAGGATTAATCAGAGAAGCTCTTCCGTTGTTCTTTTTGGTCCCTTTTCCCATCACTTCCCATCCCGCCCCCAGCATCTGAGCCAGAGGCTGCAAACCCATGGCGCACGTGCCCCATCCGATCCACAGGTGTGTGGGTTTTATTGGCCGGAACACAGGTCAATTTAGAAAAACACCAGTTGCAGATATTTTAAAATCAAGAGATTCCTCCTAAAGTTTATATTTCCAGCTTCTCTCGGGAGATCAGAAAGTCTAGACAACAGCCCTGGGTCTGCCTTCCAGCCTGGTGACAGTCAGCTGGGACAGAGGACACTGGGCGAGCACGGCTTCTGCAGGTCTTGGTCCCACGATCTCCAAGCTCCGCCCGCTTCACGGATGTTGTCTGCCTGGGGTCCAAGGCAGTGGAAATTTTTGACCCCTTGTATAAATTTATCTCTTTTTAGGGTCATTATAGTTTGTGGCTTAGGATATGTAGTTGAAAAATCACAAATAATGCATGTATAAGTCACTACTGCATACGTCATTATGCACTCCAATCTGGGTTTATTAAATAAGAAAAGTGAGGACAATATAATATATGATAATATTAATATACAGTTAACGTCGTGTGTGCGTGTGTGTGTGTGTGTGTGTGTGTGTGTGTGTGTGTGTGTGTAGACAGGGAGAGAGAAAGAAAAGGTTATCAACGATTCTTACTTTGGAAGGATTGTTCTTTGTTTCATTCTAGTTTGTTTCATCTTTTTCAACAGATGACAGTTGTTTCACTGATGTTATTAACTTGAAAAAATTAAAAGCTGGTAAATGTCAATTGCCTATATTTTACTGGTCTGTGAAATCCCAACGACTAGGCAGTCCTTGCTTAACTGCCGTGTGATTGTAGAGTCGCAGAGTGGCAGGGCAGCTCTGGGGGTACCGCCCATCACCCCTGCATCCTTGCACACGTCTGTCTGTGTACCCCTCCCCCATCCATGCATACATGTCTGTCCATCCGTCCACACATTTGTTCAACTGTCCACGTGTACAAACATACATGTGCTTGTCTGTCCATCCATCCATCTACCCCTTTATCCATTCACCCCACTGTCCCATCCACAGACTTCCCCTTTCTGCTAGTCTGCCCACTCCAGTTGGGTGTGCAGACATTCCTCCTGTTCCCTGGTCAGGTCTGGAGACAGAAAGTTCTTCCACAAAACCCGAGTCCTTACGAAGACCCACACACCTGTGACTTCCACCAGGCAGTCTACACGAGGGCTTTGCGAATATCGGAACATCACCCCTCCGTTGGCTTCTTAATAAAACTCTCCATCCTCCCCCTCAAACTCCAGCCCTCACCAAAGACCACCAGACTTCTCTTTTCCTGGGAAAATTCCCTGATCCCTTCCACGAACCCCCCTATGACAGGCATTCTGGAACTTCTCGGTCAGGCTCTCTGCTCTGTCACCATCCATGCTGCTCTGAGGCCTCATTTGGGGTCTGGATGGCCTCATCTCACTGGTGGCACACCGGCTGTCTGGTCCCCCAAGCCTGCGAGCTCTTTGTGCACATGCCACTAGCCTCCCACGTGAACAGTGACCATGGATCCAGCTGAAAAAGTGCTTTTTTAAGGTTTCCTTTCCCTGCCAGAGAGGATTAAAAGTATCTCCTCCTACTGAACATTATTCCCAACCACTCACCATCAGCGTGAGAATCCTCAGGAAACCAGATCTAGCTTTACCGAGTGAAGCGCTGACCTCCCCTCGTGGAGAAGTTTCTGGGCCTGAGCCGGCCTCCCCACCCCCACTCCAGCCCCTCCCTTGCCTGGTGATGCCCCGGATTTCCCCACTGGCGCCCGCTGGCATGCCACTGCCCGGGAGGGGGTGGGGCTGGTTAGAATGCGCGCGTCCCCAGGCATGGGGGCTGCAGGGTATCACAGCAGGCTCTATCCTCGGTCATTCACGCCACCTGTGGGGAAATCAAGGTTTTTAAGATCCCAGTTTGATGGGAGGTAAAGGAGGCAGCCAGGAGGCCTGGTCTCAGGGTGGGGCGAGAGAACAGACAACATGAACGTCGCTAAGTTAAACTTCGCTCTTTGGCCTTAAGTGAGCTCTCGGCGGTTCCCACCACACTCGGTGCACGTTGTGCCTGTCAGTGCCTAGCGTGCAGCTCCGCTGCTTCTGGAAGGCTCTGTCTTCCCGCAGCTTCCCCCGCATGCCCCCCGCAGCCTCACTCGGGCCTGGACACGCGGGGACTCCCTTCTCAGGCATTTCTCGGCCAGGCCCGCACGCCCTGTGGAGCTTGTCGCCAGGCTCAGCCCTTGTCCTCCTGCAGGCTGCACGCTGAGGCGGGCTGGACTCACCCGCCTGAATCACCAGCACCCCGCCGCCCCGATGAGACAAAAAGGGTGTCTCTGCATGTGGTGGCCACAGTGGGAGGCCCTTTGTGAAAGGGAGCGGCAACTGGGAGTTCCTAGAGGGGCAGGTTCAGACTCCCAGGGGCGTGTTTGCCTGGACCAGAAACGCTTCCCTTGCTGGGAGGCAGGGAGGGCTGGTGGGGAGCCCAGGTGTCATTGAGGAGGACGTGACAGTGTGTCCCAGGCACAGCACAGCACGTGACCTCGTGGAGTTCAGCGAGGGGAGTGAGGCCGCAATGGTAGATTCTACGTGTGACTTGACTGGGCTAAGGGGTGCCCAGGGAGCTGGTAAAACATGATTTCCAGATGTGTCTCCGAGGGTGTTTCTCGAAGAGTTAGCATTTGCATCAGTCAACTGAGTAAAGGCGGTCACCTTCACCACTGCTGCCCCATCCTCAGAGGCCTGCTTAGAGCACACGGGTGGAGGCAGGGTGGACGTGCTCTTGCTCAAGTCGCCACATCCCTCTTCTCCTGCCCTCCGACAGAGGTGCTCCTGGCTCGCAGGCCTGCAGACTCGGGCTGGATTGCACCAGCGGCTTTCCGGGGTCCCCAGCTTGCTAGCGACAGACCGTGGGACTGCTCAGCCTCGTAATCACATGGGCCGATCCCTCCTCACGAATCTCTTTCCATACACCTCTCTCTGTCCTGGCCGGGTTTCTCCCTGGAGCCCCGACCCATACAAAGAGACAGTCAGGTGGAGGCGGGACGAGGGAGGGGCTGCGTGGCGGATGGTGGAGCAGGTCCAGCGTACGAGCAGGTTCCCCAAAGCCATTAATGATGCCACTCACACCCCCAGCACTCCCCGCACGTCATGCTGGGCTGGCTGCTTAATACAAACCATCCGATTTTATCCCCCCTGTAGACACTTGGGAGTGACAGGAGAAACGTATTTCTTATTTACTTGGGAATATCCGTGTACTAGGCTACCCTACCTGCTCCTGATGAAGAGAATTCTGAATTTGTCCTCTGCCTTGACCTCTTCAACCCTCTCCTAGAACAGCCTCGTGAATGGGGCAGGAGCGAGTGTCGCTCGGCCGTGCCGGGCGGGAAGCCCCAGAGCGGCTGGGGGGCGGCGAGAGGACTAAGGAGGGACGGAAGGGGTGGGGGAGGTGTTGTGTTTTATTCGAGAGTTTCTAGTACAAATGGAATGCCCTCTCAAGTATTTCTGGCTGCTAAACAGGCCTGAACCTTATGGGACCCTGGATTTATAAAGGTTATCTAGCTGTTATTTTCCTTATTTATAGATGAGATAACCGAAGCTAAGAAAAGCTAAATAACTTGCTCAAGGCCACACGCTGGCAGTGCTGGAGTCGGGATCTGAACGTGGGCCACCTGCCTCCCCACGATGCTCTTGTTCTCTATGCTGCGATTTTCCATGGCTGAGTGAACGAGAGAAATACTGCCTCGTAGGCATTTAGAAATGGAAGGGACAAGGGACCATCTCGCCCAGTTGTTTGGTCAGTAGAGAAACTTAGGACCAGGGGAAGGGAGTTAGTTGCCCCAAATCAGACATGGAGGGGGACATCAGATAGGGCTTCTTGCCCCCAACAGGTGTGATTCTCTTTCGGTATTTCAGGCTTACTGTGAAGCAGACACTGTGCTTAAGGCTTTACAAACAGCATCTCTTTGATCCCTAACAATCTTCAGAGGCAGGTTTTTATCCCCACGTTAGACAGCAAGAAACACAACAGCACTTGCCCGCATTCACAGGGCTGAGAAACAGCAAAGCGCGAACCTGAAACCAGGCCCATTTGACTCAAGCCCAGGCTGTCAAGCCTCTTTCCCCCACAGCTTGCTCTGTGCTTATGGTTACTAACATAATAGAGCGCTTTTGGTTCTCTAATTTCAATTTCTAAAACAAAATTATACTCTATTTATAGTTGGGTCAAACATCTAGGTACAGGCAAAGTGCTTTTCATGCAAAATTTGAGATTGTTCACAGTTGGTTTCAGAGAGGAAGGAGGGGGAGGCTGGGTGCAGGCGAGGTGAGGTGCTCACCTGCCGGGTGAGGTTTCTGCACCCACCCTGCGGAACTGAGCAGAGAGAGGCCTCCGGGCGCGTATCTGTGGGGTGGGGGCGACTTACCTCTGCTTTGCCCGGAGGGCGCCGGGGCCAATGCTTACACCGTGTGCCGGACACACACGTTCTAGTTAGTGACCTGGACCATGTGCAAATGTCACACAGGCATGTGCAATTCCACTGCCTCACCTGTGAAAGAGCAAATGGGATGAGCTCACAAAGAACTCAGGTTGGTGGGAGTTGATGTGCCTTCAGAGACAGGTAGCTGAAGGGAGTGAGAGGCTCAGAGGACCAAGTTGTTCTGCCCAGCTGAGAAATCTGGAGGGCTTCCTAGAGGAAGTAAGGTTTTGTTTTTTTTTTTAATCATGGCTTTAGAAGAAGAGGAATTTCTTGCCTGTCTGAGGTGGGCGGAGGTGGATAGTGCAGATTTAGGAATCCTCTGACTGTGTGCATTTCTTCCTTCAAAATAATCCCTTCTTAATCCTCCAGTTAAAAATCCATCAACAAAATTCCTTCAGTGCTTTTGTCATCCTAAATTCTCTGATCTTTTTTTCCCCCTTCGCTTAAGTTTATTGTTGATTTCTTGTGAAATAAGTCAGAATTGCCTACTGTCACAACACGAGAACCACTTGACAGGCGTCTATCCTTAGACACTGCTCCGTGCCTGTCAGCCAGCTGGCTCCGGGCTGAGGGAGGAGAGGGAAGAGCCCAGCGCCAGGCTGGGGGTCCCAGGGTTGGCCACCCCCGCAGTCAGGCAGGATGGCCCCTCACCCGTGTGCCCTGCAGCCGGGGAAAAGAACTCACGCTACAACTGGGTGTTAACAACTCCCACTCCTTAAAAAAGACAATATTTGAACAGCCCAAATTCTCATTTTCCTTCTGGGCAATTGGCAGTTAGTAAGTCACAATCACCAGATGACAAATTATTATAGGGAATGATCAATATATTGTTCTGTAGAGTTGGCATTTGGGGAAAACAGACTGACACAAAAAGAGACAGTCTTGTAAGTATGAATGTGCAGAGTCTACCAGTTAATCAATGGCAAATATTTCTTGAGTGCTTATATGGAAAAAGAAAGCACAGGCAGCCATAGAGGGCTGGCCGTGGGCTCAGATGGGTCTGGGTTTGAACCTTTGACCTGCTACTAGAGAGGTGCAACCCCGGGGAGGTTCCCTCGGTTTCCTTGTCTAGAATGTGGAGATGACGTTAGTGCCACTTTCTGGGATTTGTCAGGGTTAGACAAGATAACGTAGTTATATTTTAAAATAACTAAAAGACAAAATTTGTCATGTTCTCACAACAAGGAAATGATAAATATTTGAAAGGGTGGATATGCTAATTAGCCTGATTTGATCATTTCACAACATATACATGTATCAAAACATCACATTGTACCCCGTAAATATATATAATTATTTGTCAATTAAAAATAAAATAAAACAGAAGAGAGGTAACACGTATAAAGTTCGACAGTTGCTGACACGTGGTGTGTTCAGTAAATGCCGCCGCTGAGGCTGATGCTATTGTCCTGCTCCACGGGGAGTTCAGGAGGGGATGAGGTCCGTGGCCTGCCACAGCCCAAAATCAAGCTGAAGAGACCCGACACCAGCATTGGAGAAAATGGTAGAAGCACCAGGTCAGGGGTCCCGATTCTGATGGTGGGCGCGGCAGAAGGCTGCCAGCAATTGCTCATGCCGCCTGCAGACTGCCCACCCAGCCGCAGAGACACGCCCACCCGGCACCTGCTACAGGGTTGGGCGCTTCCAGGAGCTCTTCAGAAAAAGTGTTTTTTCATCTCCATTTTATCCATGAGGAAGCAGAGACTTAGAAGGCTAAGTAGATAGAGAATAGTGGGGTTCTGGTCCACAGTTTATCGGGTTCCCACGACACACCAGATGGGTGTACTGAGAGGGGGTACAGGTGCAGGAGAAGGCACCGCACTGAAAGCTCTTGCAGTCGTCCTTGAATCTTCCTCCTGTCCATTTCCTGACATCACCGTCATCGCACCAGCCTGGCTTCTTGCAGCAGCCTCCTGGCTTCCCGCTCTTAGCAGCACAGCCGGGGTGAGTGCACCAGCCGGGGCCTGGCACACTCAGAAGAAAGGTGGGACACAGAATGAACCTAGCCAGGAGGTAAGGGAGGGAGAGCGCGTGAAGCTGCCCGTGCGGTGGAAGCCTGTGGAAAACCCAATGTGGGGTGGCGGGCTGTGCGAGGGCCTCCAATGCAAAGGAGCCTGGACCAGATGCGGAAGGACCAGGGAGTCACGAGGATTCTCAAGGACAGACGTGCGGACAGCAGCTGTAGGGGAGGGCGTGTCTTGGCACGGCTATCCGAGATCGGATTGAGAGAGAGGACGGGGTGTGGGGGCAGCGCTTGGAGGCAGGGAGGGGCGCAGAGGCGATGAGAAGAAGGAGTTGCATCAGTCCCTAAGGACTCACTCCCCTAAATGTGCTTCGGAGCCCCTGTGCCCTGACCTGTGCGGGGCTGCTCCACCCTTGTGTCACCTGCCTGCCCCTCGCTTCTGAATACCAAGCAAACAGAGGTAAGAGCAGGTCAGGACCAGGGTGTGCCCCATGCACAA
Organism: Microcebus murinus; assembly: GCF_040939455.1. Lineage (NCBI taxonomy): Eukaryota > Metazoa > Chordata > Mammalia > Primates > Cheirogaleidae > Microcebus > Microcebus murinus. The sequence continues at coordinate 105,474,598 of NC_134109.1, forward strand.
AATGTAAAGGGCTCCAAAAAATTCATTCATCAAGATAAGTAAAATTTAAATGATTTTTTCCTTTAAAAAATCAAAATTAATACAAAGGATGCATGATGAACAAAATACCAAAATTTCAAATAAAGATAGGAATTGGAAGCAACCAAGATGTGCTTCGGTAGGTGAATGGATGAGTAAACTAGACATCTAGACCATGGAATACCACCCAGCACTGAACAGACATGCTCCGTCAAGCCATGGAAAGACATGGAGGAAACTTAAAGCATTCTGCTAAGTGAGAGAAGCCAATCGGGAAGGCTGCAATACTGTACGATTCCAACAATATGATGTTCTGGAAAAGGCAAAACTATGAAGACAGTAAAAAGATCAGTGGTTGCCAGGGGCTGGGGTGGGGAGTGGAGGGAAGGAGTGAACAGGTGAGACCAGGGGATTTTTAGGGCAGTGAAACTATGTTGCCTGATATTGTAATAGCAGAGACATGTCATTATACATTTTTCTAAACCCATAGAATAGACAACACCAAGAGTGGAGCCTGATGCAAACTATGGACTTAATACCAGTGTATCAGTACCTGCTCATGAATTATAACATGTGTATCACATTAATGCAAGATGTCAATCATGGGTGGAAACTGTGCCTCGAGGAAGAGAGAATGTATGGGAACTCTGTATTTTCTGTTCAATTTTTCCGTAAATCTAAAACTGCTCTAAAAAATTAAGCCTATTTTAAAAAATCAAAATTAAAGGCAAAAAATCCATGATGAATAAAATATCAAAATTTCCAATAAAGATAGGATCCACGGGCCAGGGTTAGGGTGGGGCTAGTGAGGCGCTCGTTTTCAAGGTCGTGCAAGTTCGGGGTCAGACCCTGCGCTTCCTGAGCTGTTAGAGTCTTTAGAAGCCACCTAGTTCAATCCTTGCACTTTACTGATACAAGAGAGACGGGGGCTCGGAGAAGGAGAAAGGTTGCCAAGGTCGCCCGGCGAGGTCTGGGGGTCCTGGGCAGAGCTGCCCTCCAGCCCCGGCCCCAGTCCAGGGCTCCTCTGGGGAGCGGCGTCCCCTGCAGGCGGATTGGGTCCTGTCCCATCGTCACGAGTGGCGATGAAGAGGAAGGCAGTGGCTGAAGCTCCAGTGACGCCCGGTCATGTGACAAATGACCTTGCATCCCTTGGTGTGCTGGGGTTGGTTTGCGAGAAGGCCTTCTTTGTGGCCCTGCGGGATTATCACCGCATTCATGAAGGAACGGGGCCAGTCCCACGTTACACGCATGGGCTGGGAGGTTCCTGATACCTTCCCAGGTTGTGCCCAGGCCGGACGCTCTGTGACCCTGGGAAAAGCACGGGAAGTGCTGCTGCGTCCTTCTCTGCTTCCTTCCCTCGACGCCCGCTGACCCGTGCCCCCAGCCAGGAGCCTTCCCACTCTCAGAACGGGGAGCCGGTGTTGGAGGACCTGCTCCCCACGCGATGCTCCCACGCTCACTAGGGGCTCCCGGCACAGACTCTCGGCACGCCTGCCTCGCGTGGCCTCCGGCTCGCCCCTCGACTCGGGGTTTCCTCTCCGGCGGCGTGCCAGGACACTCTCTACTCTTCACTCACAGGCAAGGAGCCAAGGGGGACTAGGAGGGCAGCTGGGCCTGAACTTGACCTCCGGGGGTCAGGAGGCCACGGCGGGGAGCACAGGTATCAGCTTGCCATCCCCGAGTGCTCCGGGACCCCACGAAGGGGGCCTGGGCGGGGTGCTGGCGCAGCGCAACAGGTCGTGTGACCTGAAGCAGGTGTTCAGGCCTCTTTCCTCTGATGAGCTGTGATTCCTGGGCACCCCAGGGAGGGCTCGGGCCACAGCCGCTGAGATGGAGGACGGGCGGGGGTGCTGAATGTGGAAGGCTCAGGGACACTGGGACAGTGCCACGGGAGTGGGGGCTGGGCTCCGGCTGCAGGGTTAAGCCAGGAGCAGTCGGATTTGGAGTGGAGACACGAAACGTGCCAGGGTGGCGTGGATTCTGGAGATCGCGGGGACGAGTGAGGAGATGAGGGCCCGGAGCCAGGGCGGATCTGGGGCCTTCCTGGTGGAGGACAGCGATGGTCTCTCTGGCTTTGGAGATAACAGGGATTCCAGACGCACAGAGCCAAATATGCAAACGAATGTACAACCGGGCGGAGGGCGGGACAGGAGGGACTTCCGAAGGCACCTACCCCGCTGTAGGTGCCGTGCTTTAGGCCGTCTCGCGGAGCAGAATCCTTGCTGCGGGGGCTCTGGCCTCGGGCTCCATCGCTGTGAGGCTCAGGTGAGCCTCCTTGCTGACTCAGGGGGCAGGGGCCCAGTCGTCTGACGTGTGATCCCAGCACCGTTGGTTCAGGGGCTCCTGGTGCCAGTGTCACCGTAACGGCCGCTGCAGTGGCTTGGCCTCGCAGGGTAGGTGACCACCCCTGTCGGAGGAAGAAAGGCTGAGGCAATGGGGCAGGGCGGGCTCGGGGCCAGAGAGGTCTGGGGTCTCGTGCCAGCTTGTCCTCGTGTGATCTAAGCCCCACCCCGCCCCATCTTGGTTTCCTCTGCTGCCCACCACGGAGCTGAACTAGATTTTGTTTTAAACCGTAAAATCCAGAGAGTAAATACAACCGGGAACATCGTGGCCTCTCCCCACCCCCGGACTCCATAAACGTTCCCTTTTGGCCATGTCTGCTCGAGCCTCTCTCTCCGTTTTCCCTGCCCCTTCCAGGTGGGGTGGGAGGTCTCTGGAGGTCCCCCACCCCCGGTGCCCACCCCGCTCCTCAGTGTGGCTACTGGGCTAACGTAGGTAGGAGCCTCCTCTCAGCTCTGCCAGCCAGAGGTGCAGCGTCCCTGCAGGGGCTGTGGCCACGGGAAAGCCCCCAGCCCCAGGACCCTCCCAGCATCCCCAGCAGCCCCTGAGGGTGGAGACCACGTCCGCTGTGTCTCACGTCCCCACCCTGCTCTACGAGGCCCGGCCCACAGCCTGCGCTCCTCGAGTGGCTGAGCGCGTTCGGCCTGAGGGTGCCCACCTGGACCCTCCTCCCTCTCGTTCCCCAGAGCCTGGCCCTGGGCTGCCTGCAGCTGGGAAAATGATTAATACATTAGCTTCGAGTTCAGTGCTGACAGGTAGCAGCTCCTGCGTGTGGCTGTCCCTCCCAGTCCAAGTCAGCAGTTCCCGGGCAGCCGACGCCCTCTGGGTTTATCACCTCCTTTTCAGAGAAGAGGTGACTTTACTCTTCTAGAGCCCCCAGAGCTCCGAACATGGCACGTGGCGTGTGAAATCACACAGCACAGGGCTCACACACTCAGAGCTTGGCTCTCCGTCGAGAGTGAGCCGTGACCTGGGGTCTCGGGCCCACGTGTGGGGTCTACGTCTGGACACGTGACCTGGGAGAGCGCGGGGGCCGAGGCGGGCAGCCAGGAGGGACCCAGCGCCAGCCAGCGTTGGGGGGCTGAGGTCCCAGGCAAAGACCAGCAATGCCCTGACGCCCTGAGGTGAGACTGGCTCCAGCCCACGGCTGGGGAGAGCCAGGCTCAGGTGGCCCCGTCCACTCCTGGCTTTGCTCAGGTCACAAGCCAGGGCTAACCCCTAAACCCTAGGTCTCCCAAGCTGCCTTTTCCTCTCCTAGTCTTTGTCCTCGGGTCACGAGGACAGTAGTCACTGAGGCCCGGGCTGGCCGTGATCCCAAGGGCAATGGCCCGGCCACATTTTGCTCGCTGTCAGAGGGAAAATGGTGCCTGTCCTGCCTCTCCCTGCCACGCGGTGGTCAGGAGGCTCACAGGCGATGGCAAAGGGGGTTAGAACTGCTGCCACCACGGCCACAGGCAGCGGGGCCTTGGGCAGGAAGGCTCATGAGCTCAAGGAGCAGCGTGAACACTGGCTGGCCAGAGCAGGCCATGCATGGAGCCACAGGGGACAGCACACCGGGGCTGGGGACCCAAGCAGGGTAGGCACTGCCCAGGCTTCCAGAGATCTGTCCCATGTCACAGCAGACAGTGCCAGGGGACTGGACTTCTTTAGGCTCAGGGGTGGCCTGACCCAGCAGCCTACCCAAACCACCCTTGGAGAGGCCAGGAAACTGTGGGCAAGGAGACTTCTGGTGAGATCCAGTTCACAGTGGGGCAGATCTTAGAATGTTAGGGGACCACCTAGGGTCACCATTGTCTGGCCATTGTTTCTTTGGAGATGACTCACTTACTTGGCTGTGGAGTGGGATGGCTTAGGGGCAGGGGTGCACATACTTAGTGGCCTCTTCCAGCCTCAGCCTCAGCCTCAGCTCTGCCTGGCCTCAGGGAGGGGCCTTCTGCCTCCTGTGGGCCCTGCGACACTATCTGCTCGACTGGGTCAGGACTGTCTTGGTGGGGGGCAAGGGGCTGAATCTTTTGGGGCTCACGCAGAAGGCACTATTAAGAAACCGCCACCTCTCTAAGCCACGGTCTCCAACCAGCTTTGGTCAGGAGGCTGACGGTTTCATCTCCAGCGTCTGCCTCCTGGACTCTCCCTTGCTGGGTTCCAGACTTGGAAGGGGACAGGGATGTTATTTATGGGTCTCCTTGACTCGCCTAATAGACACTGAGTGGTAGGGACGTGGAACAAAGCACGCAGGCCGCAAAAAGTTGGGTGAGTGTCAGCAAACATGGCAGTGGTGGCAGAGTCCCGCTGGGAGGCCAGGGTCCGGGCGTGAGTGTCCAGCGAGGCCCAGGCCAGGCTCGCGGTTAGGGCCTGATGTCTGCGAGCCATCGCTACTGTTGTTGATGTTTTGTGCCCGTCACCCAGGGCCCTCAGACAGGCTCAGGGAAGGGGTGGCAGGGCATTTCTGTGCTCATATTTGGCAGGTGCAGAAAAGGCCAGGGTGGCTGAGAGCTTCCAGGGCCACGAGAATCAGAGAGAGAGAGGGAGAAGACTAGGGTAGGGGGAGAGAGAGAGGGAGCAGGGTGGAAGGAGAGAGGGATGGGGTGCTTGCTGTTTTAGGAATCGAGATTATCACATAGAATTAGGATGTGTTGGTAAACCCTGGGGAATAAAGTCACACGCATGTGCACGTGAGCAGGGGCTATGCTGGGGAGCAGGGGGTGACCGAGAAGAGGCTGAGTACAGACTGCTGCGGGGAACAGCTCAGCAGGAGACGGAGTGTGGGCTCTGGGCTCAGACAGCCCTGAGTGGCCTCTATCACTGAGTGTCTCTGTCACCTTGGGCAGGTGACCATGTGCCACTTCATCTGGGCCTCAGTTTCCTCACCCGTAAGGGAGGGATAGTCATAGCCGCCCCCTGGGGTCGTTGCGAGCATTTCAACATCTGGCACATAGTCGGGGCTCAGCGGGACCGTTCCCTCTGGCATATGCCCGGGTGTCCCCTCGTGGCCGGAACAGACCCTGCTGGTTCTGGGGAGATAATGGGGCCTGTCCCCCACACCACGGAATACACGGGGGCACACTCTCTGGCCGGGCCTTGGCACTCAGTCAAGTGTGCAATATTAATGTTAACACTCGTGAATGTTCTGGTCTGTTACGTAGCTTAGCCATGGAGAATTGAGGGATGGCATGGTGCTCTTTGAGTTTGAACCTGAAAAAATTAGTCTCCACGGCCCATCCCTGGGGCCGGGCTGGGCAGGGCCTCGGCAGGAAGGACAGAGAGCCCCTTGGTGCGGCTGCCCCTCCTTCCTGCAAGCCTGGATTCTTCTCCCAGGTGACACGCGGCCCCTCCTTCAAAAGGCGAGAAGGCTGGCTTTGAGGCGGGGAAGTCCAGCTGGGGAAAGGATCCATTAGGCAGATGAAAAGACATTTTTCTCCACTGCTGTTATACTGTCCGCCCCAGACAACACACTCATTACGGTTATATCTCATTCAGCTCACCTAGAGAATAAAATTAGAAATCAAGTCGACTCCCCAGAGTCTTGTTATATCAATCTGACTTACACAAAACAGGCCAGACAGAGTGTGAGGTTTCCATAAAATTAGGCTGTGTCCCCAGGGGCTGCCTTGAAGCTACCCAACATTTCAGAAAACTGCCAGGCGCCCTTTTGCATAATTTATCAATTACACACAATTCAATTCATCGCAGGCAGGAGGCAAGAGGCAGGGCTTAGGGTGAAGGGGACCTGGAGCAGGAGTGTAGGAGAAAGGAGTCTATATTCTAATCTCTTCCCCAGCACCGACTGCATGAATGAGCTTAGACAAGCCCTTTATCCTCCTGGGACTCAACTTTACCCAGCCACAGAACCAGGCGTTTGGACTAGGGGACCTCAATGTCCCTTATCCAGTTTTAGGACTTGTTCGAATGCTCAAATTCCAGCTTTGTGGAATCAGAACACAGTGGTGGGAGAGATGCCCAAAGTGTGGGCCTTGCCTGGTGAGTGTCAGAGCATTGAGTGGCCAAGGTTGGCACGAGGGAGTGGGTGCCAGGTGGTGAGTAACCGGGAGGCCACTCAGGGGTCTGCTTCTCAGATCTGCCTGGTGGCTGTCGTGCTTATAAATGTCACCCCTTACACCTGTCTGTCATGTTAACTTCTTGGGCCACCTCTGCTTTGTCTCAGTTACTGCTCATGACCCCCTGAGGAAGCAGGCTGGGCTGCCATGAGCCATCCTGCTTTTCTGATGGATGCAGGGGCAGACGCCTAGATGGCAGGAGTGATGTGCCCAAGGCCACTGCGATTAGGTGTCCTTGATCCTGTGGCCTCTCTCTACCTCCTGCACCCAATCCCTCCCTGTCCTGGGCCCCGTCCCTGGAGCACGCTTAGTCATCGTGCAGGCCTCACTTGCTGCACTGCCTGCTTGCCTGCCTGAGGGCCCAGAGTGGGGCCTTCCTGTTTCCCAAGCCCTGAGTCAAGGACCTGCCGCCATTGCACATGCTCAGGAAGTGCTGGGAGATGAAGAAATAAACGAATATTGAAGACATGAAGGAGACAGCTTGGTAGCACCAGTTTCCTGAATCTCTGTCCCATGTCCTGGCTCTGAGATCTAGCAGACTGTTTACTCGCCCCTGACTTCTACGCCATAATTCAAGGCCCTTCTGCAGACTCGGCCGGACCCGGTTCCGAGACAGCACTGAAGGAACAGGACCTCTTTCTCCAGCTTCAGCCCACCATCGGGAAGGCCCTCGCTTGGCCACGATGTCCACTGCAATAGGGCTTGTGGGAGAGCCAGGACTTGAACCTACTCCCGACTGACCCTAAATCTGATCTCAAATCAGGCTACGATTCCGCCACGTTGTCCTGTAATTTTCAAGGTGCTGTCTCACTCCGGGGCTCGCTTCCACCCTCACGGGGCTGCGGGATGCAGGTAGGCGGGGCGGGCTTGCCAGCCCACTTCAGGGATAAGAAGCATATGCTCAGAAAAGTGGAGTGACTTGTGAAGGACACACAGTTTGTGACAGAGCTGAGACCTCAACCACACTACAGCGCCGGGACCGAGATGCGCACAGGACCAGTTGTTTGCCCAGGATCCACAGCTAGCAAGCTCAGACCTGTGCCTTCTGATTCCAACCGGGTGTTTAATACCCCGCTGACGGCTGCTGTTTGTTGGCTTATTTGTTTTTGTTTTATTAAAGGGCTGAAAAGAATGTGTCAGTGCCCCCAGATGTTGTCCCCACTGCGAAGAGCTCACCAGAGCGGGGTTTCCTCGTGGAGCAGGGCCCGCTGGGCCGCCCAGGCTGAACCAGAGGCAATTTGGCTGTGCTGAAATGCGAAATTATCTGCCTGCCAGATATCAGCTCAAATAATGAAACCTAATACATCCTCATTATCTTCCTGGAGGAGGGCCACAGTGCGGGAAGAAGGAGGGGCAAACGGGCTATCTGTTGTCCCTGAGCAGAGGATTGGAAAGGTCAGGGGTGGGTTATGGGGGGGAGAAGCTGGGGGAGCCCCCAGGCTTTTACTGGGAAGGCTTCCTGAGAAGGCTCTGGAAGCGCCTCGGGCTGCTTTTGTTCCTGGGTCTTGGAGCATGCAGCAGGCTTCTGGGGCAGCACGCAACCCTCACGCAGCCCGGCCCCGCAGCCAGCGTGCAGGGACTGAAAGGCTTAACTAGATGGGGCAGTGCCAGCCCCGCTTCGAGATGTCTTCAGGGGAAATGTTTGCTGCTTTTGTCTGGAAGCAAAATCCTAAGCCACTCTTTTCTCCAGCCTCCATGGAAATTAAAGCCAGGAAGCTAAGCGGTGGGTGATTACGGGGTTCAACTTGCTTATTAACAGCCCACAAAGGATTATCATGGGGCTTCTAGGCAAAGCCCGCAGAGGTTTGGCAGTGCCGCAGGCCGCTTCCTGGCACTGAGTGCCGCTCTCTGAAAGCGCAGGCTCTGCCTCGTGGAGGGGTGTCCCTGCCCTCCCAACCCACAGGACGCCCGCAGGAACCAGTGGGCAGAGCCCTTTGTGAATTGCGTCTCTGTGTCGGGGGTCCACCCGTGGCACAGATTCCAGATATTTGCAAAGGTCCTACTGGAGAGGGAGGTCACCCAGGTAAGCTGTTCGAGCAGGGAAGGGCGGAGGTTAGTTGGCAAACTAGAGCCAAACCCGTCTGCTGCCTGTTTTTATGAAGTGTCGCTGGGCACAGCCACTCCTGTCGTGTGCACATTGCCCACAATGTTTTCGAGCTACAGCCACAGTTACGCACAGTCGCCCCTCGGCATCCGTGGGGGGCTGTTTCCAGGCCCCCCGCATATGCCCAAATCCACACGTGCTCAAGTCCCACAGCGGGCCCTCCAGGTCCACAGGGCGAGAAACTGCTGTGGGTCTGCATCTGGTTGGAACAAAATGCACCTGTCAGTGGACCTGCGCAGTCCAGCCCCGTGTTGTTGCATGGCCAACTGCAGCTGCTACAGAGACACTCCGGTCTCTGAAGCCTAAAATATTTACCACTGGGCCCTTTAAAGACGACATCTGCCCACGCCTGGGTAGGGGAAAGAGTATGGATTTCAGAGTCGACCAGAAATGGATTCAAGCGTGGCTTCCTCTCTGAGCCTCAGTCTTTCCGTTTGTCAAATCGGGATGATAACCTGTTTGGACACGCTCGTCACATAGCGCTTGCTCTGTATCACATGCTCTTCTAGGTGCTTGGCAAGCGCCTGTTTAATCCTCACAACACCTCGATGAGGCAGGCGCCATTATGACCATGCCTGTTCTGTAGACGGGGAACTGGAGACCAGAGAGGTTTGGTGACGTGCCCAGGGTGACACAGCGCAGGGACCTGAACACAGGCCATGTGGCTCTAGAGTCTGTTCCTAACCGCGGTGCGTGGGGCCCTCTCACGAGACTGCGAAGATTAAGGGATGACGGGTGAGCAGGAGCGAGCGCAGGGCTGGAACGTGCAGGAGCTCCGTATCTGTTGGCTCATCCTCCCCCGTCCTCCTCCCCAAGTAGCTTTGCCGCCCGTCTGGCCAGAGTAGGGGTCCCCGTCCTTGGAATGGAAGTGTCTTAGGTGGGCGCGTCCCCTCCTGCCTTTGTGCTGCTGGGTGCCTCCCGGGCGCTCCCTCCCTCCCCCTCCTGACACCGTCCCCCGCCTGTTGGGTTGATAATAACGTATCATGTTCTGTCTCAGATGCATATCAGTGGTGCGTAATTATTTATGGAGAAATAGACGGATGAGTCCCTGCTCGGACCGTTTTCGCAGGCAGCCTACCTATCACTTAGCATCCCTCTCCCCTGGTCTAATAACACTGTCCACTTTAGACCCCCAGGCCTTGATTTATTAGGTAATTTGTTTCTTCTCTGTGGCTCGGGCCTGCTGTCATCAATATAATAGAATGATGGAAGTGCAAGCTATAGACACCGGGCATTAAAAACTAGGCAAATATTACCCATTTCAACTTCTCGTCAGCCACAGCCAATCCGCGGCCATCCTCGGCCTCTGCTTGTCTGGGAGGGGAAAGCGAGGACGCCCAGGGCCTGACTCCTCCAAAATGGCTTTCTGCAAATTGGGCGGATTGTTCTGCCAGTAGACGCTTCTGGGAAAATGCCCAGACGAACTCACACGTGCACACAAACACGCGCACGCACACAGACACAACACGCGTGCGCGCACACACGCAGAGCAAAGGAGCCTGCAGGGCTAAATGTGCCGAGGGGGGAAGGGACAGAGCCCATCCCAGCTCAGCCACACTGGGGCAAGTCCCCTCATCTCTCCGAGCCGGAACTGCCTCACTGTCAAACGAGGAGGTGACTAGACGCTCCCCGTGGCCTCCTAGCCCTCACGTGCCGGCTGCGGCCGAGGTTGCACAGGAGGCAAGAGGCGTGGCTGGAAATGCAATCCTCGCGGGCTGGCGCCCAGGCCTGTGCTTCTCGCGCTACGCCCTGCCTTTCCCACTGGTCACTGCAATCAACACGATCAGTCTCTTACTGTCCACGGCCTTGTCACAATCACTGAAATGACGTCGCCAGTAAATAGTCTCTAACTGTATCACCAAGAGAATCGTCAGCGCCCTTATCCCCAAGAGCGTCTCGCCGCCATCATCATCATGATGCTAGTTTCACTGGACATTTGATATATTCCGGCTTCCCCATGCAGGGTGTTATTTAATCCCCACATCAGTCCCAGAAAATGGCACCGTTATAATTATCCTCGTTTAACAGACCGACACCTGAGGCACAAAGCGGCTGACTAGTCTCTCTGAAGTCACACAATAGTAAATGCCAGACTTTGGATTTGAACTCACGTCTGTTTGGCTCCAGAACAATCTCTCGATCATTATGACATGAGTTTCAGCATTATTATCACAAACACGACCGTCAGTGTCATCATGGTCGTCATCAACTACATCAGCATCACCAAGTCACACAGCAACGTCTTTTTTTTTTTTTTGAGACAGAGTCTCACTCTGTTGCCCAGGCTAGAGTGTCATGGTGTCAGGCTAGCTGACAGCAACCTCAAACTCCTGGGCTCAATCGATCTTCCTGCCTCAGCCTCCCAAGTAGCTGGGACTACAGGCATGTGCCACCATGCCCGGCTAATTTTTTCTATATATATTTTTAGTTGGCCAATTAATTTCTTTCTATTTTTAGTAGAGACGATGTCTCGTTCTTGTTCAGGCTGGTCTTGAACTCCTGACGTTGAGTGATCCTCCTGCCATGGCCTCCCAGAGGGTTAGGATTACAGGCGTGAGCCACTGCGCCCGGCCAAGCAGCGTCTTTTTAATCACTCCCCAAATCATGACCAGAATCAACACTGTTGCTAATGTTGACATCACCAATGTCAGAATCAATATCACCAATATCATTATTACCAATATTGCTTCAATATAAGTACCATGACTAATCATTAGCAATATTGCCATTGTCACTGTCATGAATATAGTCCATACCAGTGTTATAATCAATACCATCAAAAGCATTGTCTTAGAGTCATTGCTAGTACTGACATCACTGTCAGTATCACCACTGTCACTAGCAATATCATGGTCACTGGCACCAGCCTGTCCACACCAACATCATAATCAATATGATAAAAAGCAGAATCGGCGGGGCCGTCACTAATCTCACCACCCATAGGGGATGTCGCCAACAATATGATCAGCATCTTCAATCGCATCATCACCAATAACTCCATCCTCAGTTCACCGTTATTGATATTCCCTCAATGTGATTAACATAAATGATATACCCCTTCAATTAAATGGATGACACAAACATCCGTGGATTTTCCATTGTCACAGACGTAACCCTGAGCTCCTAGGCCGGGCGTTGCACGGCCGGGTCTTTCTCCCTGGGGCTGCTCAGACGGCCTGTGAGAAGTGTGGAATGCGTACGTATTTGACTCACCAACACACAGCCCGTTCAGATGTTGTCAGGGTCATTAGGAATTTGAAACTTTTCTATCTCCAGAGTTAGGTGATTCCTGTTTCAGAAATTTTAGGCCACTGAATATCCTTAAATCCCACCCATGCTTCAAAGTCAAATTACTTACTAGTCTCCTGCTGCCTCGTGCTCCTATGGAGCGTTGCCTTAATCTCTGCGACAGCATTGACAGTCCATCTTCTGTCCAAGCTATTTATGTGTCTGCCTCCTTCTCTAGGACGTAAGTTCCAGGACACGGGGCGAGGTTTTGCCGTGCCCCTCAGAGGCTTCGCACAGAGCGTTCTCAGTGTTCGTGTTTGGGGGATGGAGGGAAACGGAAGGCCAGCTGGTCCGTCCAGTCATGTGGTGGCGTGTGGAGGACATCGGACTGAGACTCAGCACATCTGGATTTTAGACTGGCTTGTCCCTAACTGCGCACACTTGCGTCATTCATATCCCCTCCCTTCCCCTCCTTGCCTCCCTCCCCTCCCTCCTTCCTCCCCTCCCTCCTTCCTCCCCTCCCTCCTTCCTTCCTCTCCAAACCTAAAAGTCATCCCTTTTCCACACTCAACCCGTCACGGAGTTCTGTGGCTCTCTCTTCCACATATACCCCCAACTGCCCACTTCTCACCTTTGCTCTCCCGTGCCCACCCCCACGTGGGCTTCGAGTTTCCTGCTAGAACCATTGCAGTTGTCTCTTAATTGCTTTTGCTGCTTCCCCTCCACTTCCTGAGACCCCACCCCCAAGTGGGGACCAGAGTGTTCCTTTAAAAGCATAAATCAGTTCACATGAGTCCCCTACTGAAATTTCGCCACATGACTTTGCACCTCACTTAAAATAACCCCAGATTGCTCCCTGTGGTCCTGCCCTCCCCCTCCCTCCCCTCCCCCCACCTCGGGCCTCATCGCTCTCCCCTCACCCCAGCTGCACGTTCTTCTTGCAGCAGCTTGAAAATCCAGAGCTGCTTCCTGGTGCGAAGCCTTTCACACTTGCTGGAAGTTTCCTGTCTGCCTGGAAAGCTCTTTCCCTGGCCCCCCACGTGGCTCCCTCCATTGCATCACTGGGTTCTCCAAGCACGCCCTTCCTTAGAGAGCTTTTCCTTGACTGCCCTCTGGGAAACAGGGCCTTTCCACGGGCATTCTCTTCTCATTAAACCCGCCCACCCAACGAATCCTCATTGACATCCAGTGTCGGGTTTCTCAACCTGCACACTCGCCGTTTGGGTGGATCGTTGTGTGTTGGGGGGCTGTCCTGCTCACGGAGGGGGTTGGGCAGCAGCCCGGGCCCTAACCACCACATGCCAGTACCCCCACCCGTCCACGGCTGTGATAATTAAAAATGTCTCCAGACATTGCCAAATGTCCCCTGGTGGCAAATTTGCCCCTGGTTGGAAACCACCGATGGGCTATGTGTTCAGCACTCCTCTAAAAGTGGGGTACGCGACTGTGGATGACACAGACACCCCGTCGCACCCCACTCCCTCCTCCCCTGGCCTCCTCGGAGTATATCCTAGAGACAGGAAACAGACAATGAATACCATAAATAAGTAAACTATGTCTGAAAGTAGCGTGTGCTATGGGAAAAACATACAGCAGATTAGGAATGATCTAGGGTGCCGGAGGGGCTGTGATTTTAAACAGGGAGGTCAGGGTGAGCCTCGTTGGAAAGGTACTTGAATATTTATTGTTATTTTTTGTTTAGTCATCACCTGTAACACAACATGACATTATATCACAGTTTTATTTACCTGTTTATTGTGTGTCTTCTCCTCCAGAAAATAAGCACTATGAGGGCAGAAAAATGGTTCTCTCCTGTTCAAAACCTGGCACAGCCAACACCCAGCGCGGGGCCTGGCCCACACGGGTACTCGGAAACGCGCAGGTCGTTCTCAGGAGCCGGGAATATCGACGTAAACAGGAGCCTAAACAGACAGCGTTCAGACTGCCCTCGCCTCCCGTTCTCCCCGCCCCCATCCTGAGATAGCCCCGTTACTGACTTGTTTCACGGGGAGCTAAGAGGTTCTATAATGTATTTAGCTTATACTCAGCGCTGATTTCACATAGCAAACTCCTGCTGGAGCACTGGTCTCCTTTCAATCAGGGCAGGCCTGACCACAGAGCGTCTTGTCAAGGGAAGTTCTTTCCGTCCTGCTAGATTGCTCCCCAGCCTGACAGCCCCTGTGCACCCTCCACAGCCAGGTCTTTCTGCTGGGACGACGGCTCAGCCAGAGGGAAGGCTGCTTTGGAAGGGGAAAGGAGTGAGTAGCCTGGCAATGGAGGCATTCAAGGGTAGATTCCACGGCCACTTTGCAGGGTGCTGCTGAGAGGACTGGGGCCCTCGATGGTGGCCACGCACAGTCAGTGGTGGGAGCAGGAGGGCCGCCCAGAGGGCTCGTTAGGCAGACTGCTGGGCCTCAGCCCTGCCGTTCTGACTCAGCAGGTGGGGAGCGGGGCAGGCCCCAGGGGACGCCGGGACTGCTGTTCTACGGACAACAGACAGTTCGAGTCATTCTCCCTGAAGCTCCTCTCACGCCGAGGTTCTCCGACTATGTGACGTCTCCTCCTTCTCAGGCACAAAGTGCAGCTCCCTGGTTTCTGCCTGTGCCTGTCTCCTGCCCAACCTTGATCTTGTCTTTCCTGACATCTTCTATAGTCCTACCTGCAGTCTTAAACAGCTCATTTTATCCCTGAGAGCTCCCTTCCCCCACCCCTACTTTAAAAAAAACAACTCCTGTCTCAGTTAGGAAATGATTCTTTAAAAAGCCAAAGGCAGATACTAACTTCTGCTGTGAGGGATATGGGGCCAGGACGCGTTCACCCCCAAGGAGGGTGCAGTTTGCCTGGGGAGAACAGCACGAGAACTTGGAACCCCAGCGAAAGCCTCGGAGATAACCCACAAGGAACTGACAAGCCCAGAAAGGAAGCGCTGGGCTCGTTCCAGGGAAAGCGCGCACTTTGTGGCCCGGGAATCATGGATGGATCAGGAGGAGGCGTGGTGTGAGCTGAGATCTGCAGGACAGAAGCAACCATCGGGTTGAACCACATGAAGTTGCTGCTATTCAAGCATTCTTAGCCTACAAAACCTGAAATTTCATATCGTTCAGCCTGAAAGTATTACGTTAATGTCTCCCACACATCAGGTACAATTCATGCTGAAGATGAGAAACCGAAGCTGGGAGGGATTAGACGACTTGCCCAGGGGCACAGAGTAAGAGGCAGAACCGGGAACCCAGACCTGTTTGACTCCTTGCCCTGCATCTAGGATTCACCCAGCTCAATGGGTCTCGGGCTTTGGAGAGAGTGTCAGAATCCCCTGGGGGGTGGGGATTAAAATCTGGTTAAGATGCAGATTGCTGTACCCCATCTCACAGAGATCCTGTTCAGTAGCTGGCCAGGCCAACAGAGGAGGGTTTAAGAACTTCCATTTCCTACCAGCTCCCAGGGAGTGCAGATGCTGCTGGTCTGTGGACCACAGGTGGCCTCGTGCTAGGTAGACAGAAGGAAGAGGACATCCTTGCAGGGGGTGGGAGGTGGCGGGAGGAGCAAAGCCACAGAAGCAGGCGTGGGCCCGGGGGGTGCAGCGGAAGCAGGGCTCCCCGACTTGGGGTGGGGGCAGCTTGGGAGATGGAGAAAATGGAACAGGCTGTGGAGGTCGGCAGGGACTGGCTGTCTCCATCCTTCCCGTCCTGGTCTCCCTGGTGCCCACCTTGCCCCGTCCAAGGAGGCAGCACCGGCAGCACCCGCCTTCCCCCACGGAGGCCCAGAGAGGGTTTTGCAGCCTAGATAATTTCTCCAGCGCCGCTGATCCCTTCTGCCAAGTGTGATAAACCCCGTTTCATAAAGAAGACATGAATGGCTGTAATCAGATACAATGTTTGCTACGCTGAACAAAATGAGCAAAAGAAAAAAATATGCAGCCAGGCTATAATTATGGGTGTAATATTTCAGCCCATTAGCAAAAAATATCTCCGAAACCTGCTGCCCCGCCTTCTCAGCTGAAAAACTGGGTGCTGAGGCGGGAAGGCAGAGGGAGCAGAGCGCCGAAGCAGGGGCCCGGTTAACTGCTTGTGCAGGTTTGTTCGTTTTGGGCTGGCGGTGGGTTCTGACGGCTCCGGGCCCTGAGGGGCTCTGTGGGCCTCGGTCACTTCCTCAGCTCGCCAGCCCAGCCTCGTGAGGGGCCTGCCCTTCCTCAGCGCTTGGTGCTTTCAGTGTTTTCGGACAATGGGAGCTGCCTTGTTGCTCAGTGTGCCAGGCGAGCGACACAGCCCTCACGAAGTTGAGCTCGTCTCCCCTTGGGAGCGAGGTGGGGCAGTGTGATGGGTGGTGGTGACGCCCTTCTGGCCCCTTTGACTTTTTTGCTGTTAATATTTGAGCCCTTCGGAGGACTGCCCAGGGGCTGCTGGCGTCTCTTTGCCGGGGCGCAGAGAGCCCGGCTCCCTGGGAGTCCGTGTGCCTGGGGGGGCAGTGAGCGGCGGACGGGGTGGGAAGCTGCCCCCCCCCAGCCTCGGGTCAGGACTCGCACTGGTGAGTTCCGGGGACCAGGCTGAGGGCACGCTCTGTGGGACACGCCTGGCTTCCTCCCTGTCCCCGCCCTGCTCCTCTGGGCTTCCCTGGGGGTTCTTCCTCATCACCTCACGTGACTCCTCCTCCCAGAGGCTGTTTCGGGGTGCCCGGCCCCACACAGCGGCTTCATCACCACCGCCGTTTTCCCAGAGAAGAAATGGAAGTTCGAAGGAGAGAGTCACTCACTCGGGGGCTCGGCTAGGAAATGGGGACTGGGATTAGATTCCATGTCATCTGATCCCAAGGCCCCTTCTCCTAATCCCTATGGCGGGACAAGTTTTATCAGCAGCATCGGTAGGACAGTCCTGGCCTGCCCCTTCCTTCCCACCGTTTGCAGGCCTCTGCCTCCCAGGCGATCCGTCCAGCCCCGCATCCTTCACTGCGCTGTAGCTGGCGCACAGATGTCTGCCATGTTTCCCACAGGGTCTGGCTCCCTGGGGCCCGGGAATGCTGCCTTCCTCCCACCCCTGCAGACTCGTTCTTAGAGGGCAGCGACTCTGAATTACGCATCTGTAAATTCTTAGCGCCCAACGCAGGGACCAAAGCCTAGCGGGCGCTCAGGAATACACACGAAATAAGTGCCTTAAGGAGTTGATGGAGGCCGTGTCCCCCCCCCAGCCCCTCCCCGGGAATGCAGCGTGGTCCCCACGCCCTTCCCAGTCCCTGCTACCTGTATGATGCCGGGGCAGGTTGGAGGCTCAGCAGCCACCACTCTGTGTTCTAGAATGTGGCGCTGTCTGGGTGATTTTAATAACTAGATCCACACCCTTTTTTCCAGGTCTCCCTAGTTACCTGCCTTTTCACTCGGGCTCACCGAGCTCTGCAGGAGCCTGACCGGGTCCTACGAATGCATTCATTCATTGAGTCCTTCATTCATGCTGCAGTCCTCCATCCGCCTAATCCCAGCCATCCATGGGGACGGACACACCCATCCCTCCATCCTCTGTCCACCTGTCCACCCATGCGTCCATCCATCCACCCATCCAAGCTCTCCCTAGGCTGGCTGTGCACCGGGCCCTGCCTTCGGTGCCAATCTCACGGGGGATATGAAGGTCTCCAGAAGTCAGTCACTGAACAGTGTGCTCTGTGCCTCGAGGGGGATGTGTAGGGTGCTGTGGCTGCATGGGAGAGACTCTGACCTGGCCTCAGTGGCTGAGGAAGTCTCCCCAAGGCCCCTGGACTGGGCCCCGCCAGCTGAGTGGGGAAGAGGAGAGAGAAAGGGGGTGGGTTGTGTCTGGCAGAGAAAGCAGCAGGTACGGTACCAGAGGCGACTGAGTACACAGAAGGTTCCAAGGAATAAAGGACATTCAACTTGGCAGGATGGCATGTTGTGGGGGGAGGACAGAGATGAGGCTGGGGGGGGCCGGCTGGGGCCAGGTCACACGGGGCTTGGTCCCTGGACTGAGGCAAAGGAGAAGGATCAGTGGGACTGGGGTTGGGGAGGCGGGGGACCGCTGGAGCGACTGGCAGCTGCCGTGCGCCGCTGATGGAGGCAGGTGCTGCCGTGGCTGCAGGGGCGAGGAGAGAAGTGGGCCCCTGTGCTGGAGAGGAAGCTGCTTAGAAATGGATTGTGTGGGGGTGGCAGGGGGAGGGGGCGGTCAGGATGACTGTGGGTTTCTGGCCGGTGCAGGGGCGGGGTGGACCTGGACAAAGAGGGAGCGCAGGTGGGCACGCACACGCAGCCTGGAGTGGGACGGGCTGAGGTCGAGATGCCTGGGGGGCTTTCTAAGGGGGGGGGGTTCAGAGGACAATGGGATCTCTGGATCTGAAGCCCAGGAAAGAGAGTGGACTGGGAACAGAGACGCGGGACTCACCATACAGGAAGGGCCACTCACTTTGGGAGCAGGTGGGAATGCCCAGGGAGTCTGGGTCTTCCTCCTATGGCCCCTCCCTCCCTCCCTCCAGAGCCCCCTGGGCCCTCGGTGAACAGGGTCAAGCCTGAATGTGTTTGTCTAGGCAACTATTGTGGGACAGCCTCTCCTTCTAGAGGGTTCTTTCACCCGGAGGAATGAGATTGTCCTTCTGGTGTCTGCTCACCAGAGAGGAAGAGAATGCCATGCATCTGGAGTCGGAGCCCGGGGTCTGAGCTTCCACCCACCACCACTTTCAGAAATGTTCAGTTATTAAGTTACTATATGTGCATTGTAAAAGAGACGTATAATATAACCCAGAACAAACACAAAATAATTGTGATAGACCCCTACCCCTCATCCTGCCAGTATCAGCCCTTGTACCCCTTCCCTAGTGACATCAATTGCTGTGTTTCCATATTTCTCTCTCTCTCTCTCATACCCCCACACACACTGCTCAGCAATTGACAGTTTTTGTTTGTAAATATATACTAGACATATGTCTACATCAAAATGTATATAGCTCTACGTCCATTTTTCTTTATCATTTTTTATTATAAGACGCATACAAGTTTATGATAGAAAATGTGGACATTCAGAAACATATAAAAAAGAAGACTGAAGTCTTCCAGTATCCTAAAATTTTATTATCCAGAGATGATGATTAACATTCAGGAAAACAATATATAAAATTTATCTTTAATGGGAAATAATAGAAGAAAAAGAAACTGAAGCTGGAATAAAGAATTAGGGAACTTCAAGTAGATTTTTTTTTTCAAAAGAAGAGATTTTGGTCTTTATATAATTTCTGTCTTTGTTTAACTTTAAAGAAATTGAGAGGTTAAAGTTATGATGTTTTATTTTCACCACATGTAGTGATTTTTAGTTTAGGTAGAACTTAGTCATTTCTCTTATAAAAATCAAAAGATACAACTTATCACTAAACGGGCTAATTTATCTTTGTATATGTTTTAATTGAGAATAATATAAAAAGGTAAGACTACTGTTAGGATAATTTGTCTACAGCAATGACTGAAGTATCCAATTACTTTCACAAAGAGCAAACATATCCTGGGGAAAGGGTTAACACTTGTTCCCAATACAAACATAAATAGACTGTATATGAATTCAAAGCATTCATTATCTGCTGCTTCTCACGCCACCTGAGCTATGGCAGGTTGGTTCTGTGGATACAGAAAGCACAACTGCCTACACTTTATCAGTAGCTCAGAATCATGCCACAATTTAGCTCCTTAATATGTGGACCATGACTTTCCATGTACAGTTCTTTTGCTTTTCTAAGAGTCTGTGACTGCCTTTCTTTTTAGTGGTTGTTGCTCAGAAGTGTCTCATGCCTTGATTTCATGGTAGCTCTCAGCATTCCAGCTTCTTACTCGTAGGATTTGGGTGATTCTGTTTTCTCCTTGAGGTTATTCTTCATGGAGTCCTATGATTTCTTGTTCTGACTGGGGCTAATTGCTTATTAGGCCAGCTGTGCAATAGTCCTACTCGTATTTCTTTTAATTGTTTTCTAGGTTAATTTCATGGTTTTTTCATTCTATTGTCTTCATCTTTCTTGAACTCAGTTTTTGTTTTGCCAGAGTATATCCTCAAGGAATTTTTTCAGGAAATGTGTGTAACAGAGGTGAGGGTGCAGAGCAAATAAATCTGAATCCTTGAATATCTAAAAATGTCTTTACTATGGCTTTACATGTGGATAAGAGATTCCAAATGATTTCCCCTCAGAATACTGTAGACATTGCTCTGCTGCCTTCTAGCAATCTCCATTGCATATGAAAGATCAAATGCAAGCGTGATTGTTGTTTCTCTTTAGGTATCCTTAATTTTTTCCTTAAAAAGTTTTAAGACTTCCTCCTGGTTGTTAGAATTCTGAAACTTGCCCAGTTTGTTGAGAAGAATGTGCCTCTTTTTCATTACACCTGCTCTGTACTTGGTGAAAATAGCAGATGGCTACGGCTTTGTGTTTTTGTTCAGCCTGCTTTCCTTGTCTTTGGAAACTGCCACTAACTCGCCCACTCCATGTGATTGTGGAGTTGCTGTTCATGAAGGGACCCGTCTTTCCCTGCCCCAGGATGGCCATTAGAACATTCTATCTCTCCAGCCACGAGACTGGTTCAGGGATGCACACACAACCAACTCGCCAATCTGAGTGCTTTTTAGAAACTCATCTGGAGTCTGGGAGAGAGAAGATTATGCTCTTTTCTCTGAGTCTGGTATAAGGATGAAGTAAGACTGGAACGTCTAGAGGCCTTAGTCACTGCATATCGAAAGTTTGCCTGGGAATGAACCCAATTCAGAGGAAGGCAGAGACAATGGGTAGAGAAGGAGAGAGGGAGAGAAAGAATGAATGAAAGGTTTTTGAACCTCTGGGTGTAAGCAAGACTGAAGCCCGATTACCCAGTATGTTCATTTTTTTCTTTCAGCTCTTTGAGTGGGTTTTCCATCAAGAATTGTGACAATATAGTGATCCGTTTTAACCCCAAATTAATATCTTTCGTCAGCTTAAGGAAATGTTCTTCTGTTACTTGGTTATTCCTTCCATTTCATGGCTTTATTTCTCTCTTTCTGAAATTCCTATGAGCTGAGTATTGGCTTGCTGAGATCCAGCCTCCCTCTCCTTTTATCTTTCTTCTTTTAAAAAGCCACTTTGACATTTTAATCTATATTGAGACATTTCCTAGACTTTATTGTCTAGATCTCTAATTTGGTCTTCCATTCTTCCCTTCCATTCCAGCCCTTCTATTAAGCTCTTCATTTCAGCCAACATATTTTTAATTTCTAAGAACTTTTTTATTTACTGCTTGTTCCCTTTGTTTCACAGCAGGCTACTTTGTTTCATGGATGTGACGTCCTCCCAGTGAATTCTCCCTATTTTCTTCTGTTTGCTGCGTCATCTCTGTTTTTCCTTGAAGTTGCTTTGCTCACCATGATCCTTCTCCTTTATGTGGTTTGCTTTCCTAAAAGCCTGGTAATCCTCAGAGTGTTTGAAGAAACAGTGAGACTGCCCAGTCTCCTGGCTGGGATGGATGCTTTCCCCTGACAGTTGCTCAGGTCTGGTTGGAAAATAGGCCTCTCTCCTGAGTGGGACAGGGGTCCTGGGGGGATCCGGGTGAGGCTTGCTGGAAGGGAGCAG